>NC_073263.2:26798073-27105740 GCF_029289425.2 Pan paniscus | reverse complement strand
AGCTGTTTCTAAAGCTTCAGGATGGAACACTTGGGTGGTTTCCTTGTGGGAGGGATGTCCTGGGGCAGGTGGCAGCAGACTGCGAGGATCACTCAGGCCCAGAGCTAGGGTGGACCCCATGAGTCTTTCTCAGTATCCAGGGCCAAGCACAGAAGCAGACACATGGCAGGCACTGAATAAATATTGTAAGAAAGAGAGAGACAAAGAGGGAAGAACGGAAGGATAAAAATGCTGCCAGGAAGGGGCAGAGAGCAATGGGATCTGCTCATTGACCTGGATGTATTCAGTATCAGGATCACAGGTGAAGAGGACAGCATCACCTATATGATATGTATGAACATAGCATTGAGGCTATGGGACAAAGAAGTAGGGAAAACCACGTTTGCAAGGGCTGGAGCAGGAGGAGGAATCAATGATGGTGTAGATGGACAGGTGGCAAGATAAGAGGGTGTTGCAGGGAGAAGAGAGCCCTGAGAAGGAGGCACAAAACCAGTACCCACCACTTGTTTGAGGACATGCTGACGACAGGCTGGGTGAAGACACTGGATGTCCAGGCAGGAGGTCATCAGTCACCACAGCAAAAGCAGAGCCTGCATGAAGGGGATGGAGATAGAGGGCCGGGGACAGAACCTGGATTCTTACGATAGCTGAGGGACCCAAAGAATGGCTGGAAGACTGTTGTTTAAGGAATTTATGTTTAGGATTGGGAGGATGGAGAATATCTTTAAGCTGACATGAAGGAGCTGGGTGAAAGAGACAGCTGGAGATAGAGAAATGGGAAGGGTTGTTAGTGTGAGAATGTGGAAGCAGCAGGCCGGACGGGGGCCAGCACACAGTGAGGGTGGGCTCGGGAGAGAAGGAGGAGGGATGAGGATCAGGAAGATGGAGAAGAAAACAGGATGGAAGCACACCTTTGTATTGAGCAAGACCTCAAGAGGTGCTGAACCATTTATGGGCCACTCTGGGCAAAGTTGTTAATAAAGCAACTGTGTGGACAGTAATGAGGCCATTGGCCCTCCCAAGGCTGGCTCCCTGAAGCTGGTCACACACCAGCCCCTAACAGCACTTCCTTGGGAGCATCTGTCCCTGGTGCATCTCCACCAGCAGGAGCTTGCAGGTGGAAACCCATCTCCACTGTGGACCAGGCTTGTGTGTCCACGCACGAGTTCCCGGCTTGCGCCCTGTTGTGCCAGGCCCTCCCCACTGTGCAGGCCAAGCAAAACCTGCTGCCTGACAGCCCCGTGCCCTGAGATTGAGTCCCGCCCGTATTATGAATCAATTGAATTAGAGCAAATTACCAAGCCTTCTAAAGTCACATTTTCCTCCTCTATAAAATAGGGCCCAATGACCTAATGCAAATGTGTGTGGTGGATGAAAACATGTCATGTATTTCATGTATGAAAGCTACATGGGCCGGGCACAGTGGCTCATGCCTATAATCCCAACACTTTGGGAGGCTGAGGCGGGCGGATCACTTGAGGCCAGGAGTTCTAGACCAGCCTGGCCAACATGGAAACCCTATTTCTACTAAAAATACAAAAATTAGCCGGGCATGGTGGCACACGCCTGTAGTCTCAGCTACTTGGGAGGCTGAGGCATGAGAATCACTTGAACACGGGAGGTGGAAGTTGTAGTGAGCTGAGATCGTGCCACTGCACTCTAGCCTGGGCGACAGAGCAAGACTCTGTCCCCACCCCACCCCCAGAAAAAAAAAAAAAGTAAAAAAAAGCTACATGGACTTATTCAAATTTCCCTTAAATAGTGTTGGCCATAACTAAACTGTGCACACATAGAGTTCACAGTATGCTCAGGCATAGGATCTCT
This sequence comes from Pan paniscus, assembly GCF_029289425.2. Lineage (NCBI taxonomy): Eukaryota > Metazoa > Chordata > Mammalia > Primates > Hominidae > Pan > Pan paniscus. The sequence goes on along the minus strand of NC_073263.2, from coordinate 27,103,916 downwards.
CACTTAAACCCCAGAACCTGTGAGTTGGCTATTATCAACCTATTAACATTTTAACATTGAGGAAACTGAAGCTTAAAGATGTTCAGTGACTTGCCCAAGGTTTCTCACCTAATAAGAGGCCAAGCCAGGGGCCAGATGACTTTGCTTTTCCCTGTATTTGTAGTCACATATTGAATAAAAACCTTTCCCTCCACCAGTAGTTTTCAGAATAGAGCTAGATCCTGTTGAATGAACATAGGCAATTGAATGTTGGTGTGGGTTTTACTTCACACGAGTGTGCTTAGAGCCCTCAGGGCTCTCCAGGCAGACTGAGGGGCTCTTTCCTAGTGCTCCCCTGCCCTGGGCACCATCCTTTACTCCAGCTTGATGTCTCTCCCATACACACAAAGCTCCCCAAGGCAGGATCCTTGTGTTTTCATCTTTGTATTGCCAGCACTTAGAACAGCCTGGTACATTGTAGCTGCTCAGTAAACACCGGTGACTGAAGAAATTGATTCTGGGGTCTTTAAAAATGGCCCAGAGATTTTATTCTCTTCTCATAAGGCATCTGCACAGAGCTGCAGCGATTCTTCTTCTTTGTCTGCCAAGCCTAGGAATACCTTCGTTTGCAATTTGTCTCCTCTTGCTTCTCACTGAATTCTGTAAAGATCACAGTAATTTGTTTGTGTATTAATCGGATATTGTTGAGCAGCTTCTGTGTGCCAGGCACTCTGCTAGGTGTTGGGGATGTGGCCCTTGAAGGGAGGCTTCGCACAGTTGTGTAGATTGTAGACTGCACTGTCCCAGGGCACACCATTCACAGCACAGCCTTTCCCTAAGACATCACTGTGTGCTCCAAGCCTGAGGACAGAGGAGCAGATCAGACATAACACCCTTCCCCCAAGCTGGGAAATGTTCGCTTCCATCAGATCTGGTGCTTTGGTGCCTGGGAGGCTGACTTAGGTGAGGAAGGGAGTGGGGCTTGAGTCTCTCCAGTATCATGACTCCTAAATCACTCAGCCTTGGCCTTTGAGGACCACAGCGCCTCTGGGGAGATTCTTTCCCTTCAGTGCCCCACCTGGTACTAACTTTCAGCCCCAGCCAAATTTTTCCAGATGGATTTCTAACCATGGAAATGGAGGTTTCTAATGGAAATCCCTGCAACCCTTTACTTAGAGCCACTCTGGGAGGCACCACTCTAATTATTCAATTGCCTAATTCCATTTATCTTTCATGATCCATTATGCACTGCTGACAGGCTGCGTCTTCCTTAGCAGATACATAACCTAGTCTAATGGACTCTGGGTGAAGCCAACTACATTGACTAAGGGATCTAGCTGGTACCTAATTCCCCTAAACTATTATTTTATAAATGAACAAGGCAGACAGACACATTTTCTGCTTTAGGATAAATATTTTATGAATTGCCCCGCTGATACATTACATTATTAGTACATTATGCTTCATCCCTCCCTGAGGTTTGAAGAGCCTGGGTACACACTCAGGAGTACATTTGGGTGATTTTATTGAATAGGCTGCTTTTAAAATCTGTTTGTATTAGTGGAAAAAGAGGAATAATTTTGTCTCATGAAAAGAAAAGTTCTTTAAATGATGATTTTCTGTTTCAGTGTAAAAGTCGTCATCCAGGGACTTTTAGGTTGACAGAAATGTCTAAGGTCTACTTTAAAAATATCAGCAGTGGGGTGCAGTGGTTCACACCTGAAATCCCAGCACTTTGGGAGGCTGAGGCAGGAGGATCACTTGAGGCCAGGAGTTTGAGACCAGCCTGGGCAACACAGTGAGACCTCATCTCTTAAAAGAAAAGAAAAGAAATAGAAATAGAAAAAAAAAAAAGAAAAAAAAAGCTAATCTTTCCTCCTTGGCATTCCCCAATAGGACCAGACAATACTGGGAAGAGTTTTGCACAATTCCAGAAAGGAGACTCTTCCTTTTTTAGAAAGCAAGGCATCCTAAGAAAGCCAACATTTCTTTTTTCTTAAGATGCCTATTTCTCCCCAGATATGCTTGTGTTTTCTTTATACTCTAGATGGGCATTTTAACCTGGAGTGAAAGTGGGGTGGATTGTACCAGTCTAAGAATTAATGTAGATAAGCCCTGAGCTTTCAACATCATTCTACCCAAATTGTAGAAATAAATTGGATTTGGGTCTCAATGTCCATTCCTTTGTACAGGATAGATATTGCACACATTGTTTTCATGTTTGTAATGTACATGTTTTACATACATTATTTAATTGATATAAAGCTCTAGTCAGCCTCTTTATTGTTTAGTGGCCTTCATATGACAACACGAAAGAAAGTAGAGGAGATGCTTAGAAACTGCAGAAAGACTGAATCAACTGATGATGCGGCCTCTCCCAACCCATAATGAATGAAAGACAAAGATGTGGAACTGAAAGTAAGCATACTAAATTCTAGGGGTTTTTCTAGTAAAAAAGAGTCCTCACATTTGTTCAGATGTCAACATATCTGCTTACAGAAATGAAATTAGTCACCATATTTCTTAGGGATTAATTAGAATCAAATTTATAGAGAATGCTGAATAATAACCTTTGATAAAATGCCATGTGAAGTTGAAATAGGAGGAATATGAAAGGGAGGAATGAATGTTATTAGTGCATTTACACCTTCTTCGATTCTCCCTGGAGTGTGTTTTACCTTTGCCATAAAATGAAAACATTTAAATTTCTTTAAAATTACATTTGACTTAATTATACCCAGGCCCTGATACCAGTAAGCCCCATTTTGCCTGCTTTTCTCTCAGATAGAGCAACCAGGCTCATCATTTCATAAAGAGTTGTTTTTCTACAGGATGTTCGCTATGTGCAGAATGTTAATAGCCGGCTGAATATGAATAGGCTCTGTGGCTCCACTTGAAATATAGAAAAATGGCCCAGACATTAAAAAAGATAAAAGGGAAAAGGGCAGTAATGAATTTAGAGGAAAATGAACATTAATGGTACTAGCATTACTCATGTTCCACATAACAAATTATTGGAAATTTGTCAAGCACACCAAATTATCTACTCGTCGGCTGCCGTGGGGCCCTTTGCAGCCATCCAAAACCAGCAAAAGCAAGACAATTTAAGCTAATTTTACTATTTATAACAATAGAACAGGCCATTAAGATAAATTAATGTCATTATCAAGTTTCTATGAAAATGACAAATACCACTATTTCGAGCAGCTTAGAGGCTGTTGACTATAATGAAATCCGCTGCACAGGTACTAAAGAGAAACACTCCAAGTAATTATTTTCTAGTAGCCTGTTTGTTTCCTGACCATTCATTTGCTTTCACCACAATTAGTTCTGTACACAATATGGTAGTGACTAAACAGTCAACACTACGCAGCATTAGGACTAATTGGGCCATTAGGACACAGTTTCCAGCCTTTTCCTCCCTGAAGAGAGCTGGGAGTAAACAGACCAGGGGCAACAATGAGAGCGCCACACTGGCATGGATTGTTTTAATTTAAAGGAGCTCCAAACAGGATAATAAACCATAAACCACACGGGGGAAAGCTCTGCATAGAACCTCCTTGAATGAGAGGGATGATCACAAACTAGACAGTGCTGGACTGTGTGCCCTGGTCCCCCGGGGGATGCCACGATGGGGGTGACTCCTGCGGCAGCGGCTCTGGGCTTGGAGTGGTGCCATCCAAAAGTGTTAAGGATTCCTTGTGGGTCTGAATCTGGAAATTCTTCTTCCATCACTTAGGTCAGTGATTTCTGAGTTGTTCAAAGCCACATCATGGGAAGGCCCTGTCTCCCCAACAGAGCTGTGTCTTTGATTGCTTCTGGGTTATGGTTTTAGGATCAAATTACTCAGAGACTGTTCACAGCAGCGGTCGGCTTTCTCTAACTCAGATATCAATGGGAAAGAATTTCCCAGACAAGCCAGTGAGTGATTTATAAGGAATAAATAGTCACACGATTACACTCTTTTGAGATCCTCATTGCATAAAGTAAGTGGTAAACTGCATCAGGCCACCGCGTGGCCAGGAGCTGGGTACACTCAGCTGATAAATGGCTGGGCATGCGTGAGGCCCTCAGTGTGGCACACGGCGCTCCCAAAGCCACATCGCCTTCCAGCTCTGAGGACAACACTCACAAGCTGCCCCTTGGCCAGTCCCTCCCCTCTCTCCCTTTCTCCAGCTGAGACAAGATGCCATTTGTATTCTCAAGGGATACAAAACTCAAGCACACACATTAGATCGCCAAAAAACCCAGAGCATGTAAGGAATTCTGGCAACAGCAGAACTCTCAAGAAGCAGTAAGGTGATGATGACCCCATCTGACCATTGTGACTGTTAAGATAAATTAGTTCCCATTCCACAGCCAGCACAGAGCCTCTTTGACCCGGTCTGGTTGATTTCAGGGCTTCTGGTGCTGCCCGAACCGATTACTGGCTGCAAGAGTCTCATTCTGCAAAAATCACACTGGCTTTTACAGGTCTTTACGGGAAGGAAATAGGCTAATGCACTGCTTCCCATGTGTGTCAGCAGCCCAATCTCTCCCTAATGGGCTCCAATTGCAGTTTTACTATGAACTTAAACTCTCCTACACACACGCACAGGACAGGCATCCCCACTTCTTATGCTTCCAGTGAAAATCAAGACAGAGAACAACATTTGGTCCTGCCTTCCTCTGAATAGTTGGGCTGAAAAACAGGTGCATCACGGTGAATGTGACCTCGATTGAGCTTGTTCTTCCTAAAGGTGAGCAAGAGGGAAGGTTTAAGTTTAACCTTCTGATTTTAAAACTTAAAACAGCATTAAACATAAGTCTGTCTCCCCTTCAAACTCCTGGCCTCCCCATTCTGCTGCAACCCCTATCTTGATGACTCAGGAAATGCAAAACAGAGCCTTCGGGTCAGCCTGGGGGTCAAGGACCACATCTGTTCACAGCAGGCTGTTGGCCACGTCGCCTTCCAGCTCTGAGGACAACACTCGCAGACTGCCTGTTGGTCAGTCCAGTTGTCACCTTCCTGCCTGACACCAGCGTCATTTTTGAACTCTGCTACTTTTTTTTTTTTTTTTTTTTTTGAGAGTCTCACTGTGTCACCCAGACTGGAGTGCAGTGGCGCAATCTCAGCTTACTGCAACCTCCACCTCCCGGGTTCAAGCAATTCTCCTGCCTCAGCCTCCCAAGTAGCTGGGACTACAGGCACGTGCCACCACACCCAGCTAATTTTTGTATTTTTAGTAGAGACGGGGTTTCACCATGTTGCCCAGGCTAGTCTCGAACTCCTGACCTCAGGTGATCCACCCACCTCGTCTTCCCAAAGTGCTGGGATTACAGGTGTGAGCCATCATGCCTGGCCAAACTCTGCTACTATTAATATATTTCCGTGACACTCCCCAGGCCCTCTGTGCTGCTTAGATTAGTGTTCTTGTTAATCTTGCTTTCAACAAACTGAATTTCTGGCCATGAACTCTTGGTGCACTAACAGCCAACACTCCCCATATACCAGGCTCTGTGCAAGAGCACCAGTTCATTGGAGGCTCACAGCAGCCCTACAAAGGAGACACTACCCCCCATTCTACAACTGCAAAGACAGACCAGGACATGCTCAGTTACCTGCCCAAGGTCACAAAACTAGAGAGCGACAGGGACAAAACAGTGACCAGAGCAGTCTTACTCCAGAAGTCACCCTCTGAATCTCTCTGCTGTCTAAGCCTCCAGCCTAGATGGATTCTGCTCCTGGCCTTGGCTAAGCTGACCTATCCTGTTAGTGCCCATGTTGGCATATTGGCTAGATCGGCTAGGCAAGGCAAAGGGAACACTTGTCACCTAATCCATTCACTGTGGAGATGATTATTTTTCTTGCTCTCCACTGCTGGATTGAATGCTCCTTGAGGACAGAAATTGCATTCACTTTCCTCATCATTTTATCCCTAGCCCAAGAACCTGGCACAGAAAAGGTGGTCAGTTAAAGGCTTATGGAATAAATGGATGAATTGCTGAAGGGTGAAAATCACCAATTGGGCACACCAACGGTGTTGTGGGCAGGGCTTGTGCATTTCTCCTGGTAGTTTTGAACATGGTCCAGGAGTAGACCAGAAAATTGTCTCCCTCTCAATGCTCATGTGACCCGGGGACTTCTCAAAATAGACCCCATGACACTGACCATCAATGGTCCTTACTTTCTCATAACAGCAAAGCAGAGGCCACTCGTGGTTCCAGCCAGTGCCCCTGAACTGAGTCTGGCTGGAGTGAGAAAGCATCAACATGTTCCTGGCCATTCACACACTGTTTCTTCTAACTCGTAGCAATAATTTTCTTTTTCTTCTTCTTCTTTTTTTTTTTTTGGCGAGACAGAGTCTCACTCTTATCACCCAGGCTGGAGTGCAATGGTGCGATCTCAGCTCACTGCAACCTCCACCTCCTGGGTTCAAGCGATTCCCCTGCCTCAGCCTCCCAAGTAGCTGGGATTACAGGCACCCCTCATCATGCCCGGCTAATTTTTGTATTTTTTTTAGTAGAGACGAGGTTTCACCATGTTGGCCGGGCTCTTCTCAAACTCCTGACCTCAGGTGATCTGCCCGCCTCAGTCTCCCAAAGTGTTGGGATTACAGGCGTGAGCCACCGCACCTGACCGAGAATTTTCTGAACACTTTTTCAAAAATTATCCAACTCCCAATAACCAATGTCATGGAGTGGAGACCAGCACACATTTTTCTTCTCAGCTTGATTATGAAACGAAACATGGTTCACTGTTTCCTGCCTTCCCAGGACCAGTGAATTAGGAAGAAGTCCCCAGCAGACACAGGGATTGCATCTGGTGAAGCTGCGCTGCGTCCTGACGTGGCAATACTGGTTCTCCATTTTGCTAGATTTGCTCCACTTGTCTGAATTTAGCAGCCTGTTGACTCCAAAGACTAGAATCCAGCCAAGCCTAGGGCGATGGGCCACAGCATTCATGCCTGGGTCCCGGAAGTGTGCACACCAGCAGACTGGCAAGAAAAAAGCAAGTGGGCAAATTTCCCTCTTGGGTCATGGGGCCCCTGCAAATTAGTAGCTGGGTCTGGACATCATTCTGTTGTAGCCACCTGGCTTGGAGTCAATATCCCAACTCCTCTATGCCTGGGTTTTCTCATCTGGGTGATGAATACTTGATAATCCCAAATTCCATTCTGGTTCTTAAAAAGAAAAAAAATTGTGATTTCAGGACTATATAAATTCTGTGGTTATACTGGATTTTTGTGCTGCATTTAGAATCTATCAGAATATCACACCCGATTAACTTGGTTTTTGAGTCATTTGGGTTGAGGGGGGAAATTCCACCTTATGTATAAAAAAGTGTCCCTGGAATGTGATGATTTGCCTCCCCCGAAAAGATGTCATACGAAGACGAGGTGGGCGGGATCTGCTTTGAGAATCGTGCAGTTCCTCAGAGTCATGTTCTGATATCAACGCAGATTTATAAGGTACGTGATGGTGACAGATCTCTGGTGAGTGTGGCCGACACCCAATGAGGAGGGAGTTTGCACCAGGCACAAACAGGTCATCTTGACCTTCGTCTCTGTGTCCCTTAAGCAACAGCAACAATTGTGAAGCGCTTTTCCATTTTGATTATTAAAACATTGAGTGACAGGCCAGGGCATTTCTATTTAACTGGATTTTTCAATTATTTTGAGTCCAGCTGACAGATTTGTTAGATTGAGATTTTATTGTCAAGATAATGGTTGTAATGAATCTGGACTTGTTGTAATTGCTAAAGTTTATTGATCCACAGCCAGGCGTGGTGGCTCATGCTTGTAATTCCAGCACTTTGGGAGGCCGAGGCTGGTGGATCATGAGGTCAGGAGTTCGAGACCAGCCTGGCCAACACAGTGAAACCCCATCTCTACTAAAAATGCAAAAATTAGCTGGGCATGGTGGTGCATGCCTGTAATCCCAGCTACTCAGGAGGCTGAGGCAAGAGAATCGCTTGAACCCAGGAGGCAGAGGTTGCAGTGAGTTGAGATTGTACCATTGCACTCCAGCCTGGGTGACAGAGCTAGACTCCGTCTCAAAAAATAAAAAATAAAAATAAATAAAATAAATAAAGTTTATTGATCCAGAGCAGTTTGATTTTATTGTCATGTGACTCCCCCCCAATAGGTTCACATAAGCAAGTGCTCAATAAATCTCTTTGCACCAGGTACAAATGGGTGATCTTGTCCTTCATCTCTTTTTCTCTAAGCAATAGCAATAATTGTGATGTACTTTTCCATTTAATTCTCAAAACATCAAGATGAGCCCATCTGGAAAGCCTGGAAATGTGTTTTCAAATTGCAGCCTAGGTTCTCACCCTGTCCTTTGTTTGCCTGACTGTGAAGGAGGAGGATAACACTGACCCAGAGGGTTGGTTAAAAAAGCAGAACTTCTCTTAGCTCCCTATCATGACTGGTGCTTTTTAAAGTCTGTAATCAACTACCAGCAAATTATTTCTTAAAGAAATGATGACTTTGGTGCATTACATTTCCTAGCCTCGAAGGCACTTTCTTTTAGACGGTGTCATTGATCTTGCTTGGGCAACATTCTGCCCCTTTCTGTCTACTCAGAGAGAGAGTGGAAGGCATTCAGCTTCCCTGGGATTAGAAACTGGTGGAGAGAGAGAGCCCACTCGAGGCGAGGCGGGAGGTCCCCGTCCTCCAGAGGGAGAGGCCTTCTCATTTCGGAAGCGACAAAGAGGAGTGACAAAGAGCCTCAGGACACTGGGAGGTGGGGAAGGATGTGGAGTTCTTGGGTTGTGAAGAGATGAATAATACATTGGAAAGCAAACACAAGCATTATTTCTCTTCTAATCAGGATCATGAAACATTTTACAAATTAACCACTTTCCTCCGACACTTACCGTGTTGAGTGGCTCTAGGTAGAGCCATCAGGGCGGACTCTGCCATCTGCATTTAGAAAATTGCCTATACATTTATTAAAGTGAAATTCACCCATTAATTAATGCTGTTCTCCCTGAAGACTCTCATTAGCACATTGAGCTAATTACTGAAAACACAGGCCCAAGGGTTGGGTGTTTTGTTTTTTTTTTTCTATTATGGTAAAATTTGCTCCTGCCTTACCTTTGTAGGATTTAGAAAGAGAAACAGCAGCGTCAGAATAACCTTTGGATGCAGGAATTCAATCAACTTTCAGATGACTTTTCTTGCTGGTCGTCTTTACCTTCTCCAGGGGAGGCATATGCAGCTGCTATTTCAGCAAGAAATATTTCCAGTCTAGGAAAGGCCTAAACATCTAGCCACCACCAGAATCTTCTGATAGCTCAGCTGCTGGGCACGGATGAGTTAGGAAATACATTTGGAATGAGACCCAGGCCAGTGTCTATGTAGCGTGTCCCCTTACGCATTTATTTTCTCTTCTCCACCATCAATGTGGCTCCTGCATGGCCTTTTCATCCAGCAGAAAACAAGAGGGACCCAATAGACATAAAAGGGTTAGACAGATTTCCAAGGCTTTCAATTGAAAGCATCTTAAATTGTTCCAGGGACGAGGCATCAGGGGAGCAGAGCCTGATGTTGAGGGAGGAATCGTGACACAGACCCGGCCCAGGAAACACAGGCACAGCCTTGTGCACATCTGTTAACCTTAGTGGGTCTTTGGTGCTTAAAGGAAGCCTTTTACATCACCCTCTTTTACATTAAAGAATAATTTAACATGAATTCTGAGTTGCAATTATCAATAGTTTAAAATACATGTGGGCCGGGCACAGTGCCTCACGCCTGTAATCCCAGCACTTTGGGAGGCTGAGACGGGCGGATCACCAGAGGTCAGGAGTTCGAGACCAGCCTGGCCAACATGGTGAAACCCCATATCTACTAAAAATATGAAAAAGAATTAGCTGGGTGTGGTGGTGCACGCCTGTAATCCCAGCTACTCAGGAGGCTGAGGCAGGAGAATCACTTGAACCCAGGAGGTGGAGGTTACAGTGGGCCGAGATTGTACTGCTGCACTCCAACCTAGGCGACAGACTGAGATTCCATTAAAAAAAAAAAAAGTGATATTAAGTGAAAAAAGCAGAACAGAAAATTGTATTAATCCTATCACTGCAATTATATAAAATTACCTCTGCATTTAGCCAAGGACAGGAAGGGAAACAGGAAAAGTAGAAATGGTCAATTCATTCAAGTTGCAGTGGGATGATTTTTCTCTTCTATCCTTAAACAAGTGAAATGTTGGTATTTCCATTTCCAAGTTCATTCTCTTCCTGGCGTGTTGGCCCTGCCCCTAGGCCTGCCCACACCAGATCTTTGCGGTGGTGCTGAATGTGGTCGGCTGAGTGATGGCCCCCATAGGACGCACCTGGCCTAATCCCCAGAACTTCGAATGTTGCCTCATACAGCAAAATGGACTTTGCAGGTGGGACTGAGTACGGATCCTGCATTATCCAAGTGGGCCCCCATCATCACAAGGGCCCTCTCAAGAGAGAAGCAGGGGAGATTAGACTACAGAAGTAAGAGACGGGGCAAGGGAAGCAAGGGGTAGAAGGGGTGTAAGGCAGGGGGTTCAGCCAAGGAATTCAGCAGCCTCTAGAAGCTGGAATAAGCAAGGAAATGGAATCCCCCCAGAGCCTCCAGGAAAAACCAGTTGGCTGACAGCTGGATGTTCACTGAGCGAAACTGAGCTTGAACTTCTGGCTTCCAGAACGGTAAGAGAATACATGTATGTTGTTTTTAGTCACTCGGTTTGTGTTCATTCGTGACAGTGGAAATAAGACACCAACACACTGGGTGTCCTTGAGTGGGTGGTAAGGGGGCTACGCGTCACCCTGCAGCCTGGGCTGCAGCTCCACTTTCTTGCCTTATACAGCCTGGCTGACCGTAGGATGAAATTTTTTTGACATCCAAGAAGTAGCTGCAACATAATAGTAATGGAGCTTGGGGACAGGAGGGATTTGGTGTCCTCAATGTGCTGAGGGCTTTGGCCCTGAGGATTACATATCTTAGTGAGTTTATACACTTTCTTATCTCCAAGCAGAACAACACTCCAAGCCTCTGTTTCCTTGTCTGTTAAATGGGGCTACTTAGCTAATTCTCACTGGGTAGTTGGTGAAGATAAAAGGAGATCATGTACATCAAAACACTAGCACATAGCATGGGGTAAACATTCTTCTGTCTCCTAGACATCATTCCTTCAATACCCATGGGAGATGCCTCCATAGCCACCTGCAAAGGGGTCCAACCCAGCCCCAGCCTGCAGTGGTTGGCGATGTTCTGCTAGGGGTCTGGAAGCACCTGCAGACCCCGTGCGTGCACCACACTCAGCTGCCTCACTCCCAGACATCACCGTTCCACAACAGCTATGGAGTGCTGACCAGGTGATAGGGTTAATGGCATGGAAAACAGCACGAAGCTTGCCATAACCAGGCAGGCCATTTACTGGTGGAAGATTCATATTTGTAAAAGCAATAACAACTGCAACGTATGAGGAGTGACAGTGCCCAGGGGTGCCTTAGGGGGCCTCTGCCACCCCTGCTAAGCAACTCTAAATACATCAGTGATGTAAATAAAAACAAACACAGCTTCTATACAAGGGCCCTGAGCCCTTTCCTGGGTAGAAATTCTGAAGCTGCCCTTTGTAATGGGAAATGAGATAGAACATGGGACAGGACAGCCTCCAGGAGGTTGTATTGTCCACCTTGCTTTGAGTAATTGCCTCTCAGTAAATACAGACTACTTAATTCCATCTTACAGTCAGCCAGGCTGTATAAGGCAGGAAAGCAGAGCTGCAGGCCAGGCTGCAGGGCGACGCGTAGCTTTCAACTAGAGACTGGTTTTCTGGAGGTAGATCTCAGAATGCATTTTTTTCCTTTGAAACGATGTTACACGTTTTCACTCGAAGTAGGTCACCACATTTAGTGGCTGATCTGGAAACTTCACCACTAAGAAGAAATTCAAGAAATCCAAACAAGTGACAAATGACTCTTTGGAGCATGATCCATTTATATAAATTGGGTCCTGCCTATGATACACTTTTTTTTGAAAAGTTTTTGTACAGGTTATTGCAACGATCATTTATTAGTTTCATTCTTCTGTTAATTCATAATTCATTTATTCATTCACCAAACATTTGCTGAGCACCCACTCTGAGCAGGCTGTTGTGCTAGAGGCCAGGCACACAGGGAGAGTGGGCATCTCTGTTTCCAAGGAGTCAGATTGCACATTGTGGAGCCTGCACTTGGGCCCCCTGCCCGATGACGGAGATGCTCATGGTTACAATACTAAGTTCTAGTCCCCTGATGCCAGAAGGCAGCAGAAGCCTGCTTATCCAGGTCTTTCTCTGAGAAGAGCCTCGGAGAGAGGAGATGCAAACTAAAAACCCAGTGGCATGAAAGAGAAGGGAGAAATACTTTTTGAACAATTTTTAATTCTAGAAAATTTCAAACATACAAAATAAACAGAATAAAGATAGTGAACCCCATGTTCCAAGTTCTCATCCACCAGCTCCAACAATTCGCAACATTCTGTCATTCTTGTTTCATCTCTATAGCTCCCTCATTCCCCACTCCCCGCACTCAATTATTGTTGTAAAAGGTGCATACACTCAAACGCTCTGACAGCTTAGCAGTATGATTTTGACAAATAGACACACCCTTGTAATCCACACATTACACAAAATAGAACATTTTACTTCTCCCAGAAAGCTTCTTTGGCTCCTTTCCCAGGCAATCTCCACACCCCTTATGGGTAGCCACTGTTCTGAATTTTTTTCCACCTTTGATTATTTTTAGCTGTTCTATTTATCGTCATATAAAGGCAATCATACAGTATATACTCTTTGCAGTATGCTACAAAAAAGTAGTATGCTGGCTGTGTTCACGCAGCATAATATCATTGGTGACATTCATCTATGTTGTTCCACGTGCCAGTAATTTGTCCTTTAAATGCTGAGTAGTATTCCATGAGAACACATATTTTTTAAAAATATCTTTTTAATCTCCGTTTGGACAGGCCACTCTAGTGGATTCTAAGAGGGGATCATAAAGGCACAGAAGACAGGACCTCTGCACTCTAAGGAACAAGCACCAAGGAAACTGACTCAGAGCTGAGGGGACAATGGCAGGTGCTATTGGTTTTCTACCCAATAACCATCCTTCCTGTCTCTTGCTCTTGGAATCCCCTTTTGTCTGGTCAGTAGTATGCTCAGCCATGCCAGTTGACTTGTGATTGATGTCAGCCATGCAGGCTGTTTTGTGACTGCTCTCAGCCATGCAGATTGACTTGTAATTGGTCTCAGCCATGCAGGTTGATTTGTGATTGGTCTCAGCCATGCAGGTTGATTTGTAATTGGTCTCAGCCATGCAGGTTGATTTGTAATTGGTCTCAGCCATACAGGTTGATTTGTAATTGGTCTCAGCTATGCAGGTTGACTTGTGATTAGTCTCAGCCATGCAGGTTGATCCATGATTGGTCTCAGCAGTGTAGGTTGATTTGCGATTGGCTAGTCTCCTCTTCTTGTTGCGATTGTTTAATTTAAGAGTGGGCTGTGGCCCAATTCTGGCAGTGAGACATATGGAGAAATATGTTGGGGGCTCCTTCTCTAAGAGAGGTGCAGGGAGAGAAAGGCTTTGACAACCATCCCTTTCCTTCATGGGTGTTGTCAGGAGGAGCCAATGCTTGTGTCCATGAAGAAAAAAGACACCTGATCTACGGAGGTTGGCAGAAAAGAGTCGGGGTCCCAGTAACACTGTTGAGTTGCCAAACCCACCCTCAGGCTGCCCACCTCTCAACTTTTTGTTAAGTAAACAATACATATTCTCCTGCTTAAGGGCCACTAGCAAAGTATTATATTATGTGCAGCAAAGCAAATATGGGCCAGGTACAGAGAATGGTTAAACATGTTTCAGGGAATATACCTGGAGTTATGGCAAAGGCAGCCTAGAGACCACTGTTCCATCACACCGTGTGTGTCTCAGTCACAAGAAGTAAAGCAAAGTAGAAATACAGCATGGGCTTGAGCACAAAAGAACTGGGGAACTCGAGGGCCCAGGGAAAGCCAGAGCTGGGCCTGGACAGAGAGAAAGCTTTGTGAGGGATTGGAATAATTTTTTAAATATCCACACTAATCCAAAAATATGGAGCTTTGTGGTTTTGGCCAGTGCTAGGGTGTCTTGTCACCCTGTCGCAATTACTCACAGGATGCAAAAAGAAGCCCTTATTTCTGGTGGAGAAACTACAATTTGAAGTGTCAACTCCCACTTCCTGGGAAGTACCAGAATAAGAGTGTCACACCATGTTAAAAAACATTTTAAGAATGCTCTATTTATGAAGAATTTTGCAATCAAAGTTTAGAATATGTATTTAATGAAAACCAGGTTTTCCGTGGTGCCTGGGAGTTTTCGTGCCATAAGAATATTAAAGATACAGTCCCTGAGTCTGTACACATGTGGGGGAGCTTGTTCTGTCCTACAACCTTCTTCCTTGCCTGTCTGACTCCAGGGCAGAACTTTCCAATCAGCATCTGCAAATGGGTTACAGGTGTGACCGAGAACTTGATCCCTTCCACCTTTGCGGCAGCCAGGTAGGACTTGGGCCAGCCATTGCCCCGTATCCAGTTGGCAGTAAGTAACATCAAACATGTACCCCTATTTTCTATGCATCACACGGCATGAAAATGTTTGGGGGGCCCTGCTCTAAAGGCTGTAAATGTTAATAGATGCTCAGACTTCCAACTGCCTTTGCAGTTGGGGGTAGTCATACGACACAGCTCTGGCCATTGAGCTTTAAGCTGAAGGTGCTGACTCTGGCTCTTGCTTCCTCCTCCTCCTGGATATGGAACAGGGATCCACAAACTGTGGCCCACGGGCCCAGTTCCACCTGCTGCCTGGTTTCATAAATAAAGTGTTTTGGAACGCAGCTATGCCCATTTATATGCACATGTCTGTGGCTGTTTCATGCTGCAGTGGCAGACTTGAGTAGCTCTAGCAAAGACCTATGGCCCACACTTCATGGATTGGAGTAGGGCTCTTACACAAGGGCTTAGGAGTGGGTTTGCCCTTTTCTGTTCTTCACCATGTGAGGACACAGCGTTCATCATCATTTGGCCCCTTCAAAGTTTGCTGACGCCTGATATAGAAGACGCAACAGGCAACTTATGGCCATGAGGACAAAAGCTCCACAGGGAGGACAGCAGACAACGGTGAGAAAGGAGCCTGAGTCCCTCATAAAACCCCTTGTACTAGGCCGGGCGCCGTGGCTCATGCCTGTAATCCCAGCACTTTGGGAGGCCGAGGCGGGTGGATCATGAGGTCAGGAGAGCGAGACCATCCTGGCTAACACAGTGAAACCCCATCTCTACTAAAAATACAAAAAAAAAAATTAGCTGGGTGTGGTGGCGGGCGCCTGTAGTCCCAGCTACTTGGGAGGCTGAGGCAGGAGAATGGCACGAACCCAGGAGGCAGAGCTTGCAGTGAGCCGAGATCGCACCACTGGACTCCAGCCTGGGCGACAGAGCAAGACTCCGTCTCAAACAAACAAACAAACAAACAAAAAAAACTCTTGTACCCACCTGGCCAGCCCAAGTCAAGGATGCCTGGAGCATGACACAAACTTTCCTTGTATTTAAGACACTGCAGTCAGGTTTTCTGCAATACTGTCTTCTACAGAAAATTACTATATCGATTGGGGGTATTAGGTGCAAATAACAGCGGTGTTTAAGCAGAAAAGGAACTTTTGATAGGATGTTAGGTAACTCAAGGGTCTCTGGCAGGGCTAGAAATCCAAGCTCTGGAGCTACACAACTAGGGATGATGCCCAATGACATCACAGGGTCTATTTTAGCAAAAACACCACTGCTACTTGTTCACTGATGATATTCAGAACCAGGTACCAACTCTGCACCATTGCTGTCCCCCAAATAAATAGATGCCTCTGTCAGCATGTGGCACAGACTGTGTGGCTTAAAAAACAGAAATTTAGGCCAGGCGTGGTGGCTTATGCCTGTAATTCCACCACTTTGGGAGGCTAAGGCGGGCGGATCACCTGAGGTCAGGAGTTTGAGACCAGCCTGACCAGCATGGCGAAACCCCATCTCTACTAAAAATACAAAATTAGCCAGGCATGGTAGTGCATGCCTATCATCCCAGCTACTCAGGAGTCTGAAGCAGGAGAATCACTTGAACCCAGAGGCGGAGGTTGCAGTGAGCTGAGATTGTGCCATTGCACTCCAGCTTGGCAACAAGAGCAAAACTCCGTCTCAAAAAACAAACAACAGCAACAAAAAACAGAAATAAATTTATCACAGTTCTGCAGGCTGGATGGCCTAGATCAAGGCACCAATAGGTTTCGTGTCTGGTGAGGGCCTGGTCTCCTCTGGGGGGGATGAACACTGTGTCCTCACACAGTGGAAGAACAGAAGAGGGCAAACCCATTCCCTCAACCCCTTTTATAAGAGCCCTAGTCCAATCCATGAGAACTTTGCCCTCAAGGCTTAATCACCCCCAAAAGGCCCCACCTCTTAACACGATCACACTAGCCATGAAGTTTCAATGTATGAATCTGGGGGGTAGCATTCAGACCATAGCAGCAGGCCTCTCTCCTCGGCTTGCAGACAGTGCCTTCTCGCCGTGTCCTCACATGGCCTTTCCTCTGTGTGTCCACATCCCTCCTGTTTCTTCCTCTTCCTGTAAGGACATTAGTCCTATTGAATTAGGGTCCCATCCTTGTGTTCTCGTTTAACCTTAATTGCTTTCGGGTTTTTTTAGTTTTTGTTTTGTTTTGTTTTGAGATGGAGTCTCACTCTGTCGCCAAGGCTGGAGTGCAGTGGTGCGATCTCGGCTCACTGCAAGCTCTGCCTCCCGGGTTCATACCGTTCTCCTGCCTCAGCCTCCCGAGTAGCTGGGACTACAGGCGCCCACCACCACGCCCGGCTAATTTTTTGTGTTTTTAGTAGAGACGGAGTTTCACCGTGTTAGCCGGATGGTCTTGATCTCCTGACCTCGTGATCTGCCGGCTTCAGCCTCCCAAAGTGCTGGGATTACAGGCATGAGCCACCGCGCCCGGCCCTTAATTGCCTTCTTAAAGGCTTTATCTTTACGAGGGCTTCAACATATGAATTTTAGGGGAACACAATCAGTCTCTGACACCTTGCTCACCCAAGTCCGCGTCTCATGGGGATACACCTGATTGGCCGAGACAAGGTCCCATGCCTGGAGCCTAGTTTCAAGGAACTCCTGGAATGCACATTTTCTGGCTTCTGCTATGGGAAGGCAAGACTCAATATGGAGAATCACCACAATGAGGGCAAGGTGGTTGTCTTGGTCTGTTTTTCTGCAGGTATAACAAGAATACAGATTGGGTAATTAATAATAAAAAAATATTTCTTTGGCTCATGGCTATGGAGGCTGGGAAGGCGAAAACCAAGGGGCCACGTCTGGTGAGGGTCTTCTTGCTGCATCATAACATGGAAGGTATCACATGGCAAGAGGCCAGAGCAAGCAAGACTGAGAGGGAAAGGGGTCCAACTCTCGCAGTAACAAACCCACTCCCATGGCAATACCATTGCTCCATTCCTGACAGCACAGCCTGCATGACTAATCACTTCTTCATACCATCACAATGGCAATTACATTTCAATATGAGTTTCGGAGGCATCATTCTCAAACCATGGCAGTGGTCAAAATATTAAGCAGCCACAAATGACAAATGTTCACTCCAGCATACATGCAGCTCCATACCAACACAGTCCGGATCAGCAGCGTTCTCAACTTTGTCACACTGTTTTCTAGGCTGCTTTATGAATGAAACTGGTTCCCTCCCTCCAATGGAGCTGTGCTCCAGGAGAGGCCATTCACATAGATAACAATGTGTCTGTCCTTTTTTTTCTAAAGAGAAAAATAAAAATTTTTTTTAAAAAACCCAGCAATATGAATGCTGCCCCTATAGTAGTGTACTGTGGCAGCCCTGTGGCCAGTTTTGCCTGCTTCTGGATCTGGAGCCCAGGAGGCTTGTGGTTTTATGTAATAATGCCTTCACGTTTCTATCCTGACTCTGGTTCCCAGATATGTTTATCTTGTTTTTGAGATAGTTATGTCTTTCATATGTTGCTAAAGATGTTTTGTCTATCATTGTTATGTATTTAGAGCACAAAAGGAAGTGGGGGATGATTTCCATGTGAACCAATTTTTCTACCATAACCGAAACCATATATAGCAAAGTTGTTTAACTTTGCTCTATATGACGTTATTCAAATTCATCATCTGTTCAGCTTTTATATAAAAGTAATTTTTTTAAATTCACATAGATTTTTCTCATGGAACATAAGATTACATAAACATAGTGCCAATAAAATAAAAGAGAATAGAAAGCCCAAAGACAGATGTATACAATAATTTAGTAGATAATAACAAACACAATTCCATTTATTGAACATGCAGGTGTTGGGAGACAATTCTCCATGGGTCTTTCACTTTTCTGCAAGTCTTGTGGGGGACTAACTCTCCTTTGTTTTAGATTATCTTTTTATGGCTGTTCATTTAGCAAACAGCCTTGGAAA
Organism: Pan paniscus; assembly: GCF_029289425.2. Taxonomy (NCBI): domain Eukaryota; kingdom Metazoa; phylum Chordata; class Mammalia; order Primates; family Hominidae; genus Pan; species Pan paniscus. The sequence goes on along the minus strand of NC_073263.2, from coordinate 27,085,427 downwards.
ATAGAAAGAGGTGCTCCCACAGAGCAAAGGGCAGGCATGCTTACTGAACGCTTTAGAAGATTTGGATAAGCTAAACTCAGAGTTCCTCTCCTATAATGCAACCCACTGCATGTTTAGGTAATTATCTGGGCTCATCCTTTCACCACCATGGGACTTCAGTCAAGGAGAACTGATGCACATATGGTGATGCTCTTGCTGCCTGCTGTGCATTAGATAATAATAAAGTCCTTTGTTTCTGATCCAGGAGTCTTGGGTCTTCTGCCAGCATCTGTGAAACTGGCAGGCTAACTTGTCAGCTGGCAAGTAGGGTAAAATCTCAGGCTCTTCACAGTTATTAAACAGGATACTTGTTAGGAATTTTGCATTTATTGTATTATTTAATTATTATAACTCTACAAAGTAGGTGTTATTATCTCCATTTTACAGATGATAAAAGCAATGTTTAAAGAGATTAAGTAACGTGTCCAAGGTCAAGCAAGAATTCATCTCTGGGCCAGGATTCGAGTTCAGGACTGTATCGGTGTTGTACAAATTATTACTTATTTGGGGAAATAAAGTTAAATTCCCGTTTCATAATATAGGTTAAAATTTCACATGGAATATAGAGTAAAATATAAACAAACAAAAACCAGTAAATACGCATATCTGATTTTTAGATGCATAAGAACTTATCTAAGCACAAATAAATTTTAAGACCAAATTGAATCATTCTGAATATGTCAAAGGGCACTACTGAAAGGCAAATGAAAAACTGGGAAAATATTTGAAGGAAATAGGATAAGGAATTAATGTCTTTAATATGTGAAAAGTTTACAAAAATCCACAAGAAAAATATTAAGTCTCTTAGAAAAATGAGTAAAAGATTTACAAAGCAACTTACACAAGTTATATAAATAGCAAAAATAAAAACAATCTCCCCCAATTCCATATATGTTCTACAGTTTCAAATAAATGGAATCATAATTGACAAAAATAAGTATATAGAAAAAATGTTAGACTTCAACATTAATGAAGTGCTACCCCTAAATACTCTTATTTTTAACAAATTGGCTAATTTTTGTTTTGTTTTGTTTTGTTAGCCGTGTTAGCCAGGATGGTCTCCATTTCCTGACCTCATGATCCGCCCGACTTGTCCTCCCAAAGTGCTGGGATTACAGGCATGAGCCACCGCACCCGGCCGCTAATTTTTTAAAATTAAAATATGCAGTATTGCTGCAGTTACAATGAAATGGTTATTGTGCACTATTGATGAAAGTGTACATTATACAACTGTTCTAGAGCAGGGATCCCTGTACCAGTCCGTGACCTGTTAGGAACTGGCCCACACAGCAAGAGGCAGGCTGCGGGCCAGCAAGCATTACAGCCTGAGCTCTGCCTCCTATCAGATCATTGGCAGCATTAGAGTCTCATAGGAGCACAAACTTTACTGTGAACTGCACACTCCTTATAAGAATCTAATGAATCCCACGTGGTGTTTAACTTTCTGTTCCTGGCTTATTTCTCTTAACAGAATGTCCTCTAGTTCCATTCATGTTGCCACAAATGACAGGATTTCATGCTTTTTATGGCTGAATAATATTCCATGGAGTAAATATACCAGATTTTCTTTATCCAGTCATCAAAAATATGGAACACTTCACAAACTTGCATGTTATCCTTGTTCAGGGGCCGTGCTCTGTGTCATTCCAATTTTAGTGTATGTGCTGCTAAAGTGGGAAATGAAACATTTTAAAAATCCTGTTTCAATTCTAACAGACATATCTGAAAATGTATTTTTCATCAGTGTCAAGAATTAAACAATATAAATAACTCCCTCGATTTAAAAAAGGGTGATTCACATACTTCTAATTCCTCTCTGCCTCCCCTGCTGGGTATTTCCAGCTCTGCTGAAATCGTCTAGATGTTTAGATTGATGTTATTATTTTTTTTACATGATGCCTCTTCTACTTTAAGAAAGCTTTAAAGGCCGGGTACAGTGGCTCACGCCTGTAATTTCATCACTTTGGGAGACCAAGGCAGGTGGATCACTTGAGGTCAGGAGTTCAAGACCAGCCTGGGCAACATGGTGAAACCCCGTCTCTACTGAAAACACAAAAAAAATTAGCTGGGCTTGGTGGCACATGCCTGTGACCCCAGCTACTCTGGAGGCTGAGGCAGGAGAATCGCTTGAACCTGAGAGGCAGAGGTTGCAGTGAGCTGAGATTGCACCACTGCACTCCAGCCTGAGCGACAGAGTGAGACTCCGTCTCCAGAAAAAAAAAAAAAAAGCTTTAAAATGTACTAAACAGCCGTGTTACCAATAATTACTTAAACTTTACAGGTCTTATTGTTTATTACTGTTTTTTGTCTTCATCTTTTCTGAATTATTTATTTTGATGCTTTCCTTTTTTTTTTTTTTTTTTGATCCAGAGTCTACCACTGTTGCCTGGGCTGGAGTGCAGTGATGCAATCTCGGCTCAGACAGCAACCTCTGCCTCCCGGGTTCAAGTAATTCTCCTGCCTCAGCCCCCCCAAGTAGCTGGGATTACAGGCTCATGCCACCCAGCCCAGCTAATTTTTTTGTATTTTTAGTAGAGATGGGGCTTCACTATGTTGGCCAGCCTGGTCTCAAACTCCTGACCTTGTGATCTGTCCACCTCAGCCTCCCAAAGTGCTGGGATTACAGATGTGAGCCATTGCGCCTGCCCTATTTTGATGTTTTGAATTTTTTTTTTCTTTTTTTTTTTTTTTGAGACGGAGTCTCACTCTGTCGCCCAGGTTGGAGTGCAGTGGCGTGATCTCAGCTCACTGCAAGCTCTGCCTCCTGGGTTCATGCCATTCTCCTGCCTCAGCCTCCCAAGTAGCTGGGACCACAGGTGCCCGCTACCACGCTCGGCTAATTTTTTTGTATTTTTAGTAAAGACGAGGTTTCACCTTGTTAGCCAGGGTAGTCTCAATCTCCTGACCTCGTGATCCGCCCGCCTGGGCCTCCCAAAGCGCTGGGATTACAGGCGTGAGCCACCGCGCCCGGCCTTGAGGTTTCTTACTGTTGTTTTATTTTTAGCAGAGGAGGTATATGAGTAGGATACTGACTGCCTTCCTTTACCCTGACACAGGATAGATAAGTTGAGTGGGTATGGAATGCTACTAACAATCTTTTCCAAGAGGAAACCCTAGGAACGTGGTTTCACAATCTTCTAGCATTTGGTTTGTAAGTTAAAAGTTTGATTCTCTTTTCTATGACGGTATTTTTTTTTCCTGTCATGAAGCTTATAAATTTTTCCCTTTAACCATAGGCTTGAGAAATTTCATCAGACTATGTTTAGGTAGTTTTTCTTTTTTTCTGTCTCTCTTTTCTTTCTTTTTCTTTTTCTTTTTTCTTTTTTTTTTTTTTTTTTTGAAACAGAGTCTTACCTCTTGTGCACTATTGATGAAAGCATACATTATACATTCACCCAGGCTGGAGTGCAGTGGCACTATCACAGCTCACTGCGGGCTTATCCTGGGCTCAATCGATCCTCCCACCTCAGCTTCCTGAGTAGCTGAGATTACAGGTGTGTGCCACCACATCCGGCTATTTTTTTTTTTAATAGAAATGAAGCCTTGCTGTGTTGCCCAGACTGGAGGTAGTTTTCTGAGAATTCCTACTTGGCATTCAATGGCCTCTTTTTCTCCACTCAGGAAACAATTTATTACATATTCTCAGTGATTTTTTCCTTCTATTCTCTCATCATGAAATTCCTATTATACAAGCGATGGTGACACTGCATTTATATTTCACCATCTCTCATGACTTCCATCACCTTTTCCTCTAATTCACTAATTCAGTTTTCAGCTGAATTACTATAAGTCAGAGTATATATAAAGGTGTTTTGTTGTTGCTGCTGTTGTTTTTGAGAGTGGAGTCCATTCATATTAGTCTTTGCCACCTTTCTTAAATTCCTGTATAATATTCATACAATAGAATGCACAAATTTTAAGTGCACAGTCAGTTGTAATGAATGCATACATATAACACGTATAGTCATTCAATCAAGATGTAAAACATTTCCATGACCCCAGAAAGTTTTTTCATCTCCTTCTGGTCAATTCATGACCCCTCCCCAGAAATCACGAACGATTTCTAATATCATCAATTAATTTCACTTGTGTTCGAGTTTTATATGAAAGAAACCATATAGCATGCACTTTCTGCAACTGGCTTCCTTAGCTCAACATAATGCTTTTGAGGTTTATCCATGCCGTAGAGTGTATCAGTAATTTTTTCCCTTTTTATTCCTCAGTAGTATTTCATTGTATGGGTATATCATCTTTTGTTTCCATTGGAATTTTTAATTTCTAAAATATGCTTCTTTCTTATCTAATTGCTCTTTTCCAAGTCTGCTCTTGCTTTATTGAAGGAATATCTGCTTGGATATATACATATCCAAAAACTACACACACACACACACATATACACACACACACACACACAGAGTCTCCCTCTATTGCCCAGGCTGGAGTGCAGTGGCACAATCTCTGCTCACTGCAACCTCCACCTCCCAGGTTCAAGTGATCCTCCTGCCTCAGCCTCCCGAGTAGCTGGGACTACAGGTGTGCACCACCATGACTGGCTAATTTTTGTATTTTCAGTAGAGACTGTGTTTCTCCATGTTGGCCAGGCTGGTCTCGAACCCCCGGCCTCAAGTGATCTGCCTGCCTCAGCCTCCCAAAATGCTGGCATTACCGGCCTGAGCCACTGCGCCAGGCCATGCCTGGATATTTCTAAGAATACTACTTATAATTGTCTTATTTCTTGTTTCCTGAAATAACTCTATAATATGTAGGGATAGGTATTTATATTGATTGCTTGAAATACTTTCTTTCCTTCGAGGTGCTGATTCTCCACAAACATCCAGTGATTCTGTGTTGTTATTGTCTGCTTCCATGTATCACATGCCATGGTATACAAGCATCAGTAGTTCCCTCAGCAATTGCATCTGATTCCAGATGGACACACTCTCCTCAATAACCAGCATCATGTGTGGCTGCAGACGGCAGACAGCAGTTTTTGCCCTGCTGTGTTTATTATTATTATTATTATTATTATTATTATTATTATTATTTTTGACAGAGTCTTGCTTTGTCGCCCAGGCTGGAGTGCAGTGGTGCCATCTCAGCTGACTGCAAGCTCCACCTCCCACATTCAGGCCATTCTCCTGCCTCAGCCTCCGGAGTAGCTGGGACTACAGCCACCCGCCACCACACCCGGCTAATTTTTGTATTTTTAGTAGAGACGGGGCTTCACTGTGTTAGCCAGGTGGTCTCGATCTCCTGACCTCGTGTTCTGCCCACCTTGGCCTCCCAAAGTGCTGTGATTACAGGCCTGAGCCACCACGCCTGGCTGCTGTGTTTGTTCTTAATACCCTTGGAAAATTCCTCTTTTTAAGCCTGAAACCCCTCTACCCATTATCAAAGTAATAATTTCTCCTCTATTTTGAAGAAAAGATGAAGCTAACAAAAATAGCAATTAACAAATATATTCTACCAAGGCATATGCGTGCCTTTTTCCAACAGAAAGATTTTACGTGTGATGATTGCAAAACTCTTGTTCAAATATGTTGCTGGGCAGCTGCATGATGTTACTATGGATGAACAGAAACAGATCAGTCCATTTAACCTGCCCCAATTCATCACAGGAATTACGGCTTGACCTTCCACTGCCAATCATTTACACCCCAGGTTATAAATGAGGTAAGGAAAACACCTGGTCCACTTTGAGGTTGTCATTTGGTTGGAGGCAAGACCCCTTGGTCCACCTCCAAAAGGTGGGCAATTGAGATCTGCTGCTGAAGGCAGCTCTCCTTCAGGCAGAACGCTGAGCCAGTGGAGGTCATGGCAGGTTGTCCTTGAAAATGGTTTTGGACTGAAAATCAAGGGCAGTAAGGACAAAACCATAAGGAGCCTTGACTGGTCTCTGTTCATAGAGTCCTAAAATTTTCACCTCCCAGCTCACTGGGAAAGAAGAAAAGGCCCAGCCAGGAAAAGGAATTCCCCTGATTTTGGCAAGTGAAACAGCATGGCAGTGGGTCCAGGCACCTGCTGGAGGGTTGGGGCACTGTGGGGCCCCTGTGAGAGAAGCCCAGGAGACAGCTCGCAGTCAAGAATTTCCAACCAAAGTGCTCACTCTGCACCTGCTGGAGTTCAGACAACGGGAAGGGGGCTGCATCACCTTGTCCCCGCATCGCTGGAAGGAGTTCTGAGGAGGTGGAGCATCTGGGTTTCCAAGCTGAGCTTCGTCCTCGTGAGTAGACTGAGTCCCCGGTCCTGCCTTTGGGTGCCTGGCTTGGAGAGGGGTCCCGGAAGCGCACTGACACGTTTGCCCTTCAAACCATCCCCGCACCCTCACAACACCCCATGAGCAGCCCACACTTGGGCTAAGCTGGGGAATGCATCCAATTAGGTCTCAGAGGAGCCCTCCTCTTCTTTTTCTGTGTGAAAAAGGAGAAACAGGAGTGTTGCTTGATGTGCTGTATTAGTCCGTTTTCACACTGCTATAAAGAACTTCCCTGAGACTGGGCAATTTATAAAGGAAAGAGGTTAAATTGACTCACAGTTCTGCAAGCTGGCAAGGCCTCGGGAAACTTATAATCATGGCGGAAGGGGAAGCAAGCACCCTCTTCACAAGGCAGCAGAAGCGAGAAGAGAAAGTGAAAGGGGAAGAACCCCTTATAAAACCATCAGACCTGTGAGAACTCACTATCCAGAGCACAGCATGGGGAAACCGCCCTATGATCTAATCACCTCCCTACCTCCACACATGGGGATTACAGGTCCCTCCCTCTACACGTCCGGATTACAATTCTAGATGAGATTTGGGCGGGGACACAGAGCCAAACCGTATCATGTGCCCAGCAGTCCAGTTCCATTTGCTTGGAGCTTCCACCTATCTCATATTCTTTGGTGAGATGATGCATGCATGTAAAGGCATTGAGCAGGGCTGGGTGCACAGTAAACCCACACAGCCATTATTATTACATCAGAACGTCTCCATGTTTCTTCTCTATCAATGGTATGTTTTCCCACTATCTCTCTCTGCCAGAGGTTTCCCCCATTGTTTACTTTTTTGTTGTTGTCATATATTTCAGTAAGATACCAGGAGGGAGTGGAAATAAACACATGACAATTTGACATCTTTAAGCCAAAAGTCAGCATTATTTATTATTATGACTTTTAAAACATAGTAACAACTTGAAGTCCAGCAATAGAACAACTACCAGGTCATGGGGTACATAGAGGATGAGATTTTTATTTACAAAGAAATTTTAACACAGGTATAGATAATCACACTGAAACAGATCTTCGATCTATAAAGAATTGTGTCAGTGGTCTCTTATAAACAGAGGACAAGGAGGCACCCATTTAAAAACAAAAACAAAAACAAAAAACCATAAAACATTTTGTTTCCCTGAATGGCTTAGCAAAATCTGACATAGTCCTTGATTTGCAGAGCTGTTGGCTGGGGAAGAAGTGGGCTGATTTCCCTGAGAAGCTCAGGGTTTTCTAAAGGGGCCAGCAGTCCAATCACCACTTTCTCAAATTTGAAATTAGAAAGGTCTGATTTGAAATTAGAAACGTACAAAAGGGGGACTCAAATCTAGTAAGAGGGAAGTGAACAAGACGTTGAAATAGTTATCCTGCAGGAAGGAGATTCAAGTTTCATGTCCCAATTTCACAAGGGCCAAAGAATTGGTAGTGGAATTGATTCCAGAGCATTAAGTATATGGCTGACCTTGGAAGTACCTCCGACCCGTAAAAGCCTTGCCTAGTGGCTGTGTCTTAGAGGGCAATGTCTGAGCATGGAAATGTAAACGACAAGGGGCTAGACGCGGAGGGACATCCCAGGACGGATGGTCATTGCCGGCTGCAGGGTACAGGACTACTCTTCAACACTGACACCACGTGGCAACCACCGGGAACTGCAGGCTGGAGCCCCGGCTGTCATTTTGCTAGCCTGTTACCTGGAGTCCTCTCGGGGCTGAGGAAGGATCCAGCATTCTTGGACAACTTGGGGGAAATGCAGGGAATTTTGAGAGGGACAAGTTGGACTTTCCGCTCAAAGGGCCTGGGAAGCTTCAGCAATTAATTTCCAAAGAATATAGGCTGGACACGGTGAGTCACGCCTGTAATCCCAGCACTTTGGGAGGCTGAGGTGGATGGATCCCTTGAGGTCAGGAGTTCGAGACCAGCCTGGCCAACATGGGGAAACCCCGTTTCTACTAAAAATACAAAAAACTAGCCGAGCGTGGCGGTGCATGCCTGTAGTCCCAGCCACTCGGGAGGCTGAGGTAGGAGAATTGCTTGAACCTGGGAGGTGGAGGTTGCAGTGAGCCAAGGTCGTGCCACTGCACCCCAGCCAGGGCGACAGGGCAAGACTCTGTCTCAAAAACAAAACAAAACAGGAAACAAAAAGACAAGTTGGTGCAAAAGTAATTGCGGCTTTAATAGCAGAGGTATGACCATATTTTTACACTGTGTAGAGCAAGTCTTACAATCTACATTTAAATTTTGAGCAGCCATTCGATGACCTGCTATAAACCTACCAATATAATGTTTTAGAAGAATACTTACTAATATACAATATATAACATAATGTTATTTTTTAAAGCAGAATTTAAAACTATACATATATATGATCCCTTTGTATTACATTTACCTATCAAAAATAGGACCATCTGAGGAACTGGAAATAAATGTAAACATGAGGCTAAATGAGGTTTATGAGAGATAAACAGATTATCTCTCATCTGTTTATCTCTCGTTGTCAGGTATGGGTGGGTTTATTTTGTCCTACTCCGTTTGCTCCAGGTAGCCTTTTTTTCTATCATGACTACAACTTCAATGCTGAGGGAGCCCCCAAATGCCCCAAGTTATCTTCACAGTTGAGGGTGGAGGTGTGGGTGGGAGGAGGCCTCCCTCCTGTTTCATTTCTTTAATTCCTGCCTTGGCTCATAAAATAGGATCTTCTGTGTACATTTGTACCACTCAGGGAAATATAAAGGGAGCTTTGGATGCCTCACCTCTTTTTTTCACTCCTTGTCCTAATCTGTTTTCTGTTGCTTATAACAGAATACCTGAAGCTGGGTAATTTATAAAGAAAAAAAATTTCTTTTTTACAGTCATGAAGGTTTAGAAGGTCAAGGTCGAGGGGCTGCATCTGGTGAGGGCCTTCCTGCTAGTGGGGATTCTCTGCAGAATCCCCAGGCAGCGCAGGGCATCACATGTGAGGGGCTGAGCAAGCTCACATGCTAGTTCAGGTCTCTCTTCCACTTCCTGTAAAGCAGTCAGTCCTATTATCATGATAACTCATTAATTCATAGTCCATGAATAGATTAATCCATTCATGAGGGTAGAGCCCTCTCATGATCCAGTCATCTCGTGAAGGCCCCACCTCTCAATACTGCCCCTTTGAGGATGAAATTTCAACATGAATTTTGGATGGGATGGACATTCAAAGCATAGCAGTCCCCTACAAGGGAGAGATAGTAATCTAATTAGCAAGACCTTCTGTCTATTGGACCACAGTGGCAGAGGTAAGATCACTGTGCCCAAAAAGCAACTCCAGCCCCAGCCCTCCTCTCCTATTCCTTGGGTCTATATGCTCTTGGGGACACCCCTCCTGAGTTAGAGGACTTCCCCTTCCTGCTTCTCGGCCTGCTGACATTCAGGACTTTCAGTTGGTGACTTTGGGAAAGGGAGAAGAAAGCCACTACCTTGCCCAGGGGCAGACTAGTTTTCATATGAGCTTCAGTTATAAAGCTGATCCTCTCTGGCCCCTGAAGTTGTTCTCAGTTTGGTGGAACTTGGAAGCAAGGGCTGAGAGGGACTGCCATTCTGAAACTTCAGTTCCCTCATTCATGAAAATGACTACGAGGTCGTTTTTAACTAATGTAATATTTTCATCTTTGTGATCTGGCACAAAGATGATATAGACTAGGAAAAAATTAGCTGGCATGATTCAAGTGCATTCTGCTAACAGGCAGGGGAGTAGGGTGGGAGGGAAAGGGACAAGCTGGCAGCTCACAGGCTCTTTGACCCAATGATAGGTGGTGTCCAGTCTGTAGCTTCCCTGCCCTCAGACCTGTTACTCCTCCTTCCCCTGCCCTGCTTGGTATCACAGTGGGATTCAGGGGCAGCTGCTGCCAGCTGGGTTTGGCATGGGAGGTGCTGGTAGAAGACGAGAGGAAGGAAGGGAGAAACCAGGACATTCCTTCCCTCCCTCTGTGGTTTCTTTAGCCGTGGGTTTACCAGAAACCATCAGTCCAAGTGCATGGAGTGGCTTCCTGCTGGTACTAAGCTATCAGTGGCTTCATGGTCCCTGTTGGCCTCTTAGCTCTTCCTTCATTTATGAAGCCAATTCTTAAATTTATTTTCCTCATTTTAAATATTTGGAGATATTTTCATTTTCCTGGTTGGACCTTCACTGCTAATATCTGCTATGATCTGAATGTGTCCCTCAAAATCCATATGTTGGAAACTTAATCTCTATGCAACAGTGTTGGGAGGTGTTTGGGTCACAAGGGCTCTGCTCTTTTGAATAGATTAATACTGTTTTAAAAGGGCTTGACAGCAGAAGTTGGATTCTTTTTCACTCTTCCATCTTCTGCCACGTGAGGACTCAGCAAGAAGGCCCTTGCCAGATGACAGTGTCTTGATCTTGGACTACTCAGCCTCCAGAGCTGTGAGAAAAAAGTTTATGTTCTTTATAAAGTTTATGTTCTTAGGTATTCTGGTATAGCAGCACAAAATAGACTAAGACAGTATTAGTTTGATTATGGCCTTAAAGCCTGGGCATGGAGGTATTCCAGCTGCTGGATTGAGGGCTGCTCAGGGCTGAGTGTCAGAACTAGGAGATGGCAGAAGAAGAGGCTGTGTGTATGTGTGTCCCAGATAAACACCAGTAAGAAAGCCATGGCATTGGTAAGATCATTGGTAAGCCATGCTCCTCTCCTCTTCCCTGTCACCACTCTATCTTTCCCTCAGCCTGGAATATTAATGTCATATTCCATTTCTCCAATGCCTTGCTCTAAGCTAGCTGTTAATTAATTCCTCTGAAAAATTTGCCTGATGACTACTTAAGAATTAATCAGTTTCCAGGGTATTTTTATAGAGGAAAAAACATTAAAAGATTTTATTTTATAGAAGAAACAAAATAAAAGGTTACTCCTGTAACCTTTTTTGATTACAAGAGTAATATAGGCTTCTACAGACATTTTGAAAGAAAAAATAAAAAATAAACTAAAAACCAATGATAATCCCAGCCACTCAGAAGAAGCTTTCTTAACATTATGATGTATCAGTATGAAGTCTTTTTTTAAATTGCATATATGCACAAGCCTGTGTGTGTGTTTGTGGGTGTGTCAGGGTTGGTTGTATTCATAGCTAAGATTATATCATATATGGTTCTGTACCCTGTTTTATCATATAAGAATCAAAGGCTCTTTGAAGTCAGAAAGTCCCTACCTCCCACCCCAAAACATGAAATTAATTCAGCTTAACAACATCGAGTGAGTTCTCTCCTATGTTTCCCTACTAAGTGCTGGTACAAAGGAAGAATGAATTGGAAACACGCCGACATCACCATATACAGACCCCAGAAGAACGTTCTTGTGTGTTTGCGTGCACAAATCAAGTGAGAAACTGTAAAAACGTGCCATTGGGAGGAAGTGGTCAGTAGCAGAATAAGACTGTGGGGTGCCCACCCCATCCACCTGACCCTACCTGGCAAAGCAATGAAGCATGCTCTCCCAGAAAGGGTGGTGTAGAAACCCCCACTTCAGCCCCCTCCTACACAGAATAAATTCTCCATCCAGAGGAGATGTGTCCTCAGTAATAAATGTCTTTTGCAAAGAACGCATCCCCTGCACAATTTATTCTTAGGTTCTACCTAGTTTCTGGCCCGTCTCATAGATAACAAGCATAGTATCGTGTACTGTGTGCATACAGGTGGAATTCACAATTTCCTTGAGATTTTGGGGCTTCTGAATCCACGAGTAGTTCATCTCAGCTTTATTTTGTTCTTCACTAAAAAATAAAGCATTTTGGATGTGGCTATGGCATACAGTAGTATATAGCAGGCAGAGGAGACACGAATAAAGACTACCGCCTTAACAAAGACGCTGGTATCACCCCTCTTTCTGTTGAGCTCCGTTTGACTGTGAAATGTTTAAAGGAGAGAGGCTAGGGTGATGGCTCAGGAGATATTATGTTAATGAAAAGCAGGATAAATGCGCAAATGATTTGCATAGAAGGAACCTGATCTAGCTGATATTTGAAGAGGAAGTCCTGGGGGAGGTGCCCCACGTAATGGGCCTTTCTTTGTCAGCCCTGGATCTGAAAGAAGTGTCTGAGCCTAGAAAAACAAGTTCACAGTTTCTGTCTCACCCAGTGAATGCTTGCAAGACTCCACACCAGTGTTTCCAATCAGAGCAATGATTCTGCAATTGTGTGTGTACTTGTACTAATGTTTGCTCTAGTAATGACTAATAATGGCGGGGGCACTGCCCCTGGAGGCCGGTGACGGGGCCAGCTGCCCGTGTGTGCAGATGTTTGTGGTTCTGAGCTCAGCCTGCTCAGGACAGTGTAGGAAAAAAGGGATTCCTGAACCACTGTGATCTTACACAGTCATATTGAGGCTTTCTCCTGCTGGGTGTCATTCAAGTTGTCCAGTTCTAGGGAGAATTTCACCCCTGCCCCAAGCCCTTGCTCCTGCATCCCCAGCTAACACCAGGGCTTACGGCTCAGGACAAGGTCAGGTGGTGGTAATGCTGATGGAGCTGAGGTAGGGCATTCAGGCCTTGCCAAGAGGGTTTCTGGACCTTATAAGGTACCCAAGGCCCCAGACCCTTTCCACCATTCTTCTCTCCAAGGGAAATGCTGCTTTACGTGTCAGCCAATACAATTCAGGGTAATTATGGGAGCAAATGTGTTCTCACCCATATCTCCCTTCAGACTAGATTTAGGGTAAGAGAAAAGAAGGGCGGTGATGTTGCTGAGCGTCTACTATGTGCCGGGTGCTGTGCTGGTGTTTTATTCTCTAAATTCTTCAAGCAATGGCCAGGCACAGTGACTCACACTTGTAATCCCAGCACTTTGGGAGGCTGAGGTGGGCAAATCACCTGAGGTCAGGAGTTCGAGACCAGCCTGTCCAACATGGCGAAACCCCATCTCTACTAAAAATACAAAAAATTAGTCAGGCATGGTGGTGCATGCCTGTAGTCCCAGCTACTTGGGAGGCTGAGGCGGGAGAGTTGCTTGAACCCAGGAGATGGAGGTTGCAGTGAGCCAATATTGCACCACTGCACTCCAGCCTGGGTGGGAAAGCAAGACTCTGTCAATAAATAAATAAATATTAAATTTAGCCTGCCTCCAGCCCCATGCTCCTTCCAACATTTATTCTTTCACCACATTCACATCTGTGGAGCGCCGCCTATCTGTCAGGCATTCAGGACTGCCGAGGTGAGCTAAACATTGGGTTTGGAGTCCGCCGGCAGAAACAGGGGTCCCCCACAGAACCAGATGTGTAATGACAGGTCTGAGCTGTGCTGGGAGGAAGCACAAGGGGCCCTGAGAGAGGAGGCTGTGCTTCTGACTTGGATGGGACCCTGGGTTTGGACTGGACTGGCGCGAGGAGTTAACCAGGTGAAAAGCTGTGGGAACAGCTTCCCAGGCCCAGGCCCCAGAGGAATGAGAGGACACTGGGGGCCTGGGATGGAGGGAGGCTGGTGATCCTGCAAAGGGGGCACAGCCTGATGGCTTTTTAAAGATTTGGGCCTCATCCCACCTGCGGTCATACAATCAGACTTGCGTTTTTGCAAAGAACATTCTAAAACCACCCAGTGTCCATCAACGGATGAACAGATACACAAAATGTAGAGTATGATTTAGCCTTAAAAACAAAGGAAATCCTGTCACATGCTACGACTGGATGAACTCTGAGGACATCATGCTATGCCAGGCACAAGGGGACAAACACTGCAAGATTCCACTTACGTGAGGTACCAGAACAGTCAGGTTCCTGGAGACAGAAAATAGAACGGTGGTTGCCAGGGGCTGGGGAAGGCGGGAATGGGGAGTGGTTGTTTAATGAGCACAGAGTTTCTATTTGAGGAGATGAAGGGGATTCTGGAGATGGATCATGGTGCTGGTTGCACGACAATGTGAATGTTCTTAATGCTGCTGAACTTCAACTTAAAAATGGTTAAAATGGTAAATTTTATGTTATGTGTATTTTAACCAGTTTTTATAAACAAAGAACATCCTAGCTGCCAGGTGGAGAACAGATTAGAAGGAGGGTTAGATCGTGAAAAACAGAACCAGATATGACACTTTCAGGAGTGCAGGTGAGAGATGATACTGTATTCACCTCCTTAGGTAGGAAGTCCCACCTAAAAATTCCTCGGGGGATGTTCTCTGTTTTCCACAATGTCTGATTGGGTGTTTGTTCCAATGGAGGCTGCCTCTTTCAACCATGGGCTCCTGTACAAACCCAGCAGAGGGTTGGAGCTCCGTAAACTGGGGGCATCTGAGCTTCCACGGCATGCCGTTGGCTGTCTTTACCTGCCAGGTGGGCTGGGGCTGAGCCTGGCTATGTTTGTCATCATAGGCCTTTGAGGATGAAAGTAAAAGACTGTGGCTAGGATCCCCAGTGAATCACCTGGGACAAGTCCTTTCTACAGTTTTCAGGCTTCTGGCGATTTAAATATAAAACTGACTAAGTGATGCTGGTCGTGGGTGGGTACCCAGACGTGGGCGCGTGGGAGATTTGGCTTCCGGAGCTTCACTAGACCTTCTTGGGTCTATGTTCCAGGAGGAGGAGGAGGCCCTTCCCAGGCAGCACCCTTTTCCTCCTCTGTGTCCCTGACCAAGGCCTGAGGTGTGCCGTGGCGGCCACGCTCTCCCTGGATGTTTTCGCTGGGGAGTATCCGAGGCTGGTCCATGACGGTGAGGCAGTAGGTAAGTGGAAGTAAATACTGTACCAGCTTAAAAATGCATATATGAGACTTGGTCTCATAGAAGTGTAATGTTCTGATTCATAAGCAAGTGTGCAGCTAGTCTTGGTAATTTCCTTCAGCCCTGCTGCCGTTTCCCATTCTAACGAAACCATAAGGCTGTCTCTTTTTTTGAGACAGAGTCTCACTCTGTTGCCCAGGCGGGAGTGCAGTGGCGGATCTTGACTCACTGCAACCTCCGCCTCCTGGGTTCAAGTGATTCTTCTGCCTCAGCCTCCCGAGTAGCTGGGATTATAGGCGCACACCACCACACTTGACTGATTTCAGTATTTTCTTTTTTTTTTTTTTTAGTAAAGACGGGGTTTCACCATGTTGGCCAGGCTAGTCTTGAACTCCTGACCTCAAGTGATCCTCCCACCTTGGCCTCCCAAAGTGCTGGGATTACAGGTGTGAGCAACCATGCCCATTAGGCTGTCTTTATCTCAGAAGTAGATGAAGCAGCAGGAAAGCTGAGGCTGCTCTGTTTCAGAAGCCAGCACATCTCTGTATCAAATGCCACAGTCATGAAAAACTCAGGCCTTAAACCCCAGATTTGGAAGAAAAGTGAGCAGCCACAACCAGTTGTCCATGCTCTGGAAGAGATAATTATGTATTTTGCTCAGGAAAGAAGACAGTCAGAGAGTCTGAGTCCTTCACCAACTGGTTCTGGCCATTGGCAAGCAGTGTCACCTGTCTGGGCCTGTTTCTTCATCTGTACAAAAATCCAGGAGGTCATGCACTACCCCTGAATCCAGGGGGACACACACTACTCTCCAGATCTAGGGGGTCACAAGACACTCCCAAATGTAGGGGATCATACACTATCCACGCAAGCCAGATGGTTGTCCATGGACCGTGAAGTTGGAAAACCCTCAATTGAATCATTCCTTCCAGCTCTGATATCCTGAGTCTCTCCCCAACATATCTGCACTTCCTGCAAATTGGAGCCCAATTCTTGCCTCCACATGGATGCTACCTTTGCTGGAAGGGCAGTGTGGGGTAGTGGGAAGGACACAGCATCGGGGTCAGACAGAGGCAGGTTTAGAAATCTGAGCCAATCACATGTTAGCTTTGTGATATCAGGCAAGCTATTTAACATCTCTGAGCCCTGATTCCTCATCTGAAAAATCAAGATAAACAATATCTTTCAGGGCTATCTTCAGGATGAGGAATAAAATGGAAACCACCCAGCACAGTGCCAGACACACATAAACGGTAGCATTAAGGCATATTGGTTAAATCCACTTTCATCACCCCTAGCTGTGAGATGATTGGCAAGCACTAAATAAAAATTAATATTAGCTGTTATTGGGGCAGGGTTCTAGTTCTGTTCACAGGTTAAGAGGGGGTTCTTATTTTCAGGTGGGTTTTAAGGACAGCAGCCATAAATCAAAGTGCATTATGGTGCTCCAAGTTGACAAACAGAGCACAGGAAACATAATCTAAAGAACAGATGTCACGAATAGTAGCAATTTTATACAGACAAGCCTTCTTCAGTAAGCCCAAAACTTCCTTCCTGCCCAATAATCTCAGTGTCCTCTTTTGGGAAAGAATTGTTTCAGCTCTTGGGTTCTGTGCCCACAAAGCCACTTGAGAAGAAGCATGTAGTTTCCAATAAAGAAGCCCGGGTTAAAACCTGGGACTTCTTCACCCACTATGTGGCCATCCACAGGGGCTGGGTTGCTACAGCACAGCTGGTGGTTAACGCTATCTCATCATTGGGGCCTATGTGGATGGGTGCTCCAGGTGCACACCACAGAGGGGTGGTGCTGCTCCAGCCAACCCCCAAAGGCCTCTGCTGGTAACCCATCAAACCAATCTGGTTCAACTTTCATTTAACAAACCTGTGAGTTTTTCAGTTGCCACGGGCTCCCAGGTTGAAGATCACATAAACCTGAGCATGCCCAGATGAACCAAGCGTGTAACCACTGGTGGGACCTAAGTGCTTAAGGAGCTGGGATTGAGTTAAGATGCAAACATTCCATGGAAGGATCCAGTCAGATCATGCCTCCTGGCATCACCTCATTGCAAGATCCAATCAGATCACACCTCATTACCTTGTGCTTATAAAAACCCAACCCAGCACCCAACTCAGGGAGATAGATTTGAGCATAGCCCCTTGTCTCCTTGTCAGTCAACTCACAATGAACCTTTCTCACAGCCAAAACCTAGTGACTCAATGTTTGTCTTTCTGTTGCACACAGGCAAATGGACACAGTTTGGTTTGATGACATGCTTTGCTCCCAGCAAGCAGTGCACAGGCCTGGGCCAGCCTCTCAGGTGCGTCCTCAGCAGAGTTGCTCACCCTTTAACACAGATTCTGACTCCGTAGTTTGGGGATTGCAGAGCCTGAGAGTCTGCAGTTCTCATGAGCTTGTAGGGGGTGCCCATGGACCCAGAGTCCTTATGGGGGAGACGGCTCTTCCTTGAGACTCTCCTAGATGAGTCCCAGGCAATCCAGGCAGAGGGGAGGCCCTGGAGCTGCCTTGGCCATGCTGCAGAGACCATAGGGTCTGCACATTAGTACTAGCATACTGGGCATTCTCAATCAAAAAGAGAAAGGAGGCAATGGCTCACACCTGTAATTCCAGCACTTTGGGAGGCCGAGGTGGGAGGATCACTTGAGGCCAGCAGTTTGAGACCAGCCTGGACCACACAGGGAGACCCTCATTTCTCCAAAAACCAGAAAATTAGCCAGTCGTGGTGGCACACTCCTGTGGTCCCAGCTACTCAGGAGGCTGAGGTAGGAGGATCACTTGAGCCCAGGAGGTCAAGGCTGCAGTGAGCCATGATTACACCACTGCACTCCAACCTGGGTGACATAGTGAGACCCTGTCTCAAAAAAAAAAAAAAAAAGAAAGAAAGAAAGAAAGAAAGAAAAGAAAAGAAAAATAAATCTCAAAGGATTTAAGGAAATGGATGTGTTTTCAAGGCTAAAATAAAGCTATTTTGGAGGAAGTTCTACCTTCTAAGCATCTTTAAAGGTAACCCATTCAACTATTTAAAAAAAGCAAAAACAGAATCCCATTGGTTTCTGGTCTTTTTTTGTTACCCCTCCCAGGAGAAGAAACTGAAGACAAGATTCCTGGCCCCCTTTTCCAGTTCTCCTGCGGTGCTTCCATCACACTGAGGGTGATGAACAATCTGTATCCAGACAGACCACTCTCAGTCCCTGGTTAGCAGGAGGGGTGGCTACTGGGCTGAATTCAGATCTGTGTGATTCCACAGAGTAGGACCGCCTTCCTTCTAAGGCCAACTGTCCTGTCTTCTTTCCTGCAACCTTTACTCGTTTTATTTTGTTTGTTTGTTTGTTTGTTCAAGACAGGTTTGTTCTCTCACCTAGGCTGAAGTGCAGTGTTGCAATCACAGCTTACACTACAGCCTTGACCTCCTAGACTCAAGTGATCCTCCCACCTCAGTCTCCCAAATAGCTGGTTCACAGGCGCATACCACCACGCCCAGCTAAGTTTTAAAGATTATCTGTAGAGATGGAGTATCCCTATGTTGCCCAGGCTAGTCTCAAACTCCTGCCCACAAGCAATTATTCCACCTCAGCCTCCCAAAGTGCTGGGATTACAGATGTGAGCCACCATGCTCAGCTTGCAACATTTACTCTTTTGTTGATTTATTATTTTGAAAACTTCCGTATATAATACATATATAAAAACAAATAACAGGCCGGGCACAGTGGCTCACACCTGTATCCCCAGCACTTTGGGAGGCCGAGGCGGGTGGATCACTTGAAGTCAGGAGTTCAAGACCAGCCTGGCCAACATGGTGAAACCCCATCTCTACTAAAAATACAAAAATTAGCCGGGCATGGTGGCGCATGTCTGTAATCCCAGCTACTCGGGATGCTGAGGCACGAAAATCACTTGAACCCGGGAGGCAGAGGTTGCAGTGAGCTGAGACTGTGCCACACTCCAGCCTGGGAGACAGAGCACGACTCCATCTCAAAAAAAAAAGAAAGAAAGAAAAGAAAAAAAAAGAAACAAATTAAATAACAAACAGACGATTCCAACCAATTCCTTAAAAAATTAAAGTGATGATTAATTATAATTGAACTCCATGCTATTTTTTAATAGACTTTATTTTTTAGAGCAGTTTTAAGTTCATAGCAAAATTGTACAGAGTTCCCATATAGCATTGACCCCATTGACTCACAGCCTTCCTTACTATCAACATCTTGCACAGAGTGGTGCATTTATTACAATCCATGAACCTACACTGACACATTATCATCCAAAGTCCATAGTTTACATTAGGATTCGCTCTTGGTGTTGCATGTTATGCATTCTGACAAATACATTACATATGTATCTACCATTATCGTGTCCTACAGAACAGTTTTACTGCAGTAAAAATTCCCTGAGCTCTGCCTATTCATCCCTCCCTTCTCCTTAACCCTAGGCAACCACTGATCCTTTTACTGCCTCCATAGTTTTGCCTTTTCCAGAATGTTATATAGTAGGAAATCAACCCCACGCTACTTTGTTAACTAGTTTTCCTTACTCATGTAAGCCAGGAACCAAAATGAAATTGGCAGATCCAAGCTGGCCTGACGTTGGGACAGTTGCTCATTCTCTTTACGCTTCAGTTTCCTTATCCATAAAACGAAAGGGGTGGAGAGCTGAACTTGGACGTGCCTCAGCACTCAAGGTTGGTAGAAATTAGTTTAACTCTACAAGTCCCTTGAAGGCAGGACCGGTAACATTCTTCTAATCCCAGCTGCCAAAACAGGATTTGAAACATAGTGGGTGCTCAGTAACTGAATAGTGAATGAATTTTATTTACATTTTTAGTTTGATGGTCATAATTTATCCAAATATTAAATAAATTGATATTGAAATCTATATGAATTGATACCTCCAGAGCCAAACTATAAATTTCAACATGACCCCTTATTCTAGTTGTAAAGATAAATTAGACTCTACTAAATTTCTCTACCAAAAAGTGCAAAAATTATCAAAAAAGGTACAAATGCATCACAAGAATAATCTATGTGATTAATAATTCATGTGATTAAATGTCAGAAAGATATGGATTTTGTTTAGGGGCTACTAAACCATTACCATTTTACAAATAAAGAAAACTGGATAAAACTCATCCCTGGGATTACAGACATAATTGTATAAATAAATCCCACATCACTCATGTTTCACAAAATTAAGATTCACTAAGTAAGTACTTTCCACAACCTTTATAAGTTATTTTCATAAGTTTCTAATAGGATTGGTGGACACAGTTCTTTCTTAGCCCTGCCCTAAACCATATAATGAATCTATCATAGACAACTGGTATACTTCAGGTTTGAGTATGTATTTGCATTGCCATAGGAAACAGCCCTTTCTTGGTCAGTTTTTGGAACTAGGTTCCTGAGATAAACCATCCCAGTCTTTGTCTACATGGTTATGAAACCGACCCAATCGTCCCAGAGATAGTTCTTTTGGATAAACATAGAAATGGACTTTTCTGGCTGGGCGCAGTGGCTCACACCTATAATCCCAGCACTTTGGGAGGCCGAGGTGGGAGAATTGCTTGCGCTCAAGAGTTTGAGACCAGCCTGGGCAACATGGCAAGACCTCGTCCCTACTAAAAACACACAAAAAATTAGCTGGGTGTGGTGATGTGCACCTGTGGTCCCAGCTACTCAGGAGGCTGAGGGCGGAAGATAACTTGAGCCCAGGGGGTGGAGGTTGCAGTGAGCCAAGGTCCTGCCACTGCACTCCAGCCTGGGTGACAGGGTGGGTCTTTAAAGCTTGAAATTTACATTTGTTTTATCTGAGTTCCTTCCTCAGGAAAGGACCCCCAGGCCTCTCAAAAAGTATCAAAGATCTCAACCTCACCAGATCACTGCATCCAGACAATGAGAGTCAGGCCCCTCCCTAGTTCCTGTTTTCCAACACATTGTTACATTTCTTCCCTGCTATATAAACTCCTAATTTTAGTATGTCAGGGAGATGAATTTGAGACTGATCTCCATTCTCCTCCTCGCCTACAGCACCCAATTAAAGCCTTCTTCTTTGGCAGTAATCATCGTCTCAGTCATTGGCTTTCTGTGCAGCCAGCAGCAGTCCCTAAACCAAACCCCAGGCATTTCAGTAAGTTACATTTTTTTTTTTACTACTTTTTGCCATCACATTCTTACATTTTGTATTTCTTCGCTTAACATTATAACATAATGCTTCTATATTACACAGTGTTCACGTTTAGAGGAGAAGGCCTCTTTACTGCCTTCCGCTGAACCAGCCACTCATGGTACCTGCCAATCTCCATGGCCTCTGCTGAGCATTCTCTCTGACAGCCCCTAGTCAGGGACACTGGAGGACCGGAGGCTGTGCTCTGGTGCACACCCTCCCCCACTTGTGCTTTCACCTATTGGACTGTCTTCTAACCAAAAGTCTGTTGTGTTTGTCCCCATACCTGTTCTTGCCATCATATTTGATTTTATAATTGCAAAATTTAATTAAATATTACATAAACCATTAAAATGTGAGTGCAAAAAAAACTATAAAGACTAAGTTGCAAATTTCAATAAAAATGACTCACTAAAAATAAAGGCTACTGAAATGGATATAGTGAGATAACTATAAAAGCCTGGGGGGAGGGCAATCTAGGTGATTCTGCATTCATATAGATCCCCAAATGTCTTCAATTTCTTACACCATGGTAGTGTACAGATGTGATTATGCACAAGATAATGTGGAAGTCAAGGCAGCAGACTTACACTGGAAGAAAAGCTTGGGCTCTAAATTGAAAGACAGGAAAGTAAATGTAACTGTGTATTCTCGAAGTAAAAATAAATATTTAAAATATGTTTTTTTAAATCACTGGTTTCAATTTAGTTGCGCAAGAGGGATTTATTTTAAAAAGTACATCAACATTCCCATGTGTTGATGTATCATAATTTAGTAAACCTGTAATTAATTTTCACTCCATTAGATTATTTGTAAGTTTTTTTTTAAATAGTACTACTACACTGAACACTTCTCATACTATGGTTTTCTGCTTGTTGAATAATTTTTAGGATAATGTTAGAGTAGTACAATTTCTGCTTCCAAGGATATAAATATCTTTTTAGATTTTGGTAAGTACTACCTTTTTGCTTTCCAAAAGAGTAATAGTTTCATCTTCTTAACAGTAGTCTAGTGGGTTATGTTTTGGTTATCTATTATTACATAACAATCTAACTTTATAGCTTAAAGCAACCACTGGCTGGTCAAGGTGGCTCACATCTGTCATCCCAGTACTTTGGGAGGCCAAGGCAGGAGGATGGCTTGAGGCTAGCCTTTGTAACATAGTGAGACCTCATCTCTATTTTTAAAATTATTTTTAAAAAGCGACCACCATTCCATTAGTTCTTATGTTTACAAGGATTGATCAGGGCTCAGCTCGGAAGGTTGATTCTTCTGCTGATTCTTAGGCTGGGCTCGCCTGGGGCTGCTTATTCAGCTGCAGGATGAAAGCACTTGGGCATGTCCTGAGTCTCTGGCATGACATCTCCAGGCTCTGACACTGCTTCCAGCCTTCTGGTAAATAAACTGCCAAGGTAGGAATGGGAGGGAGGCAGAGAATTCAGGAGTGCGAGAAGGAAAGATTACCTTTAAGATCAAACCTTTCAGTTTACCTCTGCTCCCCTCCCACCTCACCCCCACCCTGGCTTCATTCCACGTGAAGGAGGAGAGATGAAAACATGACAGTGCAAAAGTCAGAAGATGGACCTGAAAACCCAGGATAGCCTTATTGCACTTCAGGGGCATGGAAGCCTTTATTTATTTTAAGAACCTTGCTTTAGGATTCCAGATTCCCCTTGAAGCAGTGGGAGTAGAATGCTTCTCTGCAAGTCTTTGTCTGCGTTCATTCTGGTCCCCACATTTGAGTGTGCAATCAATAATTACTACTTTCTTTTTTAAACACGACTTCAGCAAAGCTGGAGTGTCACCAATATAAGAGGCAACTCCGAAGCAAAGACTAAAATATATAAATAGCCCCTCTGAAAGCACAGCAAAGGCTGGGCTGTGACCTCCACAGAGGAATCAATATTTCAAATGAGCCTCTGTGCTCTGGGAGCACAATTCTAATCACCCGGCCTATCTCCACCCTCCTCCTCATCAGCTTCCTCCCCACTTCCCACCTCCACACAAAAGAACAGTGCCAGAAAGCTCAGACATCACCAGATAAGATCTCTGGCAGCACTGCCACACCGTGGCTGTCAGCTGAGACCTTCTGGAAGGAATGTGACCCTCAGCAGAGGACCATGGATGGCATCAGGCCTACATTTAGGAAGTTGGCAATGTCTTCAGAATGTAACTGGAAGAGTTCCAAATGATCAACCTGTCAAAAACCATCTCCCCGGATGCTGACCTGAAATTTTTCCTGGGTGTAGAATGCAGACAGAAGAGAAGATAAGGGCGAGTTATGGGTGGGAAGACAACATTAAAACGTGGGAGAGGAAAGACAGCCCTTTGTAGGGAGGCAATTTCAGGGGCCATCAAACATAAACTTCACCTTCCTCTCAGCCTCATCCATTCTGGCCTCCACTGTGGTCCTGCTGAAGGCTTTCTTACAGGTCAGACTCAAGGTGCATGGTTCTTTTGTAGCAGTTCCAACATCACCAGTTTATAGAAACCCTGAACCTGCCCCCGACAGCACTTCATGTAATATTTTATCATAAAGCAATAATAATAATACTAATGTGGTATCTAACATTTAGGAGACATCCCAGCTATATGTTAAAATCACTATCTTCATTTTATAGACAAGTGAGAAACATTTGATAACCTGCCCAAGTAACAGCTAATGAATGTCCCAAGCCCAGTTTTCCCCGATAGCAAAGCCCAAGCTCTTTCCCAGGTTGTCAGGGAGCTCCTGTTCAAGAAACATGCCAACTGGAGGCAGGCCGGGAGGACCCTCAGGCCCGGGAGAGCTGCTCAGTGTCCACCTCTCTAAGAACACCATACACACACCCTGTTGTTTGAGCTTGTCTGTTTTCCTAGGGAAGAGCAGCAGAAATGGCAGCCACTTGGCAGTGCAAGCAGGTGTCATCTAGGGCATACTGCCAAAACATGAGCTTTCTTGAAGCAATATTCTAAGAGGAATGTTGTTTACCTCATTTTCCTCCTCATGTGCCTCAGACTCTGGACAGCAGTGATCAGAGTCGGACCATCAGTTTCAGTTGTGGATTATTACCAATACTCAGCAGAGACCTTTAGCAGTCACCCTAACTCAATCATGTTCAACCAAAGCTTTCATTATCCTAACAATGAAAGTCACGGAGCTCTTTTCCCTTTTTATTTTTTTGAGACAGGGTCTTGCTCTGTCACCCAGGCTGAAGTGCAGTGGCACCATCATAGCCCACTGCAGCCTCGACCGCCTGTGCTCAAACAATCCTCCTATCTCAGCCTCCCAAAGTGCTGTGGGCTGGGCATTATCCTAATAATGAAAGCTTTGGTTGAACATGATTGAATCTGCTCTATAGATTGAGAATTTTATACCATTTATTACATAGTCTGCTTAAATATAATTTTATACAACAAACTACAGTGATAGGCGTTGTGAGGTTCATTATTATATATCTCTTCGGGAAGGCTGGGTGGAAACCCTTTGCAGCCTGGACTCTTCAGTTTTCACATAGAAGTCAAAAATCCTCAGATTAAGTATTTTAGACCTGAGATCAAGAGATTAATACTCTCTTACATTTGTGTATTCCTTTATAGTTTTCAAAAGAGTTTATCTTTTTGACCGTTGCAATTCTGTGACATTATTATCTTATTTTACGGATGAAAAAGCAAGGGACCAGACGCTCAAAATTACTTGCTCGAGGACCCACGGCAGGTAAAAATATGGAGTTGGGAAATAAATCCAGGTCCTCTGACTCCCACTATGGAGTTCTTTCCTCCACACTAGACACAATTTTGAGAATGAAAGAAATACCGGTATAAATATTCCTTCGTGGTAGGTGATTTCCATGATCACCTTTCTAACAGTATTTTTGAGATGTCAAGGAAGTTCTGGGATTATACTCACTAAGAAATACCTAGGTATATATTCAGTTGAATAAGAATATATTATTATTATTACACAGATAACTAGGACACTATTATTTTAGCTACCGTTTATAGAGTAGCTAAGAGCATAGACTCTGGAGACAGATTCCCTAAATCCTGATCCCAGCTCTGCCACCTATTAGTTGGGTGACCTTGGACAAGTTACTTAATCTTTCTGTCCTCAGTTTCCTTACCAATGAAAGGATACATAATAAAAACAATATTACTAAATTATAGATCTTTTAATGAGAACTAAATGAGTCAGTATATGTAAAGTGCTTGGAAGACTGACTGGCACACATGGTAAATCCTGTATGCATTGTGTGTGCATGGATGTGTAATGTTATTTATTTATTTATTTATTTTTATTTATTTTTGAGACGGAGTCTCGCTCTGTCGCCCAGGCTGGAGTGCAGTGGCGCGATCTCGGCTCACTGCACGCTCCGCCTCCCGGTTCACGCCATTCTCCTGCCTCAGCCTCCTAAGTAGCTGGGACTATAGGTGCCCGCCAACATGCCCGGCTAATTTTTTGTATTTTTTTTAGTAGAGACGGAGTTTCACCGTGTTAGCCAGGATGGTCTCGATCTCCTGACCTCGTGATCCGCCTGCTTCAGCCTCCCAAAGTGCTGGGATTACAGGCGTGAGCCACCGCGCCCGGCCCATGTTATTTATTAATATATGCCCTGAAGCCATTCTGCTTTTAGGCTGGGGCCAAGTGGGATCTGTAGGAGGTCTTAATTTAGAGCAGGACTCCTGGGTGTTGAGGCCGTTTTCTGATCCAGAATTCTCTTTCCCACAAACAAGACAGAATTCCTCCATCAGAAAGACCAGAGAGATAGTGCCCCTGAAAAGGCATGTCAGGAATGGCCTGACCTAGCCCTTGTCTTAGAGGCAGGACAAGGCCAAAGGGGGAGGAGTGGACATGGGGGAGCCCTGCAGGTGGGGAAAGGCCAGGCAGTTCCTGCTGGCTGAGCACCCTAATCTGCTGCAGCTCACTTCCCTCCAATGTGTACACGTTGCTGGGTCACAGGAGGTGTGGGGCTAAGTGACGGTATCATTTCCAAGAAGATGCTGAAGCTGAAAATTAGCTGGCCAGCAAATGTAGCACAGAGTATACAATGCTACCACCCAGAGCACCACGTGGTTCTGGGCCGCCTGTGGCTCCAACCACAGGCTGCTGGGCTCAGAGGGCTGCTTCCCCGGGTTGATGGAACCCTGCTGTCCCCTGTCCCAGGGCCTTTTGCTAACTGTTGGTTCCAGCTGACGAGTCCTTTCTGTTGGCAGCTCCTCTCCTGCACAGATTTCTCATTTGTAGCTTTCCTACGGCTGTGTGTGCTGCCTCCTCAGGAAAGCCATGGGTCATTTGTCATGGAATTAGGGACAAAAGTCACCAAATCATTTTGCTTCTTTCCTCAGAAGCCTAATTCCCATTTAGTACAGTATCTTACAGGCAAGTAAGAATTATTCAGTAGCAGCACATGCACCCCCACACCCTAAACTAGAGAGACAGGACATTCACTAAAGAGTCGAATGGAAGAAAAGAAATTCTAGAGGATTCTAGGACAAACTTCCAGACCCAGTTTCTACAGAGCACCTCAGACACTCCAACACTTTACCTAGGAGTAATTTGTATAGAAAGTGCTAGCTCGGCCGGGCGCAGTGGCACATGCCTGTAATCCCAACACTTTGGGAGGCCGAGGCGGGCGGATCACGTGGTCAGAAGATCCAGACCATCCTGGCTAAGATGGTGAAGCCCCGTCTCTACTAAAAATACAAAAAATTAGCTGGGCGTGGTGGCGGGCGCCTGTAGTCCCAGCTACTCGGGAGGCTGAGGCAGGAGAATGGCGTGAACCTGGGAGGCAGAGCTTGCAATGAGCCGAGATAGCACCACTGCACTTCCAGCCTGGGCGACAGAGCAGACTCCGTCTCAAAAAAAAAAAAAAAAAAAAAAAAAGAAAGTGCTAGCTCTAGTCCAGCCCCTCTCATGAGAATATTTTAGACAATTGTCAGTAAAAAACAGAAATCTGTATTCTTGTGAAATAGTAAGCTTTATTGTGTGTGTTAACAAATAAAACAAATTCCATTTGCACACTGACTGAATTTATAAAATCTCTCTCACCAAAACGGATATACAATCTAATGCAATATTAGCTATGTTTTCATTTTCATTTTCTGTAATATTATATCAGCAGTAAGCAAAATAAAGTTATGACATCTTTTGAAAATAAATGTCGTGAGAATTGACTGTTTTTCTAATTGCTAAGGCCAAAGTATAAAATCTGAGCACCCTCAATCCTGTGGGATATGGACTCGCTGGGGAAAACACACAGCAGATGAGCCAGCCAAAGCCTGACTCCGAATCCAGCAGGCTGCCATGTGGCTCCGCAGACCTCTCCACATGCTTAGAATTCTCTACTGCCCTGTGTTTTGTCTTTGAGTTTGTTACATAACAGTGCTAATGTTTCTCAGCCCCAGTTTTGTCCTTCTGTCCACACTTACTGCCTTTGCCTGGGAAAGTGGTTCTCACCCTGTAGGAGCAGACACACACACACACACGCACACGCATGCACACGCCCATGGCAAAGCTCATGTGTGGGCCCTCCTGCCACGCTCCAGGTGTCCAGGAAGCAATCGAAGGTCTCGCCTAACCAGGTTTGGGGTAAGATGCAGCTCCTGTGATGCGAACTGTCACTCAGCAGTTCTCTCACCTATTAAAGAAGCAAGTGGGCCAGGCACCGTGGTGCACTTCTATAATTCCAGTGCTTTGGGAGGTGGAAGGGTGGCTTCAGCCCAGGAGTTTGAGACCAGCCTGGGCAACATAGTGAGACCTCTTCTCTACAAAAAAAATTAAAAAATAAAAAATTAGCAGGACGTAGTGGTATGCACCTGTAGTTCCAGCTATCGGGAGGCTGAGGCAGGAAGATTGCTTGAGCCCAGGAGGTCAAAGCTGCAGTGAGCTATGATTGCACCACTGCACTCCAGCCTGGGCAACAGAGCAAAACCCTGTCTCTAAAAATATAAAAAAAGAAAAAAAGAAGTAAACGAGAGGCCAACTACAGACAGAATAACTTTAAATCCATTCTAATTTGCAAAATCAGGTAAAATCAGTGGCAACTTCTATGACTGAAACTATTATTAACACAAATGACACACACACACCAGTGTGTCATGACATGATGGTTGAATGTGAAAGGAGGCATGATGAATTGCCAGTGATTATAGATTATAACCTTTAAGTGATGCATCATCGTGAGGCACACATTTTTTTCATTAGCCCACATTATTCAGTTACATGCTCTCCTAGTAATAATTTGAAGTTGCAGTTATAATTACTAAAGTAAATCCATTTTATGGTGTCTGTTTTTTACTGTGAGTGTTAATACCAAAACATTTGTCCAAGTCGGTCATAAAATCTGCCTATTATATACAGAAAATGAAAGACGTGGTTAGACTGGATTTTCTTTTCTTTTTTTTTTTTTTTTTTTTTTTTGAGATAGAGTCTTGCTCTGTTGCCCAGGCTGGAGTGCAGGGGCGCAATCTCGGCTCACTGCAAGCTCCTCCTCCCGGGTTCACGCCATTCTCCTGCCTCAGCCTCCCAAGTAGCTGGGACTACAGGCGCCCGCCACCACGCCCAGCTAATTTTTGTGGATTTTTAGTAGAGATGGGGTTTCACCGTGTTAGCCAGGATGGTCTCGATCTCCTTACCTCGTGATCCACCCATCTCGGCCTCCCAAAGTGCTGGGATTACAGGCGTGAGCCACTGCGCCCAGCCTGGATTTTCTTTTTTGAGACAGTCTCGCTGTGTCACCCAGGCTGGAGTGCAGTGGCACGATCTCACTCACTGCAACCTCCGCCTCCCAGCTTCAAGCGATTCTACTGCCTCAGCCTCTGGAGTAACTGGGACCACAGGCACACGCCAGCACACCCGGCTAATTTTTGTATTTTTAGTAGAGACGGGGTTTTACCATATTGGCCAGGCTGGTCTTGAACTCTTGCCCTCAAGTGATCTGCCCACTTCAGCCTTCCAAAATGCTGGGATTACAGGAGTGAGCCACCACGCCCTGTCTAGACTGGATTTTCTAACACACTGTGAGCCAGATCTGATCTTCCTGATTTGGATGTAGAAAGCTCAACCAGAGTTACACATAGGTGATCATTTAATAACCCTTTTGACAATTATTATGATTATATTGAATGTAGGTTGCAGATTATTGAGTCTATAATATAGTAACTAATGCAAGCAAATCCAAAGACCTCACTGTTTCTCCTTTATGAGACAGACTTTCTCTGACTTTTTCATAAATTATTTAGACTTTCTGTGCTTCTAATTCAGTTATTATATGTTACTACAGTCATAAACATGATACTTAACACAGAAGTTTATTTCAACAAAAACCCCTATTATCTCAGCAGAGCTTCCCATGATGATTTAGAAAGTTTCCTCTTTTAACACTGCAGTAAAACACCTAGTGGCATCTATGCAGTACTCTCAACTCAGCCAGAAAAACAAAAGGAAGCCTCTAAAAGACACAAAGACCTACGCCAAAGCTTGTATACGCTACTCAGAGACAGCCTGTTCTCTTTGTGTCGCCCAAGCTGGAGTGCTGTGGCGCGATCTCGGCTCACTGCAAGCTTCGCCTCCCGCGTTCAAGCCATTCTCCCGCCTCAGCCTCCGGAGTAGCTGGGACTACAGGCGCCCGCCACCGTGCCTGGCTAATTTTTTGTATTTTTAATACAGACAGGGTTTCACTGTGTTAGCCAGGATGGTCTCGATCTCCTGACCTCATGATCCGCCCGCCTCAGCCTCCCAAAGTGTTGGGATTACAGGCGTGAGCCACCGCACCCGGCCTATTTATCTATTTATTAACTTTGAGTCCAGGATATGGAACCAGTTAGTTTTTGTATTTTTTTAGAGACGAGGTTTCACCATGCTTGGTGAAGGATCGAGGGATCCACCTGCCCTTGGCCTACCAAAGTGCAGGAATGACAGGCGTGAGCCTACCGCACCCGGCTTCCCCCCCAACCCACCACTTGTCTTCCCGACAGTTTCACGGCAGACTGGCTGGCTGGCTTGCTTAAATTAATTCTAAATAGAAATTTAGGATGTCAGCTTCTGGCCTCATGGACTCTGAGCTGAGGAGTCCCCTGGTCTGTCTATCACAGGACCGTAGACGTATGGAGTAGAAAAATCAGCCTCCCAAGTAGCTGGGACTACAGGCGCCGGCCACCATGCCCAGCTAATTTTTGTATTTTTAGTAGAGACGGAGTTTCACCGTGTTAGCCAGGATGGTCTTGATCTCCTGACCTTGTGATCCGCCCGCCTCAGCCTCCCAAAGTGCTGGGATTACAGGCGTGAGCCACGGTGCCTGGCCAGCCTGTTCTCTCTTATCCAGAGACCATTCGAAAGTCTTTGTTGTGTATTTTATAGCCCACAACTGTTCAACAAATGCTTAGTGTACACTAAGGATATACAGACGAGCAGGCCAGCTGCTGCAGACAACACACAAATTAGTAAAGGTGTCGCCCTGCCTTCAAGGAGCTGACGATGTCAAGGGTGGGCTATGTCAAGTATACAAGTAACTATGTTGAGAGACAGAGAAAAAGAAATGCCACAGGATGGGCAAACAAAATGGCGGAGGTCCAAAAAAAGGAGAGATGCATCCCGCTGGGCTAAGGGAAGGCTTCATGGAGAGGTGGTATTGGGTGAGGGCAGGAAGACTGCATTCCAGGCAGAAGGGAGGGCACACACAGCCACAAAGACAGAAAAGTACCAAACACCGTTAGGGAACAGCAAGCAGTCATTTGGGTGGTCAACAGGGTTGGGTGAAGAGAGAGTTAAAGCTGGAGAGGTGTGGTTGCCATGAACAGAAAGTTGTTGTAAAAAAAAAACAAATCCACCTAGGAGTTATCTACAGACAGAAAACAAAGACCAGTAGACCCCACTGAAACTGGAATTAGAAAGGTAGAAAGGAAGTCTCCTTCCCCGATTTCTCACGAGGCCCCTCTTTCTGCATGGTTCTTTGTCCATGTCTATTTCATTGTCCTCTCTGCAGACCAACTCATCTGCTTGAAGAACTCCAGCACGCACAAGGCATTGGCTTGTATCGTGAAAGAAACAACTTTATAAGACTTTTTAGTTCAAGTACTATGTTGGTTAGGAGTAAGTTCAACTGCAGTATAAGAGCATGTTTCTCTCGCACATTCAAGAAATTCAGAGGTAATGAGCCTCTGGCTGGTGTGATGTGCCATGGTGTGAGCCCCCAGGCGCCTTCCATCTCTCTGCACTCCTGTGCAGGATTTCCATTCCATGATCCCTTATAAAAAGCAAATTCAAAGACCATGATGGGATGCTCCAGGATGACTTCGAAGCTCAGCTGTTGTGTCTGCTTTCCAGCCAGCAGAAAGGAGGAAGAGGGGAAGAGGACTCCCTGGAAGCTGCACATACCATGCCTGTTTATTTAAGGTGACCATATAATATGACATCTAAACTGAAATCCTTGTGTGGATAACAGGCATAAAGTAGGATTTACCATTATCTGCCTCATATAAATTGCTGGCCAGAGCTTGGTCCCATGACCACACCTTTCTGTAAGAAAGGCTGGACATACTGTTTTTATTCTGGGCAGCCATGTGTGCATAAAACCTGGGAAAGAGGAAGACAGCTACTGAACTAGTATCTCTGCCGCAAGTACCCTTTGACACCCACCCAAGCCCTCTGACAACACTAATTTCCCAGAGCAAATTCGCAAGCTGTCATAGTCTGTGAACTAGTTTCCTATAGGCCAGGCTTCTATCCCAGTCTCATCACAATGTACAAGAGGAGGAGGTGGGACACAGGACATTTAGGTGCAAGGTGCCCCTTTCAGAGGCTGTGTGCAGGAACAGAGACTCTTAGAAAAAGGCCTGAGTGTTGTAGTGAAATTGACTTGTTTCACTACAACAGCTAAAGATCTGTTGCAGACAGCAATCAATACTAGAGTGGAAAATCACAATCCAATAGGGCAGGCAGGCCGTGGAAAACCACCAAAGTTTTGTTTTTTGTTTTTTTTTTTTTCAAGGAAATAGTATGCATGAAGCTTTACTAAGACAAAGTTATCCTGGCAGTGGCGTGGGGGCTGAGTTGGATCAAGGCAAGATGGAAAGCTGGAAGACTCTTTGGGCAATACCTGTATCAGGCCAGGGGAGACTGAATTTGACTTTGAGTAGAACGTTAGAAGGGGAGGAGAACTATTAAAACTGGGTAGGCAGTTATAGCAACAAGAAGGGCCAGATGACAGCCTAATGGCAAGGGAGGGGTAGGAAAATCTATAAAAAGCAGAATTTCAAATTCAGAAACCATGATGGTTTGGCCATGTAGTTAGTGGCACTTAATACACGTATGAAGTGTTGTATGTCACCATATCATAATGTACAATCATGATACTCCCAGTTCTTTTTTTTTTTTTTGAGATGGAGTTTCGCTCTGTTGCCCAGGCTGGAGTGCAGTGGCACAATCTCGGCTCACTGCAACCTCCGCCTCCCAGGTTCACGCCATTCTCCTGCCTCAGCCTCCTGAGTAGCTGGGGCTACAGGCATGCGCCACCAGGTCTGGCTAATTTTTTGGTATTTTTAGTAGAGATGGGGTTTCACCATGTTGGTCAGGCTGGTCTTGAACTTCTGACCTCAAATGATCTGCCTGCCTCGGCCTCTCAAATTGCTGGGATTACAGGCATGAGCCATCATGCCTGGACTGATACTCCTAGTTCTTAAAAAATATCATATCATACTTCAGAAAGCAAGAATGTTTGTAATACATTATATAAAATACTTTCATTCATAATGGTAAAAATATAGAAGTTTGTATTGATTTGAGAGGTAACCTTAGGGTATCTGGAAGATTGCCTTATATAAAACATCTTATTTCCCAAATAATACTTAAATGAGTCCTCACCATACCTGAAACAAACACATTTTCAAATGCAGATTATAGTTCAGCACTTAGATGTGTAGATTACATTTTCCTTGCTGACCGTCAGGTAGAAACATGGCTCTGAAAACCCAAGTTCAGCATTTGAAAATCTCAGCTAAATAAATGATTAAACTCATTCAAAAGCTAAGCCTCGTATTTATCAGAGAAATGCAGCTGAAAAACACATAAGGCCTTAGTATGATGCGGGACACTGAGTATCAGTCCTAGGTAATCATACATTTCCAGTTGAAGAGCTAGAATTTACATGACTCTCTTTTGAAAGCCCAATTTCCATAACAGTTCAGTTCTTGAACAGAAAATGCAGAGTAACAGAATTTTAAGAGCGGGCATAAAGGACATACGCAGAAATCTATGGCTATCTTTCTTTGCTTACATAGAAATGCAATAAACAACTAGTCCTGCCCAGTATTATGTTCTAAATTTGAAGAAATGCACCTACAGAGAAGGCCGCTTTGATAATTTTGAATAACTGGGAAAAGTTTACTAGGAAGGCCGAGAGAAAAATTCACACAAAGAATCTTCTAGAAGTTGGAGCTCTGCATCTGACTGCTGGAGCGTTCCTCCATTTCCAATAGAGGTTTTTTTTTCACAGATTATTTTTGACTTAGCCAAGCAGGGAGCCTATTTCAAAGCTCCCAATTTGGAAATCATGGAAGCTTTATGAAGTTTTCCACCTGCATCTCTTTTTAGGAACACAGTTCTTTATTCTCTAAGGGATGAAAACCTTTAGCATATACAAACTTTGTTAAGCTGTCACTATCAATAGGGGGAAAAAAATAACAGTGGACAAAGAAGAAACAAATTGCATCTTCGAATAAGTTTTCTTGAAGCTCTTGTTAAAAGCTATAACCTCTGATGTTAACTAAATTTAACCCATTCTGACCCTCGTGGCGGCCCTTAACCTCTTCTTTCTTCTGTTTCCTGTGGCTGCTGGAGAGAACTAGCCCAGTTATTGGAAAAGCGTTCTCTGTAGCACACAAAGGCCCAGCCTTCCTGCTACCCCATCAGGAGGCCCCGAGTCGACCGAGGGGTCAGCACCTGTGCCGAGAAGCAGGTGACAGTGAACTGCCTGCATCCTTCTTGGGCAAGTTTGTAAGAGTGTCTACCCTTCAAATATCACACTGCAGTTTCAGGCATTCAAGCCACTGAAGTTTAGATTTTCTTTGTGAATGCAGACTTTACACAAATTAATCTATTGCTGTTCAACTGACTGTAAAATTAGTAGATTTACTGTTGCAAAAAAAAAAAAAAAAGAAAAACTAAGAGCTTTCACTTTCACTTTGGTAAGGTCATGGATGTGTCCTAGGCTGCTAACAAAGCAGGCTTTAAAAATCTTTGCAGCAGAACCTAGCAACTTGCAAGGTGAAAAAGCAGCAAAACAATGACTCCAATGTACAGTCGAAAGTCTACTTCCCTATACAGTAAACATCTGAAATTCCACATTTGAGGAACTTTCAAAAATGGAATAATTTGCCTTTAATTCCATTTGCCTCAAAGATGGGAAACTGTGAGAGCACTAATTTATTTTATCACAAACATTCTATTTGCTGTCAGTCCTCCCCTCCTTAAACAGCCTTGTAACTACGTCTCACATAGGTGTTTAAAAATAGTATAGGGTTGCATTCTTTTTTTTTTTTTTTTTTGAGATGGAGTCTCCCTCTGTCATCCAGGCTGGAGCGCGGTGGCGCAATCTTGGCTCACTGCAACCTCCGCCTCCCTGGTTCAAGGGATTCTCCTGCCTCCGCCTCTCAAGTAGCTGGGACTACAGGCACACACCACCATGCCCAGCTAATCTTTTTTCTTTCTTTTTTTTTTTTTTGTATTTTTAGTAGAGATGGGGTTTCGTCATGTTGGCCACGCTGGTCTTGAACTCCTGACCTCATGATCTGCTTGCCTCGGTCTCCCAAAGTCCTGGGGTTACAGGCATGAGACACTGTGCCCGGCTGGGTTGCATTCTAAATGTAAAATGCTAACTAATCATTTGGTACTGTTTTGCTTTATCTACACAACAGTCAGCATGGTACACTTTGTACTAGCTCTTTGTTGTTCTGCATGATGTCCTATGATGGTAATAGAAATTATTTTCATTGTTTCAAAACGATCAAAGTTAACTGAATCACCCCAAAACTCAACACCTCTGAAATGGAAAGACATGTCTCTGTTGTGTTCCAAATGAAACTTCTGAACCTATTTTCTGCTTCTGCAGTTGCACAAGAGACTTTTCACAGAAGTGGATCTTCCATATACAAATATTTTTATTTGGCAGATATGAAAGTTTTTAAAACTTTATTACAATATGTCATTCATTTTAGACAAACATTTTGCTGATTCACAACCACCACGTTTTAATAACTGAGGCCATCATATTCTGACAAGAGAAATGATTAATCTGGAGTCTAATGTTATGGGAAATCTCACTCATGGTAAGGAAATTTATTTTGAATCTAGCAAATAGTTTGAGAGCACACAAAGGGTTATAACACAGATGTGGTCACCAGATGTTCTCCAGCTCTACTGCAGAACCAGACTAAGTAGCAACATGATGGATTTAGGTTATGTAAAGGAAAAGACTCCCATCTTATAAAACATTGAAATGAGAAGCTAAATCTCCTGGCCTCGAGTTTTGTTTTGTCTTGTTTTAAATATAGAGATGTTTTACATGTTTGGAATGGATTAATTATAGTCCTGCCTGAGGAAAATGGTAGAGATTTCATAAGAAGGCTTTCGGCTTTAATAGTTTCTAACAGACAATAATAGACACACAATATTGGGCTGACAGTATCTTCAGGAAGCTTTGAACGAGTTACCTAACACTCAGCCAAAGCCTCTTGCATGCCTTGTTTCTATGACTCTTGACAAGTCTGTAAACATCAACTAAGGAGAGCATGGACCCTTTTGGCTATTAAACTGGCCTTGTAATGACAGAGTTGCTGCTGTTTAAGATAACTGCTCTCAGCTACATTTAGTTGGCACTACATAGGATCTCACACATAATAGACTTAAATTCCCCCAATTTTAGCAAAACTGCCCAGGTAAGAGTTTATAATCTGGAGAGGGAGGAGTATCTAATCTATGAACAATTATTTGTTGAAGAATATGCTGAATATCTGAACCCACATGGGCTTTAAAGTTTGAAGATGCTTCGTATCTTCAAAATAAACCCAGGATTTTGACTGGGCATGGTGGCTCATGCCTGTAATCCCAGCACTTTTTGGGGCCGAGGCAGGTGGATTACCTGAGGTCAGGAGTTCGAGACCAGCCTGGCCAACATGGTGAAATCCCGTCTGTACTAAAAATATAAAAACTAGCCAGGCGTGGTGGTGGGTGCCTGTAATCCCAGCTACTTGGGAGGCTGAGGCAGGAGAACTGCTTGAATCCAGGAGGCGGAGGTTGCAGAGCCAACACGGTGCCACTGCACTCCAGCCTCGGCAGCAGAGTGAGACTCCGTCTCAAAAAACAAACAAAACAAAAAAACAACCACCACCAGGATTTTTATTAGTATTAGATTTTTAAATGAATTGTTAGTCATTGTGGCATTATAAAGACGCAGCCCAGTGTTCATAACTTTTTAAAGAAATCACCCACAGACTGATTCTTTTGTGGATCAGATATGTTGTACCCTCAATAACCTTGGGCTAAGCAAGTAAATCTCACATACAATCCTGTTTTGGAAGGTCCCCTCGGCGTTGGGGAAAAGTGGGAGGCCTTGGATAGCTAACAGGCAAAGAGAGGGACGGGATATTTCCATTATTCCTTCATCAGAGCAAATCACCAATATATTCATTGAAAGAGAAAGTTCATGGGCATGCTATGGAAATTAACGTAGAAATTACTATGTAATAGAAAACATAGGCATTTGTAGAGTCACCATGATTTGAGTCTTATTGAGTTACATTTTTTGAGGGGGTTAAATTATGTGTAGAAACGATAACAATTGGGAAAGCTCTACACGTCTCAGAGTCCTCTTCTATGTACATAACGGAGTAGTTTATTAAAGATCTGTGGCATAGTAATAGCATTTCCCCAAACCTCTTCATCTTTATTCAAGGATCTTCAAAGTCTGCCCCCACCAAGCACAGCTCAAGGCTCTCAATGACTCTTTAAAAGCTGCCAAGTGGCCGGGCGTGGTGGCTCACACCCGTAATCCTACCACTTTGGGAGGCCGAGTGGGGTGGATCACCTGAGGTCAGGAGTTCGAGATCAGACTGGCCAACATGGTGAAACCCCGTCTCTACTAAAAATACAAAAATTAGCCCGACCCAGTGGCACGCGCCTATAATCCCAGCTACTCGGGAGGCTGAGGCAGGAGAATTGCTTGAACCCGGGAGGTGGAGGTTGCAGTGAGCCGAGATCGCGCCACTGCACTCCAGCCTGGGCGACACAGAGAGACTCCATCTCCAAAAACAAAACAAAACAAAAAAACAAAAAAACCCACAAAAGCTGCCAAGCTCCATTTCGGCTGGAGGTCAAAGAAGAGTTCAAGGGAAAAGATGAAAAAAATGGCTTCTCTCCATCTGTGGGCATGTCTGTAATTGCCACCCCATCTCTGCATGTCTCCTCCCAGGAACACTAAAGCACCATCTTCTAGGCGTGGAGACATCTGACAATTGAAGTCTAGAAAGCTTCCTAAACCACCTGCTCTGGACACAGCTGCCTTCAAAGACGGACTGCAAATGGATGCTGGCCGGTAGCTTCAGTTACCAGTGATTACTTGGTGTGAATCTACCTGTGCTATTACCTTAGCAAATTTTAAGTCTTTAGTTTGGGCATTAAATGTTTCAGTTACTTGTACATACTTCACATCCTTTAATGTTTTCATGGACTCGTGCTGTTTACTGTTTCTCTCACTACTTCAGTCTAGCAATGCAAGGAACATTTAAAGTTTGCCTGGGTTTGGGGTTTTTTGGCTTTTTAAAATTATTATTCTTGATTCTGCTACTAGTTGTGCGACCTTGGGCAAATTTGTTTCAGTTCCCTCATCTGTAAAATGGGTAATAATAATAATTGGCTCATAAGGTTGTCCTGAAGATTGAATAACTTGAGATATGTTCAGTGCGTAGAACAGTGTCTGGCACATAGGCAAAAGCAATCACAAATGTGGGCAATTATAATTGCTGAGCACCTAACTTTTCCCAGGTATTGTGCTACTCAGTCTGTCCC
Source organism: Pan paniscus (assembly GCF_029289425.2). Lineage (NCBI taxonomy): Eukaryota > Metazoa > Chordata > Mammalia > Primates > Hominidae > Pan > Pan paniscus. The sequence continues at coordinate 27,047,244 of NC_073263.2, read as the reverse complement.
CGAATCTACGTCACACAAAATATCTTGGCATTGAGAAATAATTTTGATAGAATAAAATGAATCCTTAATTCTTCTTGATTAGCTTGGAAATGGCCAAGATGCACACCTGGACTTTCGGTCTCACACAAGAGTTGTTTCATTACCTCCCTATTTTAACAGTGAGCGTCGAGCTACCAGCAGCTAAAAAGGAAATGGAGATTTCGTCTTTGCTCTCAAAGAACTATTTAAAGCTTTAGTAGTTTTGTCATCTGTAATAAAAGACGTAATGCTGACTCAAGGAGTTAATGAGAAATAAGACAACGCCTTCCAGTGGACAAGTAGCCAATAAATGTTAGTTTTTCTTCGTACCAGGAATCCAAACATTCCAGGTATGAAGCCAGATTAGGTGGCTTCACGACTGTGGACTCGCAGTCTGCCCTTGAGGAATTTCTTATTGAAGAAGAAAAAGAGGGGGGACAGGGGGCCCAGACCCCCAGCACCCGGCTTTCGAGCAGGCTCCACGGGTCCGGGTCCGGGTCCGTTTTCCCTTTCGCCAGCTGGGGCCCCGTTCGAACCTCTCCCAACTACAACGCGGAGGCTCCGACGCCCCGGCCCCAGCTTTGTTTTGCCTCCGGGAGCCGCGCGCCACCGGGGACCCGCGGGGAGCCGTTCGCACTCCGAAGCTGTCTGCTCACCTGCAAATCGGAGACAGCGCCCTTTCACTCACGATCCTAAAACATTTTATTCAGTGTTACATTAAAAAGACGTTTATGAAAGCAATTTATAAAGCCCTAGTGGGAGACCGAGATTGGTGTTAATGTAACTGGAGTAAGGGCTGCTCCGATTGCTGCAGAAATTCGACATTAGCTTTCCCGCACCTGCGGAGCAGCGGGAGCCAGGTGAGCAGCAATTTCCCCTCAGGGACTTCTCCGCGCTCTCCGCATTTTCTGTCGGCGGAACTGAATCCCAACAGTAGAAAAACGTGGCTCCGCCCATCACCTTTCCTTTAAAGGACGCGGGGTGAAGCCCCGCCCACTACGGAGAGCGAAGGGGACTCCCCGCGGATCCGCTATACTTGCGTCCGCTAGAGTATATCAATCGCTTGCCCCAGCACAGGTAATGCTAAATATGAGGCGTGCGGAGCGGTGCGCGGACCGGCGCGCGGACCGGCATCGGGAGGGCGTGGCCTTAGGGGGCGCCCCTGTGGAGGAGGCACCTGGAAGGTCAGGGCTACCCAGTCCCGCCGGTACCGAGGGCGGAGAGGCTCCGCAGGTCCTGCTGCGGAGTCGGAGGGTTCTGCCGGGCTGTAAAGCCATTTTCAGCGAGGCCGCTGCACGAACTTCCGAGGGATGTTAGACCTAGAGTTGGCGCCAGCCCCACTGAGCTTTTCTAGTTCCGTCCCGACATGCGCGCCCACTTTTGTGCGCACGCACGCACGTACGCAGTACGTCGCTACGTCCCGTCTCTAGCCCTGACGCTCCGCCGGTCCCGTTCTGCAGGTGGGCGTCGCCGCCGACTTACCAACAACCGGGTCGGGGGCTCCCGGAAGTGCTCTTGCGGCTTACTGCCTGGCACAGGTGGGGCAGAGCGAGCCAGGCGAAGGGCGCCTGCGCAGGACATGCTGGACAAATGCGTTGTTCTTGCTGCCTGCTGCTGCGGGAGGAGGCCTTATGGGGGAAGGTCGCGAAGTGACTGGGATTTTTTTTCTCATTTGTCATTTAGTGGGCTCCGTGGCTTAAGACTTGAACCAAGTAAACGAAGTTCTCTTACTGAGAAGTCTCAGTTTCAAGTACGTGTTGTGAAAGGCCTAAGTCTTAGAAAAGTAGAGGGTGGAGAGAAGAATCTGAAAATCGACTACTATTCATTCTGCCAGGCACAACACAGTAACGAATAAGTCCATTTTGTTCCTGCTTCGTAGAGTTTACGGTCTAGTGATGGAGAGCAGCAGTGCTAAGATCATCACAAAACTGTAATTATAATGAATGTTTTAAAGGAAAGGTAAACTGGACTGTAGAAGCATTCAGTGTTAAGCTCAGTAAATTGGGGGAGGGATGGGAGAATTGGCTTAGTTTGGAAGGTAATCAGAAGAATGCGCTAAGGATCTGGCGTTTCCTAAACAAAGGACGAGAGTACTGTATTTCAAAAACCGAATGGCCAGTGTGGCCTAGGCATAAAGAAGAAACTGGAGAGGTGGGAAGGGCCTTTTGGCCTGGCGAAGGTGTAGATCTTTAATCTCGGGGCAGTTTTATTTAAGGTGAGGAAGGTCCTGGGTGTAGTGACCGCAGTGCAGCCCTGGAACTGGTTGCCAGGGCTCAAGCCGAGTTAGGAGACTGGCAGGAATCCAAACGAGGTGGTCGATCTTTTAAACTGACGGTGGTGACTGTGGATACGGAGAGGACTGGATGGATTCGAGTGGGGTTTAGGAAATGAAGTCGATGAGGCTTGGTGTTGGGTTGACTGGGAAAGTGGAGGCGTCAAAGGTGTCTTGGAGGTGACTGGAGGTTGTGGATGGGTAGTGATCCCATCACTAGAGTTCTGGAAGAAGACTAACATAGGATTAACATAGGAGAATAAGTTAAAAAAAATTTTTTTTGAGAGTCTCACCCTGTTGCCTAGGCTGGATGCTTAGGCTGGAGTGCGGTGGCACGATCTCAGCTCATTGCAACCTCTGCTTCCCGGGTTCAAGTGATTCTCCTGCCTCAGCCTCCCAAGTAGCTGGGAATACAGGCTCACGCCACCAGGCCCGGCTAGTTTTTTTGTATTTTTAGTAGAGATGGGGTTTCACCATGTTGGCCAGGCTGGTCTTGAACTTCTGACCTCAAGTGATCTGCCTTCCTCAGCCTCCCCAAAGTGCTGGGATTACAGGCGTGAGCCACCGCGCCCAGCCGTAAGTCCAGTTTTTAATACAGAGTCTTTAGCTCTGGGTTTAAAAGCTTTTTAAAACATATGGTTATTATTTCAATTTAATAGCTAAAGAAATAAGGTTAAATAGTTGGCCAAAGATATATGTTGGCTTTTTCCAGTGTTCTAAATGGGAGTTCTAGCACGTAAACAGCTCAGCCTCATTATGGAGAGTACACTTTGTGCTCCCTATGGAAGAGCAAAACCAGAGCCAAGGGAGGGGAGCATGAAGGCCCAGTAACGGTAGCGCAGGCCCTCTGGGATTAAGGCTGCACTGCTCAGGCCAGAATGGGGCAACTGGGACAGTTTGCAGGCAGAAGCAAGGACTTTATGAAACTTCTTTGGAAGGTGTAAAAGAGTTCTTAGAGTCATGAGAATTGGCAAAATTAATTTCACAAATATTTAGTCCGCTAGAATCTATGCAACTTTGATCCAATCTCCCAGGAAAGAACAGATAACAGTATGAGCTTGTGAATATCAGCTGTATGAGAAAAGCAGTGAGTGAACAAATAATAGAAGTTATTTTCGTCTCTTCAGTCCACATGATTTCAAATGCATGCAAGCGATTTTTTACAGGACAAGAATGCCCACCCACCCACCCCTCATATCTACTAAACCACATATTTAAATCATGTTCCAGGAAGTTTCCCTGCAAATATTTTATCAGTACTTCCGGTAGAATGCAAAATAATGAATTATACAGAGAATACAGCTGTCATTTGGAGCAGTAATAATTGCCTTTTTTTGGTACAAGAATGTTCACAGCAGCTATTCATAAGAGCCAAAAATAAATAAATAAATAAAGGGAACAGCCTAGGTGTTCATTGACAGAAAACTAGATTTAAAAACTGCGATATATTCATATACTTGGAGGACACTTCTTAGAAATAAAAAGGAACAAGGTAATGATCCGTACAACGTGAATGAATCTCGAAACATGCTGAGATGTCTTACAACAAAGAGTAGATACTGTTTGGTTCCATTTATATGAAGTCTTAGGACAGACTATGATGGGAAAAAATCAGAACAATAGTTGCCTCTTGGGGATGGAGATTGACTTGGAAATGGCAAGAGGGAACTTTCTGGGATAATGGTGATGTTCTGTCGATAGGAGTTTTGGTTACAAAGGTATATGCACTTGTCAAAACTCAGATAAAGTCTGAGTAATCGTCGAATTAAAAATGGATATCATACTATAAAGTTATGCATTATAAGTAATTGACATTAAGATAATTGGCTTTTAGAATATTGTGGCTGTCTCGGAGAGTATAGTTGTGGGAGTGAGTGCAGCAAATGCAACAGGATTATCATAAGAACGTAAGTGTTTGTTTCTATTTTGAGTTAGTCTCCTGGCCTCTTCAGCCTAGTGTTGTTTACCTCACAGAGGCATCAGAGATTTTCATCAGAGAACATGGCTTCCTATTTTTATTCAACTTTGAAAGGTTAGGGGTAGTCTCAGGCATCCTAGCTCAAACTACCCTTGACCCCACTTATAGTGTTTTCTTACTCTTTTTCTTAAAGTTCATCTTTTTTTTTTTTTTTTTTTTTTGGCCTAGTAAGTGGTTCTGAACAGGATAGGGAAGAGGAAACATCTGTGTTTTGAAAAGCATCCCCAGGTGATGCCGACAGGCCCTGGTTTCTGAGAAACACCACCCCATTGTAGACCAGTTAACTTTTAACTGTTCACTAGCAAAAAATTGTACAAGTTCTGCCTCAAACTGAAACCATCACCATTTGTTTTATTCTTCTAAAATTTTTATTTCAGTAGCTTTTGGACTGCAAGTGGTTTTTCATTACATGGACGAATTATATAGTGGTGAATTCTGAGATTTTAGTGCACCATCACCCGAATCGTATACATTGTACCTAATGTGTACTTTTTTTATGCCAGCCTCCTTCCCATCCGCCCCCATCACCATTTATGATGAGACTTTTAGACCTGAGTTTAAGGAAAACTAAATGAAGAAATAAAGGCACTATGCATTACAAAAAAATCAGAATTTTAAGTTTATAAAGTTCTTTATTTATGGGTCACTTAGATATAGGCTTGAAACGAATAAAGGGAATATTTTTTAAAATTATGTACAAAGCCAGAATGCCAATGTATTAAATTACAGTGAAATTTAGAACTTACACAGACTAGAATAGTTACATTGGCATTACTAGTGAACCATTCCTCCCTCTAGGCTATTGATTTGTTCTTTAAAAATGTATTAATTATTGAACACCCGTATAACCATAACCTAGATTCAGCAAATGCTGCCGTAAGTGCATTGTTTATATTTTCTGCTGTATGGTTTCAAAGCAAGTGATAGATGTCATGACACTATCCTAAATACTTCAGCATTTGTTTCTTAAGAATTCCATTTTCACACCTAAGAAAATTAACAGGCGGGTGCCGTGGCTCACGCCCGTAATCCCAACACTTCAGGAGGCCAAGGCAGGTGGATCATTTGAGGTCAGGAGATCGAGACCAGCCTGGCCAACATGGTAAAAACCCATCTCTACTAAAAATACAAAAATTAGCCAGGCGGTAGTGGTGCACACCTGTAATCCCGGCTACTTGGGAGGCTGAAGCAGGAGAATCGCTTGAACCTGGGAGGCGGAGGTTGCAGTGAGCCGAGATTGCCCCACTGCACTCCAGTCTGGGTGACAGAGTGAGAACCTGTCTCAAAAAAAAAGAAAAAAGAAAATTAACAATACGTCTCTAATAGTATCTAATACCTAGTCCCTATTCAGATTTTCCCCTCATTCCCAACATTTCTTTTCAGCAAAATTATGTCTCCTTGATTTTTTTTTTCACTCAAGAATAGCTTCCCTCTTCCCTTTTCATTCCCAATGGCATTGGCTTTTTTAGACACTAACCAGGTGTCTTGTTCCATCTGGATTTGTCAGATTGTTTCCTTGTGGCATCTTCTATTGTTTCTCTGAGTCTGGCCCTTGTATCCCCTGGAAACTGGAAGCTAGACCCTGCATCAGGTTCAGGTCAAACCTTTTTGGCAAAGCTGCTTAATAGAAGGTGCCATGCACTTTGGGTAGCTTCCCATCCAGAGATGTGGCAAGGATGGCAGGTTGTTCCACTGTTGGAGATGCTGAGTCTGACGTTGGCTTAGGATGACAGACAGCTGTCTACCCTCAGCAGAGTGTGCTTTTCCCTCTCAGTCTGAAACTAATCTGTTTGTGACCCTTTGGCATCAGCTCTCTTGCATCCTGCCTGAATCAGTAGTTTCGTTGGGGTTGGAAAAATGGTGATTTTCTTTCTTTTTTTTTTTTTTTGAAACAGGGTCTTGCTCTGTTGTCCAGACTGGAGTGCAGTGGTGTGATCAGAGCTCACTGCAGCCTCAACCTCCTGGGCTCAAGTGAACCTCCTTCCTCAGCCTCCCCAGTAGCTGGGAGTACAGTTGCGTGTCAACACACCTGGCTAATTTATTTTTTGTAGAGACTGGGTCTTGCTATGTGTCCCGGGCTGGTCTCAAACTCCTGGCCTTAAGTGATCCTCTCGCCTTGGCCTCCCAAAGTGCTGGGATTACAGGTGTGAGACATTGTGCGTGGCATGATTTTCTAATTACTTTTACTTTTCTTTTGTGTTTATTAGCTGTCATTCTTCTCTACAGAAGAGCTTCTCCTCATCAACTGGGGATGATTACAGTTCTTCCTAAAAAAGGTAGGATAAATGCTCAATTCTTTTTATTTAATTAGCAATTTTCAAAGTAAAGAATCAAGATAATAGTCCCATGCAGTTGTGGCAAATTATCATTTTCATAGATTTTTGTATATTCAGTATATTGAAATGAATGACAGTAATTATGCCTTACTGTTTAAATTACACCAAAATTGACCAGTGGGAGTCTCTTCATGCTGCCAAACTGTAAATGACATGTAAACAAACAAAATCATAATACCATCATGGAAATCTGAAAGCTAAATATTTGATGAAATAAAGGAACATTTTTTAATTGGGATAATATTGTGAATACTAAAAAGATTAAGGAGTACCTCTTAGAGATACATACTATTTCCTGAATAAGTAGGATTTACTTTGAAAGCATTCCTGGATGGTTGGGGGGAGATAGTTGAGGGGTAAAGATGAAACCCAGCTGCTGTTTATTATCCAGTTCTTTCTGTACAAGGTTAAAAAGTTCCCTAATAAAAAGTTTTTAAATTATGAATTTATGTTGATAGCTGCAATTTAAATGTAATATTACAGGTTGTTTTAACTTTGTATTTATATTTTTATCTATAAGGGCCTGTTTTGAAGAAACGTATATTTTCAGTTTTGCTGATTTAAAGCCAGTATTGAGTTAGTATTAAAGCTTAATTGCAATGAATTGCATTGTTTGCTGTATACATCAATAAAAATTGAAGTTTCTTAAAAATTTAAACTAGTGGCAAAGAACTTTAAAAGTTATATACTTCCAGTGTTTTTCTTTTTTTTTTTTTTCGTTTTTTTTGAGACGGAGTCTCGCTCTGTCGCCCAGGCTGGAGTGCAGTGGCGCAATCTCGCTCACTGCTAGCTCTGCCTCCCGGGTTCACGCCATTCTCCTGCCTCAGCCTCCCGAGTAGCCGGGACTACAGGTGCCCGCCACCACGCCCAGCTAATTTTTATTTTATTTTTTAGTAGAGACAGGGTTTCACTGTGTTAGCCAGGATGGTCTCGATCTCCTGACCTTGTGATCCGCCCACCTCAGCCTCCCAAAGTGCTGGGATTACAGGCGTGAGCCACCGCACCCGGCCCTACTTCCAGTGTTTTTCTATTCTTTCCCTTTCCTTTGTTTCCTTCTTGGAAAGTGTTTTTAAAGCTTTTTTAAAAAACCTACATCATTTTTCTGAAATAGTCTTTATTTTGTAAATAAAATTTATTTTCAAGTATAAAAATAATACTTATAAAAAAACTTGAGAAATACTGGCAATTAGGAAAAATAGGGGAAAGAATTGCTTTTGTCTTCAACATTTTTATAAATTTTTTTCATCTTTTCCTATATCTAGTTATTTTGTTTGCTTGTTTGAAAAATCAAATTTTGAAATTTTTTATATTTTAATATGTTGATAATTTATTAAACAAGGCACTTTAGCTTTTATTCATAACTACTAAGGGAAAAAGCCAATACTGAGTTAGTATTAAAGCTTAATTGCAGTGAACTGTTTTGTCTACTGTATATATCAAGAATATTAGAATTTATATCTATTTAGTAACATGATTTTACATGTGATAACTTCTACATCATTGTCGCTAATACAGACTTTGGAAAGAAACAACACTGATTTTAGACATAAAGTTTATAGAGCAGGCTTGTGAGCAGGAACTTAGAGTCCCTTAGCAGAATACCTAGTGACATTTGGGACTGGATGCTGCTGCTAGTTTTCTGATAAGTGAAAAAAAAATCTTCTCTGATCTTTTCAGATTTTTCTTCTTTTTTGGTTTGGGGGCTTCCTCCATTCACAAAAGATCTGACTTTTTATTAAACAGTATGTCAGTGATTTAAAATCACTTTGCTCCCACCTTAGAGCCTTTACAGCATCTACAGCTGGAGCCACCAGCTGGGTAATAACCATAAATCAATGCATGTCATACACTGTGGATGGAGCATCTGGCCACAGATCCTCACCATTACTGACGGGCATCTGAAATGCCAGCTAGAAATGTGAAGGGTGTAGCTTGTAGGCATTCGTGACACATCCGAAGGTGTAGAGGTTAAATGCCAGCAGCCCTGCCATAGCTCCTTGGCTGTTGCCTTCGGCCTGTGCATTCATTCGACATGTGCATGCTGAGCCAGGCTCTGAGCTGTAGTGCCGGGGAACGCAGCAGTGAACAAAATGGACAAAGTCCATGTTCTCATGAAGCTTTCATTCCAGTGAGGAAAGATTATGAACATATATGCAAATAAATATAGAATGTGTCCAGCAGTGATGAATGCAGTAAAGTTTTTAAAAGGCAAGGTAATGGGTTTGAGAGTGTTGGGGTGTGCTCTTTTATGGAAGGGTCAGGGAAGGGCTCGCTGAGTAGGTAGCATTTGAGCAGAGACAAGGTAAATGAACCATGAGGCTATCTGAGGGAAGAGTGTTGCAGGGAGAGAGAACTTCTGGGTGCCAGGACCCAGAGGAGGGGTGTGTTCACCGTTCACAAGGAACAGCAAGGAGGCTGGAACAGAGTGAGCCAGAAGAAGTACGGTCGGCACAGGCCAGTGGGCATGGTAGAGAGCTTAGCTTTTACTTGGAGTGAGATACTAGCCAGGGGAGGGTGTGGGCAGAGGAGGAACGTGATCTGACTTACGCATTTTTAAGGATTGCTCTGTGTGCCCTAGCAGTGATAAACTCCAGGCTGTGAGGGCAGAGGCAGGAAGAGCAGTCGGGAAGCTGTTATTGTGATGCGGTTTTACTGTGATGCAGTTGAGCGGCGCAGCGGTTTGGGAATGGGATGATAGCAGTGGAGAAGGTGAGAAGTGGTTATACTGGTTGAAAACCTACCGGTTTTGCGGATGGGTTGCTGAGAGAAAATAAAGAGTCAAGGATAACGTTGGTATTTTTGGCCTGAGCAACCAGAAGAATGTGTTGCGATTACATGAGACAGGGAAGACTGAGGGAGGAGCAAGTTTTGCATGGAAGGCAAAGCACTGAACTTTGAACATGTTAATCCTCAATGACTATTACATATCTAAGTGGAGAGGTTGGGTAGGCGGTTAACCCTACAGGTGCGGAACTCAAGAGAAGAGACTGGCACCAGAGCTATAAATTAGAGTGTTGGGTGTTACCAAACTAGGTAAGGAGGGTGTTGAGAATATGCATGTCCATCACTTTCTGTTGAATTTACCATATTTTTTTGCATATCACTCTTGAACATGACAGGTGAGAGATAAGTGGGTTGTACAGCCCAGTGGGCTCAAAGCCAGGGACCAGAGGGAACTTCCAGTTTTAAACACCCCAGGAGATTCTGGGACCATTCTTTGAGAAGCACCCTGAAGACACCTTCTGTTTTCCTCTTTCATCTTTGACAAGTCACACCTCTCCAAGTTTGTGATTCTCTAATGATTCCTAGCATGCCCCAGATGAGATGAGTGGGTCCTCTCAGCACTCTTTCAGCCTGTACTTCTAAGATTTACCAAATACATGAATGGAAGGACAGAAAAGCAATGAAAAAATCAATGTGCCATTTGTAAGTGCTTCAAATTCAGTCTCATAACCATGAAGTAAAACCACTGTCACCATACATGCCTCTGTTAACATTTGGTAGTAATTAACACCTGCCTTAACTTGAGAATGATCTTTATAGTTTATGAGGTCAGCAGTTTGATTTATGTCACAGTGTTTTCTGACAGGCTCAGTTATTCTTGCAGTGGGCTGGCTTCCTTCCTGGAGAGGTCCCTTTCCCATAGTGTGTTCCTATCTGCTATATACCATCAGATGTATTGAAAAATTGTTAACAGTTAATTATATTAGAAGTTTATCAATTGGTGTTTATGAATCACCAAGCATTTTATGTACTGCATCCTCATAAATAAACCCCTAAGATGATACTCGCTTTTGGAGTTGGCACTACAAGATGCATGAGAAATACAGTTGATCCTAGAACAACATAGGTTTGAACTGCATGGGGTCCACATATATGTGGATTTTCCTCCACCTTTGCCACCCCTGAGAGAAGACCAACCCCTCCTCTTGCTCCTCCTCCTCAGCCTACTTGATGTGAAGACAATGAGGATGAAGACCTTTATGGTGATCCACTTCCACTTAATAGTAAATATATTTTCTCTTCTTTATGATTTTCTTAATGACATTTCTTTTCTCTAGCTTGCTGTATTGTAAGAATACAGTATATAATACATACGGCATACAAAATATGTGTTAATCAACTGCTTATGTTATTCATAAGGCTTTCAGTCAACAGTAAGCTATTAGTAAGTTTTTGAGGAGTCAAAGTTATACACAGATTTTCAACTGCACAGGGGGTCTGTTTCCCTAACTCCCAAGTTGTTCAGGGGTCAACTAAGTAGTCAAATGAGATCATGTGTACAGAAAAAAAAAAAGTGAGACCAAAATGCTATGTAAATCCGGTTTATTCTAATAGCCACTTGTCTTGGGGACAGTATCACCATGAGTTAGTCTGGGCAGAGTCACCTGCTAGTCCGCTTTATCAGTGTAGACTTCCTGTGTGTGGATCTGAAAGTCTAGAGAACAGCATTTCCCTCACACTTGCAGTTACAGCCTCCACAACCTCACACACACCCTACCATGTACCACAATGTCAGACCAAGGGAATAAGTGATTGAATTTTAATGAACTCTTCTTACTGCTTTCTTAGGATGGCTGCTCTTTTTCTAAAGAGGTTAACACTACAAACTGTAAAGTCTGAAAATAGTTGCATTAGATGTTTTGGTAAACACATCCTGCAAAAGACAGCACCAGCACAGTCGTCCCCTATTGCTTCTGCCCCAAGACTCTCCTTCCTAATTCATGCAAAAGCCTTTAGTACCGCTGAAGACACCCAGAATGAAGGAAAAAAGACAAAAAAGAATAAAACAGCTTTTAGTAATGTTGGAAGAAAAATTAGTCAGCGAATTATTCACTTATTTGATGAGAAGGGCAATGATTTGGGAAACATGCACCGAGCAAATGTGATTAGACTTATGGATGAGCGAGACCTGCGACTGGTTCAAAGGAACACCAGCACAGAACCTGCAGAGTATCAGCTCATGACAGGATTGCAGATCCTCCAGGAGCGGCAGAGGCTGAGGGAGATGGAGAAGGCGAACCCCAAAACTGGTAGGTATTTTGCTGTTGGCTCCCTGAATCCTTTAAGAGCTACAAATCAGCAGTTTAAATTCTAGCATTTGTCAAGGTGCCTGTGACAACAGGGAAATGAGAAACTAGAAAATTCATGATTCAACCACCATTCCCAGTGTCTGTCTTTCCTCCTTTATCCTGCACTTACTTCTGTTCCCTTTTTTTCACTGTTTTTCCACAATACCCTGCCCATTATCTCTTCCCTTTAAACCTGTGTAAAATGTGGGAGAAACCAGGCAAACAAACCAAAGTGAAGAGAACTCTTTCACCTGTCCTGTGGCCTTCTCCCAATGCCGCAGCAAGCTGAGTAGCTGATGGGTGAAACGGAGTGAGATTGGGAGGGGTACATTCAAGTTCCCTGCCCTCTGCCCTCTGCCGGGCCACTCATTTAACCTCCCTCCTTTTGTTTTTCTTCCCCTTCTTCAACTCTAAAGTGGAGGTGTTTGGTTAATTATCTGGAAGCACCTTTTTATTTTTTTGAAATGAGTCTCTGCCTGCCGCCCAGGCTGGAGTGCAGTGGTGCGATGTGTGCTCACTGCAACCTTCGCCTCCCAGGCTCAAGCGATTCTCCTGCCTTAGCCTCCCCAGTGGCTGGGATTACAGGCGCCCGCCACCACGCCCGGCTAATTTTTGTATTTTTAATAGAGAGGGGGTTTCACCATGTTGGCCAGGCTGGTCTTGAACTCCTGGCCTTAAGTGATCTGCCCTCCTCGGCCTCCCAAAGTGCTGGGATTACAGGCGTGAGCCACTGCGCCCAGCCTGGAAGCACCTTTTCAACTCTGGAGTGATTCACAGAGCATCTCCCATGCCAAAGCATTTTGTTGCAATATCAGTAGCAACACTCTTAGATATACAACCAGTCACTTGACGAGGTACTTGTCATTTAAGCCTCAGGAATTGGATATTAAGCAAAGATGTTTGTTTTTCATAGTTCCTAAAAAGTGCTAATCATGAAAGTTCAATGGATGGCGCACGGGGACAGGCATCAGATGACTGCTCCCAGCACTGCATCGTGAGGTTGTGTGCCTTCAGAAAACCACGTTATCTGCGGCTCAGTTTTGTAATGCCACATTTAACAAGGATGTTGACTGGAAAACAATATTCAGAAGAGACCAACCAGGGAGGATAATGACATCAAACTATGTCACTTAAAAAAAAAAAAAGGTCACTGGGCGTGGTGGCTCACGTCTGTAATCCCAGCACTTTGGGAGGCCACGGCAGGTGGATGGCTTGAGCTCAGGAATTCAATACCAGCGTGGGCAATATAGCAAAACCCCATCTCTACAAAAAATTTTAAAATTAGCAAGGTGTAGTGGTGCAAACCTGTGATCCCAGCTACTTGGGAGGCTGAGGTGGGAGGATCACTTGAGCCTAGGAGGCAAAGGCTGCAGTGAAGAACCATGATCATGCCACTGCACTTCAGCCTGGGTGACAGAGCAAGACCCTGTGTTTAAAAACAAAAAAAAACAAAAAAACAGTCTTGCTCTGTTGCCCAGGCTGGAGTGCAGTGGTGTGATTTCAGCTCACTGCAGCCTCCATCTCCTGGGATCCAGCAATCCTCCCACCTCCGCCTCCCACACAGCTGGGACCACAGGTGCACACCACCATGCCTGGCTTTTTTTTTTTTTTTTTTTTTTTTTTGTAGAGACGGGGTCTCGCTATGTTGCTCAGGTCTTGAACTCCTGAGCTCCAACGATCTGCCTGCTTCAGCCTCCCAAAGTGCTGGGATTATAGGCGTGAGCCAGCACACCTGGCCCCCAATCTTTATGATGAACCCTGGTGCATACTCTAGGGTCTATGAACGTAAATGGATCAAACTGCTCAGCAGCAGTGTATGCAGTTTCTCTACCTCCTCCCTCATTTGTCATTTTAATGGTGAGAAATTAATGTGTATTTCACTATCTTTTTTCTTCTGTGAATTGCGTGTTTATATTATTTTTCTACGTAGATGGTTTTTCTCCCTGATTTATAGGGTTCTCTCTTGTGTATGATGCAAAAAACCGTATCCCAGTTAGATTTTTCACTTTTTTTGCCTTTTTTTCTTAATGAATTCCATCCCCTATCCTGAGATCACAAACCATTCTGTCTTTTCTTCTATTTGTTTTAAAGTTGTTATTTTTCACCTGAAGAACATTAGTATATCTGGGAAGACCTTTTTGTCATCTATAAACTTCTCAATTGTCCCAACACCTTTATTGAGTAGCCGGTTCCTTCTCTATAATTTTCCAGTAGGCAGGATTTCTGGAGACAGAGGGCATGAACACAGGATGTAGGGACCCTTACCTGTCCAACAGTCTGGCTGACCCCTTATAGCAAGGAGAGCATCTCAAAAGGAGTGGGTAGCACACTCCCAGATGCCAACCCACAGCTGATAGATAAGGATGTTAAGTGCACCATGAAGCCAAACTTGATCCTTTAAACGACTATCTTTTGGTTTCTTTCAACAAACGATGGTTAACAATAAATGGAAGCATTTCAGATTTTAAGTACCCTTCCAGGGCAGGTAAAAAATTGGTACCTTTATGTGTATCTTCCCCATTTGAAAAGACATTTACTGGTCTGTGAAACTGAAAGCCAGATGAGAAGATTGTCAGGTGGCAACCTAGGATTTTATGATGGGCATGTTGGGAAGTTCAGGTTTCACAGTGGACTAGTCAGTAGTCCTTGCACCCTGTCTGTTTCAAACCAGGACCAACCCTGAGAAAGGAACTGATTTTGTCTTCAAATATTGGACAACATGATTTGGACACAAAGACTAAACAGATTCAGCAGTGGATTAAGAAAAAACACCTAGTCCAGATTACCATAAAGAAAGGAAAAAATATAGACGTGTCAGAAAATGAAATGGTAAGTAAAGCAGGTACAAGCCACTGCTTGTGCTTTTGGTCTTCTGATCTAAAAATACAATTGTAGGCCAGGCGCGGTGGCTCACGCCTGTAATCCCAGCATTTTGGGAGGCCAAGGTGGGCGGATCACGAGATCAGGAGATTGAGACCAACCTAGCTAACATGGTGAAACCCCGTCTCTACTAAAAATACAAAAAATTAGCCAGGCGTGGTGGCGGGCACCTGTAGTCCCAGCTACTGGGGAAGCTGAGGCAGGAGAATGGCGTGAACCTGGGAGGCGGAGCTTGCAGTGAGCCGAGATCGCACCACTGCACTCCAGCCTGGGTGACAGAGCAAGACTCCGTCTCAAAAAAAAAAAAAAAAAAAAAAAAAATTGTAGAAAATCTGAAATATAAAGACAAAGTGACTGGTAATTCTTCCACCCAGTGATGTTAACAGCTTTCTAGTTTGCTTTTCAAAACTAAGCATACTGTAGATATAGTTTCCATTACAGCGTATTTTGCCATATGAAAACATTGTTTTATTCTTTAAAAGCAATATACTATTGTTTTAGAAATTGTAGAATAACCCTTAAACAGGAAAATTAGAAACTTTATAGATTGATCTTTTGTTTCTTCTTTGTACTTATAGGGGCATTAATTACGTAGACTGTCTTCTAGAAAGTGTGTAGTTTCCAATCCCATAAGTTTATGGAATACCTATTTTGCTTTTTTTTTTTTTAAAGTTAGATAACTTTATCATCCACTAAGGGTATCCTTAGTAACCCAACTCCACAGTAGAGTCACTTAAGCATAGGTCGCAACCCAGCTGATGCAGAATTTCTTGAGCCCAGGTATCCATTTGTTTCAGTCACTGAGAGAGACTCTGTTAGGGGCAGTAGAGAGTGCTGAGAACTGCTCAGCTGACACCTTGGGGATGAGGAGGTATTTTGCCAATGCCCAAACCCAGTGCTTTCTGTTTGTGGGAGAGGGTAATGCTGAGCCAAACGTAGCCTCTTAGTGCCATGATGAAGTGGAGATTTAAAATTAGGAAGCATTCAGCATGTCAGTTTAGTTACATGGTGTTATTGTACAGATTTCAGTCAACTTAACCAGATACGTATGAACTGATTAGCTAATCACTTAACCGACAGCAGCAATTCAAGGGTGCCAGTTTTTGTGAATGTTCAAGCAGAACATTAGAAAGCACCAAAGCCTCTGATTTTAAATTAATCTTTGGCTGTTTCCCTTTTTTAGGAGGAGATATTTCATCAAATACTCCAGACTATGCCTGGAATAGCTACATTCTCATCTAGGCCACAAGCTGTTCAAGGAGGAAAAGCTTTAATGTGTGTTCTTCGTGCTTTGAGCAAAAATGAGGAGAAGGCATATAAAGAAACTCAGGAGACCCAGGAAAGAGACACTTTGAACAAAGACCATGGAAATGATAAGGAATCAAATGTTCTGCATCAGTAATTTTAATAAAGAAAAGCATGCTCTGAGAGAAAGCTCGCTCCTTGGTCTGCAGTCCTTTAAACAAAGCAGTGCAGTTCTTAGCCGAGGGTAAGTACTGCAACTGTCGAGAGCATCTTGTCTTCCACACAGTTGGGTGACTCTCCGTTTTGACACAAAGATAAGCCTTGCCCTTGTTTCCTTTTGGGAGGGATATATCCACTGAGATGAGAGGCCAAACTCCGTTTTTCACGAGATTTTTTGACCTTTGGGAACAAGGAAGACACACGATTAGAATTCAAAATCAAAATTGTCTGAGTTAATTTTACGATAGTCACATGTACCAGCAGATATAGTGTACAACATTGCTTTATGAGGAAGTAAAGTCTTCAACAGTAGTGCAGACTCAAACAGTAAAGCAGCTGAAAAGAATTCAAAACAATTTCCACTTGAAAACTAAGCTTGCCTAAGTAGTTTCAACTTACTTTGAGCTTCATTTTCTTCTTGTCAGGATCATGTACAACAGCATGCCTAGTGAGACTTTGCTACAATGAAAGAGAAAGTTATTAATGAAATATTAATATGAAAACCGTGTTGTGAAAGCATAGACTATAGGACCATGAGTATGAGGGTGAGTGCTTACTTTCATTGCAAATGTTTTGCCACAGCCAGCATGTTCACACACAAAAGGGCGGCTTTCCTCATGGAAGGAGAGGATATGGCTTTGGAGATTAAACACAGTTGTATAGGTTCTTCCACAGCCTTCTCTTGGACAGCGACATACATCCCTTTCTGGGGCATGAGTTTTCATGTGTTGCTTAAGGTAATCTTTGCGTTTAAATGTTTTCCGGCATACTTCACATAGTATTTCCTCTGGTGGGACAGACAGACAAATTTCACAAATTTCCCCAGATATTACCATTTAGAAAAAATTAATACCTAATATATAAGTAACATTCAGTGCCTGAAACCTGATCACTATATACAAATCAGAAATTCCCAAGGAAACAACCCCAGTTTTTATCACCTAGGAAGTCTGTCTCAATTCTCTGAAGTTCTTAAATGCCACACAGTCATTGTTCACTTGCCAAGAGGCAGGGCTCTCAGGAAGGTGACTGTGGGGAGGTACAGAAAATAAAGCAGAGCAAACAGTGTCCTTCCTTGTCCCCCAGTATGCAGGGTACTGTTTCCCAGGCGGTCCCACAGAACAGCAGTGCCTCCGAAATTCTTCACTACAGACCTGCCACCGCCTTCAGCATGCTAATTGTGCATGGTAGGGTGGCTCAGAGACCTGGCACAGCTCTGCTCACCTTTCCAACAACATCATACCCAGCACTTCACAAAATATCATAGAGAAACCCTTTTACTTTAAAGCACACAGCATTTCACTCTTGAAAAGCACTAAATCAGTTCTGTGGGGACAAACATTTACACCATGCCTGCCATTCATGCCTGCCTTACCTTTATGGGTTTCTCTCACATGTTTCAGAAGTTCCGTCCATGTTTTTGCCACAAAGGAACATCCTTTTTGACATACATAGCCTATTAAAAAAATTGGTGCATTGTCTGTCATGAATACTCAGTGTAAACACTGACCATAACTAGAAAGGAAACTTAGGTGCCTATATAATTTTCCATTCCCCGCCTAATAGTATTCAACTCAGCCTCTTGAGGTGGGAATAAAAACTAAAAAAAGATTGACGTTATAGTAAAACTGAACAGTGGCACAGCAAGGTGCCTCCCTTTAAGGATTTTACCTTCCTGTGAAGCAAACTTCAGAGTTCCCATCTTCTCAGCGTGATCACGGAATAGGCAAACTTCACAGGAAGGATGCCTAAGGATGCCTTTTCCTCTCTAAGCGTTCTCAGGAAGTTGGGTAGGCTGTGTATGGACTCCCAACTGCTTTAACCTCCTATCTCCATGTCTCATTTCCCTTCCCCTGCCTGCTCTATCCTCGCCTCTATTTTCCTCAGCAAACATACTCTGCGGTCGGTCCCTTGTCCATGGCACACCACCAACTTTTCAGTAGTGTTACCATGCCCACCTCTGGCTTCCTCTAGTCTGGCCATCTTGTAAGTGTCATACTGCACAAAAAAAGTAGGGTACATTATATTTTAACTTTATCACAAAAAAACGAAAAAGGTTTTTTTTGTTTTTTTTTTTTTTAAAAGAGTACAGCTAAGGAAGAAAATAAACTGGAAGGACCCAGAGAAAAACACTGAATAACAGTGGATATGTGCAAAGTACTAAAATGGGATTAATAAGTATACAACACCAGGGCTGAGTTCCACCCAACTAGAAACTAAAAACAATGAGGGTGCCTCTCACTGATAGCTACTAACCTCTTAAAAAAAAAATCATAAATTCTAGGACCTGGGAAATTGAAATACGGATTAGCAAAAATCCCTCAAGGAAACAGATCATAGATTCAAATAGTTAATATAATCAAGTCTTTTTTTTTTTTTTTTTTTTTTGAGAAACGTAACATCTGATGGCTCTCAAAATGTCACACTATTATCCAAGCCTTGTGAATGGCCAACAAGGAAAAGAATGGCACAGGCAGTAAATATTAATAGAAGATGTTAAAAATGACAGAAGCATCAAAGCCATGGCTGGAGCATCAGCACATTCGTCAGTGTAATGTGTAACCAGGCGCTTGTTGTGAACAAGCAACACATTACATGTGAACAGCAATGATAAGGTAGTGGAAAAACAGACATATACAGTGCCTCTTTGGACAAGAGTGTAAGACCCAAATAAGCAGGATGGTGTCCCCTGTTCACAGGGTTCCCATCTTTTCAGCGTGATCACAGAACAGATTCAAAGGCGCCCAGGATTTGGCATCCCCCTCTGAGGAGCACACCCAGGCTATCCGTACACACCCTCGTGGGCCTTGGCATGTCGTTTCAGCTTGCTGGGTGATGCAAAGTGTTTCCCACATCCTTCCTGGGTACACCTGCATTGGCAACACATGAGGTATTAGCCAATCCATTTTCACAGAGAACTCCGCTCAAGGTCAATGGCACTTTGTCCTGTTTCTCCCACCAAAGTCTTGCCTCTTCCCATAACCAAACCCATGTTAAAATGTAGATCTCATCACAGGTGAGATTCAAGTTACTTGACCAGCTTTAGGGCAAAACAAACCGTTGGAGAAAAAAGTCACGTTACTTTTTTTGACCCATTTAAACAGTTTTCATCTTTATACCTCTGGAAATATACTCTGCTTTCATGGCTACAAAAAGATAGTTCAAGAGGTTATCTGACTTGGCTTAGATAAACCCCTAAGCCATTCTGAATCACTTGTGTCTAGCTTTCCTAATGATGCTGCACAGGGGGTGTGCGAGACAGCACAGCAGTAGATGCATCTGCCTCTGGTGAGCAATAAAAAGCACGGGCCCCCTCTGTGCTAAAGCCATCAGCAGCAAAGCAGCAGCAGCAGACCCACAAGCAAGGACAGACAGGGTCACTGCAGCAACTCCAAGGCACAGGGCAGCCTGTGCAAGCCAAGGGAAAGTGCCGGATGGCCAGAGCCATGCAGAGAGAGCCGCTGGCCCTTTTGCAGGTCTACCCAACTTGTCCAGCCACCCTCACGTTCCTCAGAAAACCCTAATTGCAGATAAACCCAACTACTTGTTTTGGTCTACAGGAAAAGCATAATGAGTGTCTCCATAATGACATTTCATATAGTTGCACAGGCTCTATTTGAATAGTTAAGTAATTTCTCAGCCTTTAAGCTTAACCACAACTAGAATAATCTCAAAAATTATTTTGAAACACAT
Source organism: Pan paniscus (assembly GCF_029289425.2). NCBI lineage: Eukaryota > Metazoa > Chordata > Mammalia > Primates > Hominidae > Pan > Pan paniscus. The sequence goes on along the minus strand of NC_073263.2, from coordinate 27,027,531 downwards.
TAAATATTTCTTTCAGAGCAAAGTAAACCTTTAAAATGCTCCCAATATATAAATGTGCATATGCAGTACATTTTAACAGAAAAATGTTGATTAGGAAGCTTTCAGAAGATTTGTCCCACTGTTGCTTTAAATTTCAATGGCTTTTGGGGTTGCAAGTGTTTTTTCGTTACGTGGATGAATCCTATAGTGGTGCTGAGATTTTAGCGCACCATCACTCAAGCAGCATACACTGTACCCAATATGTAGTCTTTCATCCCTCACCCCCCTCCCCAAACTCCCCACCCCAAGTCCCCAAAGTGCATTAAATCACTGTGTCTTTTTGTCCTCATAGTTTAGTGCCCACTTAGTGAAAACTATGGTATTTGGTTTTCCATTCCTGAGTTACTTCACTGAGAATAATGGCCTCCAGCTCCATCCAAGCTGCTGCAAAAGACATCATTTTGTTCCCTTTTATGGCTGTGTAGTATTCCATGGTGTATATACATCACGTTTTCTTTATCTACTCATTGGTGGATGGGCACTTAAATTGGCTCCATGTATTTGCAATTGTGAACTGTGCTGCTGTAAACGTGTGTGCATGTGTCTTTTTCATATAGTGACTTCTTTTCCTTTGACCAGACTTCAGATTATACTACGAGGCTACAGTTACCAAAACAGGGTGGCACTGGTTTAAAAATAGGCACTTAGACCAATGGAACAAAACAGAAATAAAGCCAAATACTTACAGCCAACTGATCTTCAACAAAGCATATAAAAACATGAACTGGGGAAAGGACTCCCTGTTCAATAAATGGTGCTGGAAAAACTGGATCCCTATCTCTCACCTTATACAAAAATCAACTCAAATTAAGTTTATGATCTGAAACTAAAAATTCAAAACGAAAACATTGGAAAAACTTCTGGACATCAGCCTAGGCAAAGAATTCTTACTAAGACCCTGAAAGCAAATGCAACAAAAATAGAAATAAATAAATGGGACCTAATTAAACTAAAAAGCTTCTGCACAGCAAAAGAAATAATCAGCAGAGTAAAAAGACAACCCACAGAGTGGGAGAAAATACTGGCACATTATTCATCCAATAAAGAATGTATATCCAGGATCTACAGGGAACTCAAATCAGCAAGAAAAAAACAAATAATCCATCGAAAAGTGGGCAAAGGATATGAACAGACATTTCTCAGAAGATATACAAATGGCCAAAAAACATGAAACAATGCTCAACACCACCCTTGCATTTCCAATCTTATTCACACCTAGAATCCAGGCATTTTCAGCCACATGAAGTACCTACTTGAATAGAGGTTCATTGGTATGCTGGCACTGATGGATTTTCAGCTGCTGATGTTTCTTAAAGGTCTTCTTACAGTCTTCAAAACTGCACTGTTAAATTGTAAAGGCTCGTTAGTCTTATGGAAAGTCAAAACAAAATCAACGGTTTGTAACAGAATCCTCAAGATAAAACAATTTTGGAGACTGTATAAAATTTCTGCTTTCACCTATTTTGTTACTGTAAAATTCTGCTTTATCTCAAAAAGGTTTGAAGAATCATATAACATTTGAAAAAGCAAAACTGTTTCAGTTGGAATAGTCTCCCAATACACTAATTTGCACAATGTCTGCTTCCAAATTAAAACCTTTATCATTATGATGGCATTAAGTAAATTCAGACATTTGGCAGACAAAATTTGGTTGACGAAAACTTTATTTTTCACTTTTATTTTTTAGAGACAGGGTCTCTGTTACCCCAAAATTTTTAGTTTTGTTTTCTGTTTTTTTTTTTTTTTTTTTTTTTCAGAGACAGCATTTCATTATGTTTCCCAGGCTGGTCTCAAATTCCTGGCCTCAAGCTACGATTATAGGCTTGAGCCACCGCACCTGGCTGAAAATGTCAGAAACATAGGCAGTAAGTGTAAAAATACTCAAAAAATTTAAGCATATAAAATCATACTTACTATATACTGTTTTTGTTGATTTTCATGTTTGCGTTCAAAATGTTTCTTCAAGTTTGATTTTGTGTTGAATTTTTGATCACAGCCATTGGCTGCACAACTGTAAGAAGTTATATAAACCAAAATATTAATAAACCAAGGGAGAAGAAGTTTTAAGACACATATATCTTCCTACTTTATAGAAGCTAATTCTTCCAAAGAATAGTAATACTATAAAATAGTCTTAGCGAATTCCAGAGTGTTAAGCCATACCACATAGACTCTCAACCTGATGACTATCATGTAACAAAATGCTTTTTCATATTAGGCTTCTGAAATTATACACACTACATCAGTCATCTTTTATACACACTGGGCAGATGGGAAGGTGAAATACACTAGTCCCAAAAGCCTACACTAGGCCTAAATCATGCTTAAGACAAATTATTCTCAGCTTAGAATCTGACAACCTTAATGCTGCTTGAGATGTCATTATGAACTGGATTTCCAGAAAGGCCTCCATAAAACTTGTCTTGGCTTATCATTAGAGGTAAAACAGATACTTAGAGCAGAACCATAACCATTATGTTCTCTGGCTTATCAAGCCATTCTGGTTCCCCTTATCTTGGCATCTTGGCTTTGAATGATCTAAATCCTCTGCAAAGCCTTTTTTTTTTTTTTTTCCCCCAAAAGAAAATTTGTGCCTCTTGTGATGAGCCTTCGTAAGCTTGAGGGATGAAGCAGGACTTCCTTTCCCAGCCTCAATCTTAGCCATCACTCACTGATAACCCTGAGGCAGGCACTGTCCCATTCCTAGGGCCAAGCAGAGACAAACAAGCCAGCAGTGACCATGGGAGGCACAGCGCAGAGGCCCACAAATGGGAGGGGCGCTGTGGCAGAGACCCTAGAAGCCCCCCAACTGCAGGGACAGAATGCTGAGTGTTAGCTGGGCAGGTGGCCGACAGCGCACTCTCCGGCCTCCCCTGCAATTAGGGCGGCTCATGGCTGAGTCCAGCCCATCCTGCTCAACCCCCACAAAGTCTCTAAATAAGGGGGCATGCCTCTTATGCCCTTTCCTCCTTCCTGCCAGTGGCATGCTTATGTGACAGCTGGGCCCCAACAGGCATCACAGTGAGGTTAAAGCCCAAGATGAGGATGGCAGAGACCAGTCAGAAGAGGCTCCAGAGCTCCTGCCTCTGTATTTCTGTATTTCAGTCGCACAAGACAAAGAGCCCATCTTGTTTAACCATCTCTTGTGCTGGGGTTCCTGCCATTCTTCACTCTAAACCTGACACAGGCATCTAACCCAACCGGGTATGGGGCAGGACAGGCCAGGAAGAGTCCTGACAAGACCCAAGTGGGCGTGAGAGACCCCGGCACACTTGGAGAGGGGGCTGGTTAGTTAGCACAGCTGGACCACAGCTTCATGCCTGCAAGTCAAGCAAATGGGGCAAGATAAGCAGAAAAGGGCTAAATCACGCAGGTCATTGTAGGACACACTTGAAACCTGGATTTCACATGTAGGCCGTGCTTGAAAGCACTGCACAGCTTTAAGGGAAGCACACGGGAGGGCACTGGGGGAGAGGGCTGGCCTGCAAACTGTCATTCCAGCCAGAGGAAGGGACCGAGATAAGACAGTGGCTGCTGGATCTGATGGGTCAGTTACAGGATCTGGCAACCCACCTGTTGCAAGGGATGGGAGAAAGAATGGAGAGTCCAGGGAGCTGCCTTATCTTTGCTATGGGTCACTGGACAGACAGCGAGGCCACCTCTCCAGACAAGAACATGAGAGAAGATCAAACAGAAAAGTGAGCTCAGTTTGACTGTGACAAATTTGGGCCATGTGGAATTTTTTATTTATTTCTTTCTTTAATAGAGATGGACCTGACCATCTTGCCCAGCCTGAACTCCTGGCCTCAAAGCAATCCTCCCACCTCAGCCTCTCAAAGTGCTGGGATTACAGGCATGAGCCACCACACCCAGCCTACCACATGGAATTTAAGAAGACACAGAGATAGCCAAGTAGCACTGTCCAGTGAGCAGTGGGAAACGGGGATCTACAGCTAAAGAGGGGCAGGGTCTGGGTTAGATCATGAGCTGGAAGAGTCATGTCCAGTAGTTCCTGGTTGCATGGCATTTCCTACCATCCCCACCCCCTACTTGGCCAGGATCCCCTACTGCTCCCAAAACAGATGACATTTTTAGTTTTGTTATGTAACTTTTAAGACTTCTTTACAAATAGGAACAAATACAAATATAGTTGCTTCCTGCCTACCCAACACCCACTACTCACCCCTCCCCCTACCCCCTAGCTTTTTTACACACATAAAAGTAGCCTAAAGAGGACTCTTCTGCACCTTGGTTTTTCAATTAAAGTGCCCTGGTGATTTTCTCATGGCTTTGCAGAGAGCATCTGCATTCATTTTCCTGGCTGTAGGGTATCCCATTGTGTTGATATACTTTAGCTTGTCCCCACCCATGAGCATTTTATGTTAGCTCAGCCTCCTGGGTAGCTAGGATTACAGGCACAAACCACCATCCCTGACTAATTTTTGTATTTTTGTACATACGGGGTTTCACCATGTTGCCCAGGTTTGTCTCAAACTCCTGGGTTCAAGTGATCTGCTCATCTCTGCCTCCCAAAGTGCTGGGATTACAGGCATGAGCCACCGAGCCCTGCCAGGCTTCACATTCCTGATCTCGTGAGTTAACATCAGTCTTCTTACTGGGTCTATATGCCCAACACAACCCACTTCAAAAGCCTAAAAACAGGTCTCTACTTACACAAATGGCTTTTCTCCAGTGTGAGTCAGAATGTGGCGGCTCAGATGGTAGTCCCTGATGAAGGCCTTGCCACACCCTTCATAGTCACAAACAAATGGTCTCTAGCAGGAAAAAAGAAAAAGCATGTCACTCCTGCACTAGTTAGTAACTCTGGTATTATTTAAAAGCTTAAACTGCCTAGTGTTAAGGCCACAGGCTTCCTATGAAGAGGTGGTTTCTACTCAGAGCTGTGCACCCACTGCAAGACGCAGTGTTCCTGCACAAAGTTACACAACATAAACATCACAACTTCTCACAAAGTCACTACACAGATTTTTTTTCCATGAACAGCATTTAAAATAAGCAGGCATAGCATTTTTAACCTGCTCCCAACCTGGCAGCAGGCTTTCACAGCAACCCCCTCTTAAAGACGCCCTGGCTGTTAGCATGGCTTGTCTGCATGGATCCCCACCACCGCATGATTTAACATGTAAAAAAGCAAGCCTAGGGCAGAGGAACGAGGGAGGCCTGTCTCATCCCAGACAAGCCCAGGGTCCGTGCTAAGATAATGCCAAGAACAGCTATAGGAAAGTGTGTCACACCTGAAAAAGCTCACAGGTGCCAGGGCGAAGCAAAGAAAACAGCTCAACACCCTAAATGCAACCACCTTTTGTAACCCAGGAGTTGGGAGGGGGTGGCTCATTTTGAACCTACAGTAAAAGCCAAACACACACCCCAAATAACCAAATAACCAGTTTGGTGCATCGAACTATGAAAAGCATACTACCAAAGCGTCCAGGAGGGAGGCACCGAGGCCTCCATGAGAGTACTAGGAGCAAAACAAGCAAACAGGAACACAGTGAGCTATATACCACCAGGGGCGGAGCCACAGAACCTTGCACAGCGGCAGGCGTGGAGTAGGCTCAATAAACATTTGTCAAATTAATCTGCATGAGAGATCTGGGACAACAAACATGCCTCCAAGTTTTTCAACCTGTATTAAGGAAACTGGTAGCGCCAGTATCCAAAATACAGCACACCGGTCTAAAAGGAAAGGCAAGCTCTTACATGGATCTACTGGTAATACAGAGCCCAGAGGCTAGAACGGGCAAGAGGAAGGGCAGAGGGGCAAAGCATAAAGGATGTTATGAGTCATGCCAGTGGCTATGTAAGACCGCAAGAGGGAGCTGGGCGGGGTGGAACATGCAGAGGGCAGAAGAGGATCCAACGAAAAGGGCAGACGAGGAAGAGGAAAAGAACCAGAGAAGGTCTCAAGGAAGAAGCGGTCGGCCTTCCAGTGCTGGAGAGGTTAAGGAATGAGGCCCCGGAGGACACCTGGAGAAGGTGGCCCATAAATTAGAGGAGGTGCAAGGGGCAAAGGTATTGACTGCAGCCCAGTGGTTTAAGAAATTAAGGGCTTTAAGCTGAGGCAGTGTGAAGCCTAGCTCTGCCAAAAACTGGGAAGCTGGGCAGATTCCTTGACCTCCATGACCTTCGTTTTCCTCACTTGTGTGTGACATGGGCTGCCACGTCATATCATGGTATCTGACATTCTCCTGCCCTCAAAATAAAATCCAAACTCCTAATGGGCCTACTTCTCAGACCTCATATGGTGATCTCCGCACCCAAACACACACCCACCTGCCTCCCACCCCAAGGGTCACAGGCTCCCTTTGTGTTCTCTCTACCCAGCACAAATGTCTGCATGGCTAGATCCTTCCTTCTTACACGGCTCACACAGAGAGACCTTTCCTGACCACAACACTGCACGTCATTCCCACCTATCCTGTGGTCGGCTCGACCCAGGAACAAAGGTCCATGGCAGCAGAAACCTTGGGTTTGCCTGTTTTGCTCACTGCTCTCTCCAGTGTGGAGTTACGAAAAAATGAGCACATGCTGCTTTCACGACCCCTGGTACATGTAACCCATCTTCTGTACCAGCTCCAGGGGCCAGTGTTTGGCAGGTGTCTAGTAGCGGTGGGCCCCCTCAAACCTCGCACTTATTTGCAGATTACGGGAGGCACTTGGCTGGCCGAGACTCACGATCAATGACTGCTTAGTAAATCCCGAGCCCCTGCCATGGATATCAAGGTCGCAGAACGAAGGTCCTACAACTTCCTGTCTACTTCCTCAGCTCCTTCCCCAAGTCCTGGATGTCAAAGCTGAACGCGCCGCACAGCGGGGCCTGCGGCCCTGGCCACGACTGCAGTGGCTACCCCGGGGCCACGCGCCATCCCTAGGCCCAGGGTTGGCAGCCTCGCCCCCCTCACCTCCCCCGTGTGCTTGCACAGGTGCGCGTCAAGCTTCCAGGCTTTGCTGTAATTGGCGCTGCAGTCAGGGAAGGAGCAGATGAACCTCCTGGGAAGCGCGGGGCGCGGCGGGGTCGGAGCTGAGCTCTCGCCGGCTGCAATGAACGCGTCGGCGATGGTCAAGGACGACACCGACTCGGCGACCACGGCCGGCGGATCCAGGGCGCCGGCGCCTCCAAGCCCAGGGCCAGGCGCGCTGCCACGTGCCGAGACACGTGCCGGGAACCGGCGCGCCCGGCCCACGGCTCCCTGCTGAACCTTCGCGCGACGCCGGCACACTTCCGGGAGCGCGCGCGGTCACCAGGCACCGCCCCGCGTCGGCGCCGCTGCTGCGCATGCTCCGGGAGATCGCGCATGCGCCAGGAGGCCCCGCCGCGGCTCGCGGCCCGTGCCCTGCCAGCCCTGGATGAGAGGCGGGGGTTTCTGCGTCCTCGGCAAAAGGCTGCTGCGTTTCACAGGCAGCTCAAATCCCGAGGCACTGCTTAAATGGGGCTTGTTTCCCGCCCTCCAGTACACTCTGGAAAGCACTAGCCTTACATAATTTAAGTTAGCCTGTTGCCACACTACTAGTGTGACCTGTGTGGTTTCGTTTCTTTGCGTGCTTTACGTGCTTCTGCTGCAAGCCCCAGTTCAGAGGTTCCTAAGCTCAGATTCACGTGGAGAGCTTTACAAAATCCCGAAGCCTAGAGGATACTTGGACCACTTAAATCACAATTTCTGGGGGTAGGAAACAGGCATCAGTATTTTTGGAAACTTCCTAGGTGATTTCAATGCGCAGAAAAGTTTGGGAACCACTCTCCTGGCACAGTAGTGCGCACCTGTAGTCCCAGGTACGCGGGCGAATCGCTTGAGCCCAGAGTGAGACCCCGGCTCTAAAAGAATAAATACAGATGTCTCCCCATCCTACCCTTCCCCACCCCGGCAAACTGACCAGGTGGTTGGAAAAAAAAAAAAAAAAAGGAAAAGTTTGGGAACACTGCCCTAGAGCCTTGATGACCTACTTGAAACAAATCTCCAGGTGATTCAGTGCATATTAAAACCTGAGAAGCACTTTTGAGAGGCCTGAATGAATATGAGTATCTTAGTTTATGAGGACCACATGCCTAAAAAATGTCCTTGGATACAGATAACTGGCAGGATGACTTGTGGGATGTTCGCCAGATCCATATTTTTCACATCCTGCGTTATTCCGAATCATTAAGCCCTTGTCGGAATGTGATGAACAGGTCCCTGCACAGCAGTGCAGTTCTGGAAACAAGCCAGGGCTTAACATCAGTGCTTATGAACTGAGTATTCCAGTTCATAAACACTCCTTTGCCTCAGTCTGCTCATCTTGAAAGTGGGAAAGTTGATAACACCTGTGTCATCCTCCGTCTCAAGATAACGGGGCTGTGAGAGTGTCTATGCCTTGGGTCCACCTGTTGCTTTCTTCATTTGCCACTCTAGCCCCTGTCCGTGGATGGGAGAATTCTACACTCATCCCTCCCACAACTCCGGAATTCTAAAATGGTTTCTCTTGCGCCAGTTCTGGTTTTCTCCTCCCCATGCCTCATGCCCAGGGCCAGGGTGCACGGTAAATCTCTGAGATCCTCCTTTCTTTTGGCCTTTCTTGGCCACTGACCCCATGCAGCATAGCCATACTCATGGCTTCCCCCTGCCTTCCTGACTTGTCCTGTCTCCTTGGACAATCGTTCTTCCACCTTTTTAGGTTGGTGCTTAGCCCTGTGCGCTGATGTATTATAGCAGGCGAGCGCTGGCTTTCAGCCTCAATCCCCTGACGTTGAATTCCAACTCTAAATTTACTAACTAGGATTTTGGATAAGGGCTCTTTGAGTTTCTTATCTTTAAACTGAGACTGTCAATACCCACCAGTAAGGGTCATTTTTAAAATTAAATGAAATTCTATTAACCAATAGTTGTATTTATTATGTGCCATCCCCTATGCTAGACACATTTACCACCAATCTACAGCTCTTCCAACAACTCTCCACGTAAAGCAGCTAATAGGATCCAGGTCACTCTGTATACTCAAAAACTTTTGGTCTTTTTTCTTTGTTCTTTCTCACCCTGTGATCCACAGCTCCACCTCCTTTCTCTCTGCAGTTTACTTCCCAATGTGTTTTTCTTTCTTTCTTTCTTTCTTTTTTTTTTTTTTTGACAAAGTCTTGCTCTGTTGTCCAGGTTGGAGTGCAGTGGTGCAATCTCGGCAATCTCGGTTCACTGCAACCTCCGCTTCCCGGGCTCAAATGATTCTCCTGCCTCGGCCTCCTGAGTAGCTGGAAGTACAGGTGCGCACCACCACACGTGGCTAATTTTTGTATTTTTAGTAGAGATGGGGTTTTATCATGTTGGCCAAGCTGGTCTCGAACCCCTGACCTCAAGGGATCCATCCGCCTCGGCCTCCCAAAGGGCTGGAATTACAGACTTGAGCCACCGCGCCTGGCCCCCAATGTGTTTTTCTAATTTTTCTAATATCCCACATTTCTAGATGACAACTGGGGTTTGGTTTGTGTGTGTGTGTGTGTGTCTGTCTGTCTGTGTGTGTGTGTTTTACTTGAATGTCAGGCAGTCACCTTAAACTCAACATTCTTTGTAAGTCAATCTTACTGCCTTTGTCTGGCCACACCTCTTTTTGCCCTTTTTCTCTCTGTCAATGGTGGCATAATTCTGTCTCCAGCCACGAAAACTTATAACAGTGGTTCTCAACCCTGGCTGCACGTTAGTCACCTGGAAGCTTTTGAAAATGCTGTTGCCACCATACCAGTGAAATGAGTCTCTTATTCAGGGTTGGAAACCATTGACAGTATCACCTGCTCTCTCCTCTGCACTTCCCTAGCTGGCTTCTGCACCTGTCCTATCCATTTTCCTCCTTCCCCACCTCTGCTAGGCTTTTCTTTGCCCTAGGCCTTGACACCTGTAACAGCCTGTCAACAGATTTTCCTGCCTTTACACTCTCCCGCCTTTAGTCTCTCTTGCCTATAGCTGCCCGTGTCATCTCCCTAAAACACCCGAGACTTTATAGGTTTAAATTTACAACACTAGTATTTGCAAAGCATTTGTATTCCTGCTAGCTATTATTCCTACAAATCAGGTAACAATGCTCAGGTGGGACATGGAAGCCCAGGGTGCAGGCCTCCTCCAGGCCCCTTCCTACCTGAGGCTCAAGTCCAGGCCCAGATCAAGTTCTGCCTCCTCTAGATAAGCCTCTCCTGGTGACTGCAACCCGCACCCGCCCTCTCTTCCTTTGAACTTTTGTGGCCCTTTCTTTCTATAGTAATGCTCAAATGTGTTGGGCTATTTTTAACTATTTAGGCACATAATTTCTAATTTCTCTGATCTTGATTTAACCTCTATAAGGCTAGAGACTGGAAGATACTCTTTTCGAGTCCTCAGTAGCAAGACGACATGCATACATGAAGGGCTAACCTTATTATTTATTAGTTGAATGAACAACTATGAACTCATTGTGTGAAGCCTTAAAGATTTTACATGAATGTCTTCAGCAAGGAATCTTTTGTGTGCACAGAACATAATTCCATTCAAACTAATCTAATGAAAAGGGAGTTATTGTAAGGATACAAGGGGATCTCACGGGACCAACTACAGAAAGGCCTCAGGGTGGGAGAGTTGTTTGCAAACGCTTTTGGTCTCAGTCTGTCACTGTTGGGATCTGCTGTCCTCCTTAGTCTCACTCCCCCTTTGCTCTCCAGTCATCTCTTAGACTGCTGCATTCATGTCCTGTGTGCACATGTGCGTGTGTTGCTCAGCTCTCCCTCCCATGACCTTCCCTTTCCTCCCTCCTGCCCACCTACCCTCCCAGGTTTCATGTCCTCTCAGGCCCAGGCCTCTCCTTACCTCTGCCTGTCTCTCCACTCTTTTCTCTGCAGATCAGCTTCATCCATAAGGATGAGTTTCTGCCTCTGTGATTGTAGTTTTCTGAGGGCTTTGGCTCCACCCAAGCAGCCCAGACCTTATGTAATCTGTTCCCTTAACTCCCCATGGCTAATGACCCCTGAAAGAGAACCTTTGGCCCAATAGGGGTTCAAGCTCTTCCCCAGGCCCAAACAGCTTTGGTCTGGAGGGGATAAAACTGGGAGTCATGAAGGTCAACCTCGAAGGTGAACTTAAACAGAACTATGGTGTGCCTGCTCAAGTGAGTAAATGTCATGTATTAGCTGCCTTTTGCCATGTGGCTTTGTTTTGCCCATAAAGGGGGCTGGAGATATTTTCTCACCCATTGTCTATGAGTCCATCCACATGACGTGCTTCCATTCTGTAAGCTGGAACTGACGGTGTGCAGGTTCCAAGCCTAGGCCTCAAGAAACCTCATGTATTGCTCCCTGTGCTCTGCCATTGCCACAAGGACCACATTTCTGCATCAGTCTGTCTCAGGAAAAAGACAGATGTGAGGGGCAAAGCCGAGCCATCTCAGCTGAGCCTTGCCTCTCATCAGCTGACCATCAGCCAATCCACAGATCTGTGACTATAAATGACTATAAGCCAATAGCTCTAGGGTAGTTTTGTTATGCAGCAATTTTGTGGCAATAGCTAACTTCTACACCCTCTTTGCTGGTGCTTCCCCTCAGCCAATATATATGCTCAGATCTCTTTGTCTTAGCCTATTTTACATTGATATAAAGGAATACCTGAGGCTGCGTAGTTTATAAAAAAAAAAAAAAAAAGAGGTTTATTTGGCTGATGGTTCTGCAGGCTGTACAAGAAGCATGGTGCCATCATCTGCTTCTAGTGATGGCCTCAGGAAGCCTCCACTCACAGGAGGAGGGAAGGGGAGCCGACATCACATGGTGAGAGGAAGGGAGCAAGACAGAGAAGAGGAGATGCCAGGCTCTCTTAAACCAGCTCTCGCTTGAACTAACAGAGCAAGAACTCTGAACTTGCTTCTGAACTCACGGCCTACCTCGCAATGGCACCAAGCCATTCATGAGGAATCTGTCCCCACTACCCAAACACCTCCCGTGAGGCCCCACCTTTAACAATTTGATCCCTTTGAATTTGAATTTGGGGATCAAATTTCAACCTGAGATTTGGAGGGGAGAAATATTCAAACTATATTACTCTCTCTTCTCTTAATCAGACAACTCCCTTTTATGCCTCTCGTAGTCATTGCTGGATCTCACTCCTTCCCTTCATGGCCAGGTTCACTGAAAAGATTAGTCCATGCTCTTCTTCTTGTTTGCCTGTTCACACTTTCATCATCATCACAGAAATTTTAAGCATATACAAAAACATAGTAGTACAAAGAACCCCTTTGGACCCATTAACCAGTTTCAACAGCCAATTTTTTGCCATTCTTGTTTCATCTAACTGCCTCCAGGCCCAATCTATGACTCACAGACCTCAATGTCAGCATATTCAAAACTGCTCTCCCCACTGACCTCAGGGTTTCCCTGTCTCCATGAGCAGTGCCACCATCCACCCAGCTGAATAAACCCATGGCTCCTTCCCTTCTCTCACCCTTGCATTTATTAAATGATCTGTCTCTGTTGATTTTATGTCCCGATCTTCAGTTACACCCAAGGGAGGCTCTGGTCCTCTAGTTCCCATAGTCAGCTGTGATTCCATCAGAAAAGGAGTGTCAAGAGAGCAAACCAGCCACCCCCCAGCCATGTGGAAAGAGTCGTGCTCAGAGGCCATTCTCTCCCAAATGGCTCCACATCTCCCCAGTTCTCCCATTATTCTGCCAAGCCTGGGCCTTCTTTCTATACCATCTGAGTGGGTGTGATTTTATCATGGGCATAGCATGTGGAAATCCACGTTAGCCTCCTCCCTTGCCACTATCCAACTTATGAACGAAGTTGCATCAAATAGAAAGCCAAGATCCCTTCCAGCTCTGACATTCTGATACTTTGATAGGAAATAGGGAGATGGTGAGACTTTTTTGAGCTGGAAGTTGGCAAGATAAATCTGACACTTCCAGCTCTAACGTTCTATGATTCTATGATAAGAAAGAGGGAGGTAGTGATAACTTTTTGAGTCAGGGCTTGACAGGATAAATATGGTGCTAAAGCAAATGAGGATATAGAATAGGATTAGGAGAGAGTCGTAGAGTAGGAAGGCACACTGCTCTTCTGACAGTATCATCATTATCATCACCAGAGTAGGAGGTCTGGACTCCAGGGGGTGACTATGGAACCACAAAGAAGGAGGCAGGTAGAAGAAATTTGAGTGTTTCGGTTAAATGGCAGTTCAGTAATGGTGGTGGCTGAAGGCATGGGCTTTGGAGGTTGGTAGACCTGACTGGATCCTGGCTCTGGCATTTACTATTTGACCTTGAGCCAGATATTTAATCCCTCTGGAGTTCAGGTTTTCTGCACAATGGAGATAATATTTATGCCACATGGTGGTCGTGAGAATTATATGAGATAATTCATGCGAGGTGTTTAACACAGAGCCCAGCACATAGTAAGCAATCAAAAAATAGTAGTCTATTTTGTTGCAATTAGATTACAGAAGGTTGAGACTTCCATCTCGCTAGCAGACTCTCCTCCTTGCCTCCTTGACCTTCTTGGCTTTGGCTTCCACACTTTGCTTTAACCAGCTACCCTGTTGGAGAAGTCTACAAGGCAAATAATTGATGGTGGCCTCTGAGCAACAACCAACTAGGAACAGAGGCCCTCAGTCGGGAGCCCGGGAGGAACTGAATTCTGCCAGCGATCATGCAAGCTTAGAATTGGCTTCTGCTGCAGCCAGACCTTCAGGTGAGACCCTTACCTGGCTGATTTCTTCATTGCAGCCTGGGAGAGGCCCTGAAAGAGAATTCATTTAAGCCATGCCCTGATTCTGGGCCCACAGAAACTGTGAGATGATAAATGTGTTTGGTTTAAGCCACTGCGTTTTAGAGTAACTTGTTATGCCGCATAACTAATACACAGAGTCCAGGCTTTTCATCCCACAAAATGACTGTAGGCCTGGTGGTTCTGAACTCACTCACCTGGAGGAGAGAGCATTTGAACAAAGGGGCTTCTGGAAGGGGGTGGGGCTCTGACACAAAGTCCAGCCATTTTACAAAATGTCTTCCTAACCATAAATCAGATACAATAAGTCCTCACTTAATAATGTCAGTAGGGGCCGGGCACAGTGGCTCAAGCCTATAATCCCAGCACTTTGGGAGGCCGAGGCGGGCAGATCACTTGAGGTCAGGAGTTCAAGACCAGCCTGGCCAACATGGCGAAACCCCGTCTCTACTAAAAATACAAAAATTAGCTGGGCATGCTGGCGGGTGCATGTAATCCCAGCTACTCAGGAGGCAGAGGCAAGAGAATCGCTTGAACCCGGGAGGTAGAGGTTGCAGTGAGCCGGGATCACGCCACTGCACTGCAGCGTGGGTGACTGAGCGAAATTCCGTCTCTAAATAAATAAATAAAATAATGTCAGTAGGTTCTTGGAAACTGCAACTCTAAGGTAAATGACTTTGAAAGAAAACATTTTCTTTTTGCCATCAACATTATAGAAATGACCTTCTCCAAGGACCAAACGTATGTCATTTCACTGTAAGTCGTGGTTTTCAAAAACCTATTGACAACATTAAGTGAAGACTTACTGTACACAGTGTGACAAGAATGAGTGTAGTTATGATGATAACTGCACAAACTGTCTCAAATATGGACTGTCCTGGAAAATTCTCCAATGGGTTGTCCCTTATATGCCAGTTTTCCTGTTATCTCCAACATTATCTCCTCCCAGATGGATAAGGCACAGCCAAGGTGGTTAGTGAGAGCCATTGTCCTTGCAGGTCAGGCAAGGAACCAGGACGTCACCACAGAAACACACCTTTAACTAAAGAAGCAGACCACATGCTCTGTTTCTCCTCTTATAGGCCACATGGCATGGTAGAAAGACCTTCAGATTGGACCCTAATTGCCATTTGTGACTTGAGTCTGACCTTAGGCAACTCTATCCAGCCTGCACAACCTCTTGTGCAGAATGGAGGAGACCCTGCCTGCCTCACTCACTGAGGTGTTACAAGCATCCCATGAGTTCTTGGCAAGTTAACCTCTCTCTGCCTCATCAATCAATGATAATGGTACCTACCTCCCAGTTTGTAAGGATTCAACAAGAAAATACATGTGAAGCACATAGCAGAATGCACAGCAGAGAGGAATTGCTCAGGAAATGTTAGCTCTTGGCATTGTTATCATTATGATCTGCCTGAACACCTTTGTCAGTGACAAAGTGCCAACCATCCGTAAATGGTTTCTGACAATAGGTTCTCAAATATTGGCCCAGACAGAAAGTGAATGAGTGGATGAGCACCATTATGTTGGCAAGGTGAGCTGGAAGACAAGGGGTTAAAAAAGTGCTCTCCACTTTGCCTCTGGATTCAACAAGAAAGATTCTCACTTCTAGGCCACTTTCCTGCTATATCTCAGTCTCTCAGGAAGCCTCAAGGAGTCACTGATTGTCTAATCGCCCAGTTAGGACAGGTCCCCCAGGCTGTCACCTGTGCCTTTGTCCTGGCTCCCAGCTGAACTCATCAGCAGATTTCTCACCCTCTCTCAGGGTCTGCTCTTTGAATGCTCCCCACCACTTCCCTTGGATGTTTGCTTATCTGGAATCATCTAGCGGGTGGTGTTTAGACACAGTACCATCTTGCCTTCTTGATGATGGGCTCATCTGCGATTCTGGCCCGGCTTCTCTAATTAGCCCTCCTCTCACTTGGTTGGAGCATCACGTTTTCCTGCAGCTGTAATTGACCCTGTGGGGTACCGCCACAGGCCTGGGCTTAATCACTGCCATCCACTTCAAATCCATTTCAGTCTGTGGTGGCCAGACTCCATCTAGTAAGTGAGGCCTAATTGCTCTCTGATTACCCACAGGATCAGGTGCTTGAATGTGCACGGTTCCATCCACAGCGCATGCAAGATCCTTGTGTTCGCTAATTTCCTCTGACAGCTTTTTACTCTGAGCCACCAGAGATGCCCCTGGCAGAGGTGAGCAGTCACCTTTAGGGAGCCCTCACCCCATTTCTGGATGGCTCCTTGGCTTACTTTAGGGGTAGAATCCATCCATCTCTCCTCTCCTCCTGAAGAGGATGGGGAAGCCCAGGCTCTCAGCACAGACTACCAGGTGCCTGGTGGCCTCCAGCCCCTGCAGGGGGAGACTTAAAACTTGATGCAAGTTCTCTCCCTCTTGGAACTTTCAAACTAATGGGTTTGTTCATATTTGCTCAAAACAGTTCATTTTGAGGAGATTCCAGCCTCTATGTTGACCTCAACAGCAACGTAAGACAAAATAGATGAGGAAAGTACAGGCTGGTCCAGTCCTTCCTTGCTTGTCGCTGGGGCCAGCTTCAGAGATAGGAACCATCTCTCTTGCAGTGGAGGGCTGGATGGAGAAGAGATAGAAGAGGAAGGGTTTCTGTTCTTCTTGGGACATCTGGGGTCATGTCTGAGAACTTTCAGGATGTATCCTGGAAAACCACTATTCTACTTTACGCGATGATACAAACTTGCCCCAGAATCTCAACAGGACTTCTATAAATACTCTCTTACCCATGGAGAAGAGAAAACAGCTGGTTTCAAATGTTCCTTCTTCTAAAAATAGGGATTAGAGCAGATGTAGGCACAGTTGCTACTTCTCCTGACTGTGCGCTGCCCCTCCCCATCCAGAGGGAGAAAAGAATTGAAAAAGGGAACATGCCCTCATCTACTTGCAGCTGGAGTGGGATGGGATGAAGTGTTTCTATTCAGCTTTTCTCCTTTGCAGTCCTTTTGTCATTCTTTTCCCCAATGGAGATAGGGTTAAAGACACTGAATTATGTGGGTGTTTCCTTTAGCAAATGTAGAAAAAAAATACAGCACACCAAAAGCTCTTCCTTTGTCACCCTTCCACTGCATCACTGTATCACTACAGCTGGAGGACCATCCCAGGGCCGTCTCCCCAGAATATACACACAGAAGCAAAGCATATGTCATGCAGTTTCATGGACTTCAGACCCCAGGTTCAGAATTCCTGCTCCGGAAGTGAGTAGAAAAGGATCTTTCTTTCACCCTTCCTTTCCTTTCCTCTCCTTTCTCCTCTCCCTTCTCCCCTCTTTCAAGACAGACTCTAGTACAGTAGTGCTCATGGCTCACTGCAGACTTGAACTCCTAGGTTCAAGCAATCCTCCTGCCTCAGCCTCCTCAGTAGCAGGGACTACAGCTGCATGGTTGTCTTTTAAATTTTTCTGTGGAGATGGGGTCACACTGTGTTCCTCAGGCTGATCTCAAACTCCTGGGTTCAAGTGATCCTCCCAGCTTGGCCTCCCATAGTGCTGGGACTACAGGCATGAGCCATGGCACGCAGAAAAAAAAAATTTTTCAAAAGTAACTTAGGGCAGCTGAGATAGAATGGGGACAACAACATGATGTGAAATTTTTTATCTTGCCGGGGGCGGTGGCTCACACGTATAATCCCAGCACTTCGGGAGGCCAAGGCAGGTGGATCACGAGGTCAGGAGTTTGAGACCAGCCTGATCAGCATGGTGAAACCCCGTCTCTCCTAAAAATAAGAAAGAAAGAAAGAGAGAGAGAGAGAGAGGGTGGGGGAGAGAGAGAGAGAAAGAAAGAAAGAAGGAAAGAAAGAAGGAAAGAAAGAAAGAAAATTAGCCAGGCATGGTGGCACACACCTGTAGTCCCAGCTACTTGGGAGGCTGAGGCTGGAGAATTGCTTGAACCTGGAAGGCAGAGGTTGCAGTGAGCCGAGATCGTGCCACTGCACTCCAGCCTGGGCGACAGAGTGAGACTCAAAAAAAAAAAAAAAATTTAGATCTTTCAGTTGGTCTTCATTGTCACAGTTTAAGTCCTAGAGCTGGTGACTGTTTCCAGCTCAGTACCTTCCTTCAGCATCCCAAAGGTGGGTGACCCAGGATCCTCTGGAAGGGAGCCTGTCCTCCCATGGGATCGTTTGTGACAAGGAATCCTGTGCGTAAGCAGGTGGTTGTCTTACCCGTGACTTCGCCTCCCTCAGCGACTGCCACAGAAAGACATTTGCTTATGGTAGCGGTGACAATGGAGTAAACCCGCATGTAAGGGCTTCAGGTTGGTTCTTTCCGTTTTTTTCGTTTTGTTTTGTTTTGTTTTTTTGAGATGGAGTCTCGCTCTGTGGCTCAGGCTGGAGTGCAATGACACTATCTTGGCTCACTGCAACTTCTGCCTCCCAGGTTCAAATGATTCTCCTGCCTCAGCCTCCCAAGTAGCTGGGATTACAGGCACGCACCACCACACCCAGCTAATTTTTTGTATTTTTAGTAGAGATGGGGTTTTGCCATGTTGGCCAGGCTGGTCTCAAATTCCTGACCTCAGGTGATTTGCCCACCTCGGCCTCCTAAAGTGGTGGGATTATGGGCGTGAGCCACTGTGCCCGGCCATCTTTCAGATGTTTTTTGGGCATCTCCGTGTGGCATGCTGTGCCAGCCCCAAGGCGATGCTCAGGGCATGTGCCACAGAACCTTCCAGCTCCTCGCTGTCTATTAAAGGCATTGAGACAACTGGGGCCAGTGCCATATTAGTGGTAAAAAGTATTTAAAACATTAGAGTGTGAGGTCACTCATTTATAGCAGGATTGGTAAAGACAGACTTCATGTGAACTTTGTTCATATCACATACAAACTTTTAATTAAGCTTCTGTTTAGTTTATTTTGCTTAATAAATGAAAGCATGTAAATCTGGGAGAAATTTAGGTTATAGTCCTCTGGAGAAAATTAAAGGGCCAGTTTTTCTCTTTCAAAGTTATTTTTGTTGCTGTCTGTATTTGCAAAAAAAAAAAAAACTTTCTGAATATTATAATTGTTCTAAAATTGACTTTACTGAAACACTACTGTTTTTACTTGAATAAATTATATAGCAGTGGCAATAAACAACAAGAATTAATCTCCAGAGTGTAGCCCACTCATAACATTAATGCCCACCTAGAAGTAGTGAGTGGCTGTCTCCATGGAATGAATTTGGGGGTTCAAGAAAGAACCCTACCCCACAATCATTCCTCTCCTTCAAGCTTGAAGGCACACAAAGTGTTGGGTACCTGGAAAAGCAAAGTATATCTTCCTGGGAAGCTGCACATTAGCACCCACCAGCACAGATCTCCGGGACCCCCTGTGGTTGAACAAGTTGGGTTTATTGCTAATCCCATGTGATGTACAAATCTGGAAAAGTCTGGCTGGGAGATGCAAATTGCAGCATATTGAACTATATTTTAGGACTCGTAGGTATTTCGAGGTCACCACCCAAACCCTCTCAGATCCTCTTACATCTCAGAGGTATGTCACCAGCCTTCTGGGTGCCCTGGGGTGCAGGAGACTTTCCACCTGTGGCCCTTGGTGCCCTTGGCCCTCTCCATCTCAGTGCCTGGCCCTCCAGAGGTGCTGGAGGGAGTGACAAAGCCTGGCAGCCTTGCCTGGAGCTGGAGCAGGGTCTGGTGCAGTCTGGGATGTGCTTCTCCTGCCCTTACCAGTTTCCCCTGGGAGCACTTTCTTAGTAAATCACTTGCGCATCAATCTCCATCTCAGGGTCTGCTTCTGGGGAACTCAGAGTCAAATCATTTTGTAAAGCTTATTGTGAAAAACAATGTGCCATCATCCCCTGGATTCCCTTCAGTTTCTTGTTCTCCAGAAGCAACCATGCATTCTACATTCGTTTTAGCTTTTTTTCCTCCTATGTTCCTTCAGATCTCTAAATAATATTCCTATAGTGCTGCTTCCTGATTTTTCAGTTTTAGGCATTTCTATTTATTTTCCTCTATGGAATATGACAAACAATTAAGTTCCCACCCTCCATCCTCACCCCCACCCTTAGCTCACCTCTTTCTCTCCATTTTCCTAATATGATTATAAAACAATACTAGGGGCCAGGCTCGGTGGCTCACGCGTGTAATCCCAGCACTTTGGGAGGCTGTGGCGGGCAGATCATGAGGTCAGGAGATCAATACCATCCTGGCCAACGTGGTGAAACCCCGTCTCTACTAAAAATACAAAAATTAGCCGGGTGTGGTGGCACATGCTTGTAATCCCAGCTACTCGAGAGGCTGAAGCAGGAGAATCACTTGAACCCAGGAGGTGGAGGTTGCAGTGAGCGGAGATGGTGCCATTGGACTCCAGCCTGGCCAACAGAGCGAGACTCTGTCTCAAAAAGACAAAAAACAAAACAAAACAATACTAGGTTACTCTTAGATAGAACTTACTACATTCCAGGCATTGTTCTAGGCATTTTACATGTGTTAATTCACTCAATACTGCCCCAAGCCCTAGACAATAAGTTCTGTGATCATCCCCGTGTTACAGATAAGGAAACTGGGTCACCGAGTGGTTAAGCGAATGGCCCAGTCACACAGCTAGTAGGTGGTGGATACAGATTTGAATATAAACAGTATGGTTTCAGAGTCTATGCTCTCAATTGCCACATCATATTGCTGGGATTATGCCATAATTTTAGTTAGACCAGTCTTCAGTATTTATATGTACTAATATGATTACATCAGTGCTATGTAGCTGGTAAACTGTGATTTCTCTTTCCTTCTTGAAAAACATTTTATTTTACCCAGAGTTTAAAATTATTTTTTTTGTTCGTTTATCTGTTCTTTTGTGTCTTATACATTTATCACAAATTCAACTTATCTGAATCGCAACTCAATATCGCATCAGGTATTTGACCAATTTTACCTTTGGGAGAAATTTCTCTTGGAGCACTTCTTGAACTCCTGACTTCAAGTGATCTGCCTGTCTCAGCCTCCCAAAGTGCTTGGATTACAGGCATGAGCCACCACACCTGGCCTTTCCTGGAGCACTTCTGACCTGTTCCCATGTGGACTGGGAGCTCCCAGAACCTGCTACAGAGCCCTTATCCTGGGATCCCCTTTCCTCATTTTCCATGGGCTTCCCTTTGCCCCTCTCCTATTTCCTGGATCCCAAGTCTTTGTCTTTCCTGGTTTACCATTTTGTCTTGATGGAATGCTCTGTAGCTTCCTGGGGATGGGAGGAGTCAACACAGGAAGGAAAATTTGGGAAACCTTGTATATCTAAAAATGACTTTTGGTAAGGTGCAGTGGCTCATGCCTATAATCCCCGTGCTTTGGGAGGCCAAGGTGGGCAGTTCGCTTGAGCCTAGGAGTTTGGGACCAGCCTGGGCAACATGGCAAAACCCCTCTCTACCAAAAAAAAAAAAAAAAAAAAAAGAAAAATTACCTGGGTGCGATGGCACCCATCTGTAGTCCCAGCTACTTGGGAGGCTGAGGAGGGAGGATCGCCTGAGCCTGGGAGGTCAAGGCTGTAGTGAGCCGTGATCACACCACTGCACTCCAGCCTGGTGATGGAGACCTTGTCTCAAAAATAAATAAAAAAAAATAAATAAAATAAAAATGTGTTTTGTCTGCCTACCACCATAATTCATTGATTGCTTGACTGACTATAGAATTCTAAGTTTGAAATATTGTTTCCTCAGGATTTTGAAGACATTGCTTCATTGCCACCTAGCTTCCAGCATTCTGCTGGAAAGTCTGAAAACATTTTGACTCCTGATCCTTTATATGTGCCTCTACTGGCTTTGTTTTTCCTCGAGCACTCTGGAAATGTTTAGGATCTTCTCCTACTTAGTGTTCTGAAATTTCACAGTGACGTGCAATGATGTGTCTTGGTTTGGTCTATTTCATCCATTGAGCTGGGTACAAAGTGGGTTCTCATGATTTAGAAATCTATATCTGTAGTTTTAGGAGATATTTTTGAATTACTTCTTGGTTGATGCCCTCTAATCCTCTAGTGTTCTCATCTTTTCATTAGAGAATGTTTCATTTCTTTTTCTTTTTTCCTTTTTTTGCTCTATTTTCTGGGAGATTCCTCCAGCTTTATTTGCTAACCCTTTTATTAAGTTTTTAAAATATTCTAAAATATTCTATCATATTTTTATGTTTTAAAATTTCTGCTATGTTTTAAATTTAAAATTTTTAAATTTAATCTCTGCTTGTTACTTTTTCATAGCATCCTGTTCTTGTTTTATGCATGTGCTATCTTCTCATCTATTTGAGGATATTAATAGTAGTGATTTTGAAATTTGAAACTCCCTACATGATCTCTTTCCTCCACTTTGCATTGTTCTCTTCGTATGTGTCCCTGTCTTACATCAGAGAATTCTTTAGCTATTTGGTGATCTTCTGGGACTCAGAACATACCACCCCAAAATACATAGGAGATTAGAAGATAACACCGCAAAAATGTACTTCTTTGGCATGTTTTGAGCTGATTATTCTGAGAAACTGCAGATACAGGAGTAGTTCTGAAAAGCTGTCCTTTTGTAAATGGAGGTAGCATCTAGAAAGAAAATCTAGTAAAAGTATCTGTATCAGGCCTGGCATGGTGGTACACACCTATAGTCCCAGCTACTCAGGAGCCTGAGTTGGGAGGATCATTTGAGCCCAAGAGGTTGAGGCTGCAGTAAGCTATGATCACGCCACAGCACTCCAGCCTGGGTGACACAGCAAGAACCTGTCTCAGAAAAACAAAGAAACAAAAAAACTTCTGTCTCTTATAATGTCATAACTTCCTTTAAAAAGTGAAAACAAAAAAGTACCTGTATCAGGTAGAGGGATGCTCCAGACAACTTTTATTACCTGAAAGACCTTTTATCTGCACAAGACAACCTTTGTTCACCATGCATTTCCACCCCTCTTCCTCCCATACCTTGTTGCCATCTCCTGCTAGAAGCCCTGAGGCCCTATTTCTTTCTGTAGCTCAGGATGGGATATAAGCTTCGGTCATCTGGCCCTTCTTCAAGTCTCATATATTGTGGGACTGCTGTGCATATGTACATAATTAAACATGGTTTTTCTCCTGATAATCTGTCTTATGTCCATTTAATTATTTGTAGCCCAGCCAAAGGGTGGAGGGAAGCCCTTTTTCCCTCCCCTACAGATCCCTGGCTGCTTTCTCATATTTAATTAAAAACTAATTGAAGCCCTGGACTCATGAGTGATGACCAAGAGCTGGGCTGTTTCATTGGCAGCCCCGGTGTCTGTAGGGCTTTCCTCTTGGGGTGGTCACGCCCTCAAGTCCCTGCACATTGCGTTCTGCTGGCTGCTAGTTGTGCGGAAAGAGAGTGGGGGTTGCCCTGTTCATTGTATAAACTTTTCCTTAGTTTCTGTACCCTCAACTGTACCATTCCCATCAATCCAGAGACCCGGTGCTTTTACGTCTTCATTGGGTATAACTATCTCCAGGCTTCTTCTGGAAATAGAAAGGTGAAATTACCCACAGTGAGGAGTGAGGGCATTTGTGTGTGTGTGTTGTTGCATGTTGTAAGACCTAAAATGTCATGTGCTGCATGATGTCTTAGAGCCTCACAGGGCCCCAAAGGCCTGACTATGAGTTTCCCTGCTCTGGCCAGATATGCTCCCCCAAGCAACAAATCTCCTCCACCTGGCCAGTTCCCCTCTCAGCCAGACCAACAGCACTCCACCTGATCCTCCACCTAACAGGCTTCACCTCCTTGCCAGTCTGTGGAATTATTCAAACAAACCAATCACATCCTCCCCTGGAAACTAGGGAGCACCTCACCCTCCTGTTACTACAAAGCCTCCTCCCACAGCCCCTACTGGTTCATCCAGTGCCGCCGCTGTGTGGCCCTGCACAGTGTGTGGCGTCCTCCTCCCCGGCTGTGAGTATGTGTGACTGATGAACTGTTGTCATCTCATCAGCCCAGTGCTGGGTGTCATGTGTTCAGCCATCTTATACTGCTTAGGGCAGAAGATCCCCCCTCACTAACATGGTAAATAGAAGAGAATCCGTACAGAGTGTGTGTCTCTGTGTGTATGTATGCATGCATGCATGTGTGTGCAGTGTGCTTAGGGGTGTAACTACTTCTTAAACAGACCTTCAGTCAGTTTTCTATTTCTAGCACCTCCCCTCTTCTAGAGAAAAGATGATAAATGCTGGAGTCAGACTGCCTGGAATTGGATTCTAGTTCTGTCCCACTTCCTGACGGTGGGGTCTTGGCAAGTTATTCAACTTTTCAGTACCTCAGTTTCCTCATCTGGGAAATGAGGATAATAACAGTGCAGGATTATTGTGATGAGTCAATGACACTACATGCAAAGGGCTCACTTTGGTCTCCTTATAAAAGATGTTGGATTGAATATGAGCATTTACTTCTGCTTCCTCTGAACCCTCAAATAAGTAATGGTGAGGTCCTTTTTCAAAAAAGCATATTACCCCAGAAGGACAAATGAACCAGAGACAAGAGACTGTAGCAACAACATTTTTGGATGCTGGAAAGCTAAAATGAATGGTAACTGATTGAGCAGAGGCAAGAAGCCATGGGGAGAATTGAATAAGTTAACACATACTAGGCACTGCAAACAGTCAAGTGCAGTAAAACTATTGTGGAAAGCTTTAGGTTGGCAGAAAAAGAAAATATTTTGAAGAGGCTAAGTCCACAGACTTCCTGAGAAAAAGAACTGACAGCAATCAGTACTGCCTGGGAATGGTAGGTGAAGAAATGTGAATAAGGCTGACTTATTCCCAACTGAAACTAAGTTTTGAACTACACAGGGTTGGGGACTTTGGAAAGGAATTATCTTAATATAAATAGACAAATGAAAGAAGTTGTATATTAAAATTATATAAAGCTTCACCACCCTTCCATGCAGGGAATGAATTTCAGGCAGTGCACCCTGAAATGGAGGTGGATACAACCTGGAATTGACACTGACTCCCACGGGTACTGCAGCCTCCACTGGCACACCCCAAATTTCTAAGCGCAGTTTCAGGCACTGCTGTAAGCACTGGGAAGACAGTGATGAACGAAATAGGCAAAGTCCCTGCCAACACAGAAGGATCCAGATGCTGGTGGGGTTTTTTTGTTGTTGGTTTTGTTTTATTTTGTTTGAGAGACAGGGTCTCACTCTGTCACCCGGCTGGAGTGCAGGGGTGTGATCGCGGCTCACTGCAACCTCCGCCTCCTGGATTCAAGTGATTCCCCTGCCTCAGTCTCTTGAGTAGCTGGGATTACAGACGCGTGCCACCACGCCTGGCTAATTTCTGTATTTTTAGTAGAGACGGGATTTCGCCACATTGGCCAGGCTGGTCTTGAACTCCTGACCTCAGGTGATCCGCCCACCTCCCAAAGTGCTGAGATTACAGGTGTGAACCACCATGGCCAGCCCAGATGCTGTTTTAGCCTCCGACAGAGGGAAGCCAAAGGCACCGGGTGCTTGGGGGAGAGGGTGGGAAGGAGAGGTTTCTCTCAGCAAGGAAGGGAGGCTGAAGTCACTGGTTCAAACCAAATGTCCAGTTTCGACAACACCATTGCCCAGAGTGTGTGTGCTACTTCACAACCATGAATTTGTCCTGCCACCCATGTGGTTTCTGAGAAGAAACCACCACAGAGCCATCTTGTGGTGGAAAAAAAAGACA
This sequence comes from Pan paniscus, assembly GCF_029289425.2. Lineage (NCBI taxonomy): Eukaryota > Metazoa > Chordata > Mammalia > Primates > Hominidae > Pan > Pan paniscus. The sequence continues at coordinate 27,002,136 of NC_073263.2, read as the reverse complement.
CACAGGTTTCACCATGAACACTTTATTGGATTTTATATGGCATTAGCAGGTGTAAATACATCTGCATGCTATTGTACCCTTGAATCCTCCCATATGGTCCAGCAGCATTTTAAAGTGGTCAGCAAATGTTTACAGCAATCTACACTTGTCCCACTAACACATTTACCACAGGTAATTAACTTAACTACCTGATAAAAATGTAATTGGCGTGTTGTAATGCGAGCTATTGTCTGAGAAGACTTTGACTGACAGTTACTTACATTTGCTTCTTGGTTATCTTTATAGGCACATAATCAAATCCAAATTCGATCATTATTTTGTGATTTGATTAAAGTAAACAGTCAAATTGGGTAATCATGGTCCAGAAAGATTTATTATTTGCCTCAATTATGTAGTTTGGATTTTTATATTGTTAGAACATAATAATAAATTAGTCTGATTGCTCTCTCCATGCTGTCAAATGCTGTGCGGCCACACCCTCCACGTCAGGGAGAAAGCTGATTCAGCAGAGATGACTTCATGAGGCTGTGGAATATGAATTTGTATGATTCAAGGACTCATGTTGCCTCTCCTGGAAGCATCCATCATTGCATCTGAGCCATTGAGCACACTGCAAACAGCAACAACACACACTGAGTTCAATGACACCACAGAGAGCATCCCCACCCAGCACATGGGACAGAATTTCAGTGCATGGATTGCAAAGCAGCTGCTGCCCAAGCATGGCTCCTCTGCTGCTCCAAGCACTAGTGTCACCTGTGGATACACAGCTGTTATAAACAGCTTGAACAACCGTGAAAAGCCTCCCCAAGTTGCTTCGGCTACGACTGGTGATACACACGCACCGCCAGTCTTCATACAAACTTCAGCCCTCAAGTAAGCAAACAGCCTCCTGCATAAGCTCAGCAGACGCCCCCATCTTCAACGCTCATAAGAGACACTTCAAAAATGTGACTTCAGGGTTCTTCTCACTCTGCTTAGAGAGCGCTCGGGATTCGCCAGGTGCTTCCACAGATCTGGGCAAGTTTGCCGTGGCCTGCCCAATAACGACGCCTTTGCTGAGCTGTGTTTATGAAGGCCAAGTCTCAAGACCACGAACAATGGAACCATAAGAGCCTCAGCTTGGTGCCAATGTTTCCAGGCACTAAGTCACAGCCCCAAACCCAGTCCATGGGGATACTCTGCTACAGATGACTTTGGCCATGCCCTGGAAGTTGGTTAAGACAGAATTCAGTTCAATTTTTCCAGCGGGTGGAGGTTGCAGTGAGCCGAGATCACACCACAGCACTCCAGCCTTGGTGACAGAGCAAGACTCCATCTCAAAAAAAAAAAAAAAAGAAAAAAAAAAGAATTCAGTTCAATTTTTAAAACAACTGGTTTTTCCCATTTCCTTAGGAAAACCTGGAATGTGTTTCCTGCTCCTCCACACCTGTCCAGCCTCCCACCCCGGCGCCAACCTGATCTTTGCCCAGCAGACGCGGAGGCGCCTGCCCAACCTCAGCCCTGTGCCCACGAGGGCCTCAGAGCCCGCAGACTTCCTGCCGGGACCTGCTGGCCTTGCCCATGTTTTAGCTCCTGGCTCTGCTAGTCTTTTCCTGCTGTCTCATGGTCTCACGTGTAACACTCACGTCTCCCCAGTGAGACCGTAAGTGACGTGGAGGCAGCAAGCAACAGGTGTAGAGCAGGTCATACGATCTGTGTGTTCGCTCAGCAAATACGGAACGCCTGCTCCATGCCAGACCCTGCTCTACACCCGAGGAAGACGGTGATGAACAAATAAACCCATCATACCCTAGATGCACAATCTGAAGGATGCTCCCAGGTCACCCAGGACGGGAATAAAACCAGAGCCTTCAGTGATGCCAGTTAATCAGACCCTTGGCTTTCGGTTTTACTGTGCATCACTGTGAACTGATGTGCATGCCTTAGATGGCACATTTCCTGATGAGGGACAGGCTCCGGGAAGTCCATGGGGCTGCTAACATCTTAGTAATCCAGTGGTTCTCACAAGATATGCAGCATTTGTCCCACTGGGGGGACTTGATGACCATGAGCCCTGCAGCACTCACCTCAGCACAGTGCCCAACAGCAGGAGGAAGTCAGGGGGCCATTTGCACTGCCGATTTCAAATTACCCTTAGCAAATATGGTTCACTTTATAGAGCAAACAGGATCAGCCAGTTAATCTATGGAGCAAGAGAGAAAGAACTTTACCCATAATTAATGTTTTACTACCTCTCTCAAAAAGCGTAACCTTTAACCCCCAAATCAACTCTAAAATGAGGCGAAGGAGGAACAACTCCTGGTCAGTCCCGGTGCTGGCTCTGTCCCTCTGCCAATGCTGTTTCGATCTGGAGAAACAAATAAACAGAAAGATAAGCTCTTTACAGCACACGGTGAAGCAGACCCACAATTTCCAGACCAGAGGCAGCCTCGAGTGGAGTGATATATGGCTGTCTTCCTGAGTACTCTCCTGCCTGAGACCGAGCTAGGCCCCAGGAGTAAACTGGTGGTGAGGGAAACCCTTCCATGTGCCTGGAGAGCAGTGTGGCAGGAGGTGGGCCTCCCTAGAGCTGACTGCAGAAATTCTGTCGTGGACTTAGCTCCAGCAGCAACTAATTGACTACCTCAAGGAGTTAATGCTTCCACAAATATGCCAGACAGTGCCAGTAACTACCAGCAAGGATCTCATTTAGCACAAGGATTGCATTGACTCCAAAGTTGAAATCAAACTTGGTGGTGATTAGAAATGGCCTTAGTGAAACCCAAGCCAGGAAGAGAGCTGTTCTGTGTAAGATATCAGTGATGCGGTAGAATTCTCTAGAGCCAGTACTGCTAACCCAATGCCCAGCCTGCCTCCTGCTAAGCAGATCACTCAGGTTCTTTTTGCATGCCTATTGTGTCAATGACAGGCAGTTCCAGACACTTTCATTTTTATATAAGCCTAAGTATTTGTGACCTAAGAAGTGAGTCATTAGGAGTCGGTACAGCTTATTATTCACACACTAAAACTAGCACAGAACTAGCATTTACCAAGGGTTTAACTTCAGTTCCTTCCCAGAGATCTGGCTGCTGTGCACGGCTTAGCTCTGTGGCCCACATATGCAGCATAGTTGGAATTCCTGCAGTTTGGAAGAGGAACAATTTGCTGTTAGTGCTGTCTTGAGGTTGTCATGCTTTGTAAGTGCTGCTTTTCTTGCTTTTGAATTATAACTTACAGTTGGTTTTGTGTCTTTATTGCCAACTTAGTTCGCTGTGTGTTGTCTGGTTAGTGTGTGATGGTATATTCTAGCATCTGCCTATGCTGTTCTGGTAACTACACTTGAACACATAAACACACTAGGTTCAAATATGAACCACGCATGCCGCTATTGCTAAATGAAAAATGTATGTGATTCTGCCAGATGTATGTGGGCATCCCTTTTCCTACGCCATATGGAAAGTGAATGAGGGAGGTAGGCCATGAGATTTCTGGCTTGTCAAAGTAGGGTGCTGTCAAAAAAGTTTTGCAGGCTCCAGTCCTAGAAGTCTGGAATTACATTACACCAGTGTATGCAGTGGTGTGCTAGTAGAGATGTTTGCAGCCAGCTTTCAGGGGTAAAAAGCGTGTCTGTGTGTGTGCGTGTTTAATATATGTTTATTATAAATGTTGATATAGATGTGTGATGTGCAACTTATAAATAAATAAACAATTAAATATACAATACTCTTAATCACAAATCCCATATAACCGACTCTCACTAAATGCTTTCAGTTGATTTTTGTTGAATCTTGTATCCATAGCCAAACTGTAGTTGCAATTGATGAACAAGTGCGGTTCCAACATAAATGTTAGTTGTCATTTTGTTTAAGAGTAAGACAAAAGTGGGTGGTCGAAAGGTGGTGAGTTATCTCAACTGATAGTTCATAGTTACAGATCCAACTCTTTATTCTACACTTTCCTCCTTCTCACTCCTGCACTTGACTAGTCTAAAAAAAAAAAAAAAATGCCAGGCGTGGTGGCTCGCGCCTGTAATCTCAGCACTTTGGGAGACCGAAGAGGGTGGATAACTTGAAGTCAGGAGTTTGAGACCAGCCTGGCCAACATGGTGAAACCCCGACTCTACTAAAAATACAAAAATTAGCCAGGTGTGGTGGTGGGCAACTGTAATCCCAGCTACTTGGGAGGCTAAGGCAGGAGAATTATTTGAACCTGGGAGGCCGAGGTTGCAGTGAGCTGACATCGTGCCATTGCACTACAGCGTGGCCAACAAGAGCAAAACTCCGTCTCAAAAAAAAAAAAGTGTGAAATAACAAAGACTATGTCAAAATTTCAGTCCTTTATCAATGATGTGACTGTTTTGCCAAATCAGATAGTATAGAAAGAAAGAATTTTCTTTCTATATATATATATAGCTATATATATAGCTAGAAGAAAGTATTTTCAATGTTTAAGCAATCTGCAATGTAATGGCTATGCACATTACAGTTTTAAGTTTAATCTGCATCATTAACATTTTCTCCATCACTTTCTTAAGTCCAGGCAATCAACTAAACCATCAAGCCCTGGCTTGCGGTGTTTGCCTTTGTTCTGGTAAACATTCCCACCATGGCTGATTTCAGTCTACTGACAGGCATCACTGACCTTAGAGTTGGGGAAAGAGTCACAGTAATACACCTTTCTATAGTATTCCTACCATACACCTTCAGTAGCCTAAGTAACCTCAAGAAATTGTAATACAATGCAGCAAAAAACAAATTAGGAAGTAATGAGCTTTGAGCATTTTACCTTTGTTTTTTATATACCTTATTTCAGTGTACCTTTATAAAACCTAATTATCAACAGTGGCTATGTTTAATAACTGGGAAGTTACTAAATATAATATTTAGATTCGTGAAGATGTTTGCCAGCCTATGCCAGCCAGCCTCGGCACACCATTGAGTGCAGCAGTGGTTTAGGAAAGCCTGGTTTTTCCTTGTTTCCCATTCCTACTCCCCTTGGCACAGTCACTGAGGGTGTCCCGCTCTGGGCCGAGCTGTGGCTAAGCAGTCTGTCTACAGCCAAGATGGGCTGGGCAAGTCTGCACTTCTGGAGGTGCCGGAAGCCCAGCCCCACCATAAAGAGGAAGTGCTGGAAGCATTTTGAGAATTAGGAAGAAAGTGCCAGCCAGTGACTAAAAGCCTGGTGCAGTCATAAAACTCTGCCCTGGGCTATGTCCTGAGAAACAAGGTGTTGGCTTTGAAAGCGCTTCATTTTCTCTCCCTTGAAAACTTAACCAGAAACTTTAGTTATAAGCAGATCATAAAACTCAAATTCCAATACCAAAGGACATTTCCAAGGACATGTATACATGATTTATACATTTCATGATACCGATCCAATGACTAAAAATGCTTTTTTCCTCCATGCCAGTAACTGTATTAGTCCTTTTATTGGCCAAATGTGGATTTTTAACGTTTTTTTTTTTCATGCTTTTTTTTTTTTTTGAGACAGGGTCTCGCTCTGTCGTCCAGGCTGGAGTGCAGTGGCTTGATCTTGGCTCACTGCAACCTCCGCCTCCTGGGTTCAAGCAATTCTCCTGCCTCCCCGGTAGCTGGAATTACAGGTATCCACCACCACATTGTGTCCAGAGTTGGAGTTTCTTCCTTTTGGTGGGTTCCTGGTATTGCTGACTTCAAGAATGAAGCTGCGGACGCAGCGAGTGTTACAGATCTTAAAGGTGGCAGGGACCCAAAGAGTGAGCAGCAGCAAGATTTATTGTGAAAAGCCAAAGAACAAACCTTCCAAAGCATCAAAAGGGACCCGAGTGGATTGCCGCGGCTGGCTGGGGAGGGGAGTGGCTAACTTTTATGCCCTTATTTGTCCCTGCCCACATCCTGCTGATTGGTCCATTTTACAGAGCACTGATTGGTCCATTTTACAGAGTGTTGATTGGTTTATTTTACAAACCTCTAGCTAGCCAAAGAGCACTGATTGGTGCATTTTTACAGAGCACTGATTGGTGCATTTTACAAACCTCTAGCTAGCTACAGAGCAGTGATTAGTGTGTTTTACAATCCTGCCTATGCTGATTGGTGCATTTTACAACCCTCTTGTAAGACGGAAAAGTTCTCCAAGTCCCCACTCAACCCAGGAAGTCCAGCTATCTTCACCTCTCAACACCTGGGTAAGTTTTGTATTTTTAGTAGAGTCGGGGTTTCACCATATTGGCCAGGCTGGTCCCGAACTCCTGACCTCAGGTGATCCACCTGCCTCAGCCTCCCAAAATGCTGGGATTACAAGCATGAGCCACTGTGCCTGGCCCATGTTACCTGATTTTTAATGACAGCGGATCTGAATTTCTTTCAAAAAGGATCCATTCATTTAGAAATAAGACAAAAACATTCCCTCCATCTTTTGCTTCCACTTTTTTGTTGGAATGAGTGAGGGTGCTGGAGGTGGACGGGCCCTGTTTCCTTGCCCTGCTTCCATTAAGGGCTGTTTCTGACCTGTTCCAGGTTCCAATTCCTACCCCAGGTTATTTCAGTAAGGAAATAAAGACTTTGAAAATATTCTTTTCTCAGAGGAGCTCTCATCTGGGATCTCTTGGGATAAAAATGCATGTATAAATTTGGAAGCCATCTTGAAGTTTTGAGTGCTAAAATTTGCCCTTTGGAAAATGCTACAGAAAAATATATTTAAATAAGCACCATCTATTCAATAATATTTAATAATAAGTTGAACAACAACAAACCAACAAACAATTCTCGACTTAAGAAGCCTGAACAAAGTGGGCAGAGGCCTAACTTCCTTTCTTTAAGTCAGGGGAAATGGCAACCTTTTGAGATCCACCAGTTTTGTTTCCAAGAGGGACCTACCTGGAGAAGGAAGAATGAAGACAGCATTGGCAGGAATGGAACTGTCACTCACAGTCTGAATAACGTCGACACTGATAGCCTTTGTGTACTTCCAAATAGACTCGTGTCTTTGTGCCCAGATGGTGCCTTGACACAACTGCTTTAAGGAAAAGGTCTTTTAACAGGAAATGCATTTTGGTTTTTGAAATGCTTCTGCATTTCTTGCCGGCTGGGCTTCATTGATGAGTTTTAAATGTTCCTTTGTTTCTAGTAAACCTAGCTCTCAACTTGACTCATTTTGGTAGTGACCAGGGTGCAGGGAGCAACGGACTGATGGGTTTTGAGATTTGCCTACACCTCCCAGTGGCTCACTGAATCCTGCTTTCTGGGGTCTGCTTCCTCGGCACCTCCCTACCCATGTGTGTTTTATGGGTATCCTAACAGAACAGTCACTTCTCCCCTGTTTCTGGGGAGGCTGTGAGCCCAGAAAGACAAGACAGGTGAACATACTTTATCTGGAATATGCTTCAGTCCTTCATCCCTGCACCAGCCCAGGTGGTGGCAGAGTTCTCCAATGAGCTAAGAATATAAAACTGGTTGTTTGAACAAGACTCTTTTACAAGCTTAGGCAGGTGTCTCCTGTTGGGCCACAATGAGTACATTTGTCTTAAAAACTGGAAGTCCTGAGACTAGTGGATGAGGAGGATGAGACGTGACCCCTTCCTGGACCCCCTTCCTGAATAAAATGACAGCTCTCGTAGCAGCATTTTGAGGAGACTACCTGTGAATCTACAATATCATTCATTCAACAAGTTATTGACTAAGTAGTGCTTAACCTAAAGTGGAAAATGATTCTCTGAATGTATGCCAAAAATACATATGGGCAAGTGACTAAAATAGTTGAAATAAAAATCTTGTTTAAATAGTCCCATCTATATTTTGGCCAAATTTCAATATCTGAGGATAAAGTTATATGTTATAGCAACACCAGCCTAAATTAATAAAAGCACAGGAAAAAACTTTAACAGAAACTGGACATTTCTGTCACATTTGCCCAATCCAGAAATGTGGGGCAATGTAGCTGAGATGTCACCTACAGGAGCTGGCACTGACAGCATCTCCTAGGACATGAGTCATAGGTTCAGCCAAATGTGTTTCCACTTTTTGGTCACATGGCTCCCCACTATACTCAAAGACAAAACGTCGCCTTTACTGCTGGGCCCAGCACACAACAAAAATGAAAACTGGATATTCAATAAAATACTCTCGATGCTAATGAGAAGTATTTTACAAGTTTGGATCAGTATGGTAAAATACCTATATGTCTGTATCAGCCATATACTTCAGACTTTCTTGTCTAAAGTGCAAAGAATAATACTTCATTTCAATGTGTGTACAATATCCGAGGCTCTCACATTCTGTGTACATGGGCATATGCCGTACCTCATGCTTTTAAAGCACAAACTCATATATTTGAAACTGACATAAGAAAAAAGACCTATAAGAAAACGTGTTGTTATTCCCAAGTGATTGATACATAAATTAGAACATGGAAGTTTTTCCAATGTTGAATGAATATGGGGGAAATGATTTCCCCAAAGTTAAGTAATTCTGTAGTTCAGCTGAAATGATACCTCAAGTCTCTGGGCTCCTGGGTCGCTGAACCTTCAAATCCCCTTCAGAGCACTGTCCAGAGAACCTTCGCAGGTTGGCAAAGGCCTGAAAGAAACGTGGTCCTGTCATCTGCCCTTTCTGGCTCATCCTTTGTCTGGCGTTCTGGGGCTTCAAGGCCAGGAGGGTTATAAGATTTGATTTGAGAAGATATTTGGATTCCCCTAACTACTTGATAAGGGAAACACACAAAAGATTTGTTTTTGCAAGAGGATGACGTTGATCATTGTAAGTGGAATAAAGAAAAATGTTTTCACTCTAATGATTGAGAATTATTTGCAAATATTTATATATACACAAAAATTAAAAAGAGAGAAGACAAGCAATGGGTGGGAAGAGGAAAGAGGACAGGGAGGAAGAACTGCTCTGGGAAGCAGGGAAGAGCAAGAGGAGACGAGGTGAGAACATAAATAAACATTCTTTCCCGGTTTCCAGACACCGAATGAGGACAACTCTGATAGCAACTCTTCAGTTCTTTCAACCAACATATTCTCTCCAATACATGCTTATGTTTGTCATCACCAAATGAAATAATGCAAGTGAAGCTCTTATAAGAATAAATGTTAGCCCGGGTGCAGTGGCTCAAGCCTGTAATCCCAAAACTTTGGTAGGTCAAGGCCGGCAGATCGCTTGAGGTCAGGAATTCAACAACAGCCTGGCCAACATGGCGAAACTCCGTCTCTATTAAAAATACAAAAAAATGAGCCTGTCATGATGGCGTGTACGTATAATCCCAGCTACTCAGGTGGCTGAGGCATGAGAATTGCTTGAACCCAGGCGGCAGAGGTTGCAGTGAGCAGAGATTGCACTCTGCACTCCAGTCTGGGCAATAGAGTAAGATTCTTGCCTCAAAAAAAAAAAAAAAAAAAAAAAAGGCCGGGCACGGTGGCTCATGCCTGTAATCCCAGCACTTTGGGAGGCCGAGGCGGGCGGATCATGAGGTTGGAAGATCGAGACCATCCTGGCTAACACGGTGAAACCCCATCTCTATCAAAAATACAAAAAATTAGCCAGGCGTGGTGGCGGGCGCCTGTAGTCCCAGCTACTTGGGAGGCTGAGGCAGGAGAATGGTGTGAACCCAGGAGGCAGAGCTTGCAGTGAGCCAAGATGGCACCACTGCACTCCAGCCTGGGTGACAGAGTGAAGCTCTGTCTCAAAAAAAAAGAAAAAACAAGAATAAATTTTAGTCAATAAATATTAACTAACAATACCAACAATTGCAACAATACAAGTAGTGTAGTGATGCAATTGAGTGACAATTTATGGAGGACTTTGTATTGTGGGGCACTGTGCCTGGCACTGTGAATGATGCAGGGACTATAGCACACTCCCTTTGCCTTCACCATGCTTACAGTCTCCCTGAAAGGATGAGCGTATGGGCATCTAACCAATAATTTAAGCAGAAAAAAGCGGAAGTGCATGCAGAGGCGTGCTGAAGCCAGTGCCCACCTCTCTTCCCAACCCCAGGTTCAGCAACGTCACCGTGGTGGCTTGGAATCAGCCACGGGGGAGTGTTTACACCACAGGAATGGCAAACACAACAAAGCAGGCCTTATTCTTTTTCTCCCCAAAGAGCTAGTTGTTAAACATTTACCATTACTGTTCAAAGGTGAGAAGACATTTGCACTAGGCTCATAGGCAAAGAGTGAGTTCTGTTCTTGGGAAGCATGTACTCCAGCACTCTGCCCTGTCTTGCCATTTGTCTATCAGTTGCGGATTTGCTTCTCAGCTGCAGGCTCTGAAGGAGAGAAGTAACAGTGGACGCAGGTCTGTGGAGCACCCAGTACCCTCCTACACATCCCTCCCAAGTCAAGGCTGAGGTGCACAATGCTGACCCGTGTGCTGGGATCACATCTAGCGTGAGAGTGTTTAAGCAGAACGTCTCTAAAGTGAGAGGCCAAAAGCTGATGAAAATACAGCATTGTGGACAGGAAAACTCTCACTGTCCTGGACATTTTCCTATTCGATTTAACCTAAATTATCAAAATCACTGAAATCAAATTTGTCCTTCAGAGATAACTGGATGTATTGATTTGCATTAAAAGAAAAGAAGTGGAGGTCCGCAATCTCCATTAACTTCATTTTCTTCTTGCTGTAATTATATAAATTGCCTTTAAAACAATTATTGAACCATTAAGGATTTATTGGAAAATGTTCATTGTCCAAGTAAGACACTATTGCTTTTTTGTAGCTACACATGCAGTCTTAAATACAAACAGGAGGAAACCACAGTTATATCCATGAAGTGGGAAAGGGATGTATGCTTATTATATATCCTCTGATGGAGAGTTTTGAGCCAGCTGGAGTGTCCGGTGAGATTTCTAAAACGTTCTCAGTAACTACCTATATTTGACTTTGGCACCTTTTTAAAAGTCAAAAGAGGCATTTGCAAGCAGCCATAAAAAGTCATTACATAAGCAGAACAATTGAGGCTCCTCAGCATCTGGGGAAGGCAACACATCTGTCTTCTGTCTATTTCTTCCCTAAATGTCTCCCTGAATCAACTTTTATGGTGGTGGGGGAGGTAGGAGGGTGTCATAAATATCCCATTCTATTTGAATCCCAGAGTTAACAATACCCCCTGTGACTATAAACACAAGATGTTGCATTCAGGGGAGAGGTGCACTCAAGTAAGCAGAGATCTTTGTGACAGTGGTCTCGGTGTGGGCCACAGGCCAGCTAATCACATTACCATGAGAGCCAAGAGGTGGCCCCCAGACAGTGAAATAAAGAGGAGGGGAAAAGCAAGACTAATCTCGTTAAAAGGAAAGCCATGATAGACGCTACTTTTACACAGCTGCTTAAAACGCCCCGTTTTCCCAGGACTGGATCACCTGGGCGTCCTCTGCGGCCGGGCTAGTTTCGAAGCATTGTTCGGTCCCGCCAAATGCTGGAGCCTCCTGAGCACATGCAGACCTTGTCTTCAGAGTCTTGTTTATAAGAAAAAAACAGACTTCACCGCCTCCTCCCAAAAAAAGCCTTCTGGAGACGCTGTCTTCCCTCATTATCCTATTTTCAGTTGACTATTCCCCAAATTTTCTAAAAAGACCACGTTGCCCAAAGACTCCAATAAAAAAGTCCAGCTTTGCATATCTACTGCAACCTAGAGGAAAGATCAAACCAAACCTGAGGAAATCCCCTAGATCAGCCATTCTCAAAGTGTGGTCCAAGGATCCCTGGGGTGACCCAAGACACTTTCAGAGGTCCCCAGGCTTCTCCCTTTCCCAACAGCATATCTAGTGATGCTGGGTGTTCCTAATATCCTGCAACTCAACAGCCTATTACAACAGATGGAAACAGATGTGAGAACCAGCTGTTAAAGGGATTTGCAAACTACAAAGCAAGACATTAAAGAGATTTGCAAAAATGAAAAGCAATGCTACTCTTTCCACTTAATGTTTTGTTTTGAAAACTATAATTATTTTTTATAAGAATATGTACGTTGACATGTAAAGGATTTACTACTGTTATTTTAAGTGAATTAACAAATCAGTATTTTTTTTTTTCTCACTGTCATCCAGGCTGGAGTGGAGTAGCACAATCTTGGCTCACTGCAGCCTCCGCCTCCAGGGTTCAAGCAATTTTTGTGCCTTAGCCTCCCGAGTAGCTGGGATTACAGACGTGTGCCACCATGCCCAGCTAATTTTTGTATTTTTAATAGAGATGGGGTTTCGCTATGTTGCCCAGGCTGGTCTCGAACTCCTGACCTCAAGTGATCCACCCACCTCGGCCTCCAAAAGTGCTGGGATTACAGGTGTGAGCCACCCTGCCAGCCTCAAATCAGTATTTTTACATTTCTCTGTTCATGGTAAATAGGGGTAGATGTATAACCCATGCAAATAAAAGCTCTTTGGCCGTGTAAAGAGGCCCAAAGACCAAAAAAATCAGAACTCCTGCATTAGAAAGACATCAGCCTGAGAAACATACCAAGACCTCATTTCTAAAAAAAAAAATTAATTAATTAATTAAAGACAAAGAAACACATGAAAATGTTCACATGTAGATATTGCTCATTGCTCTAGACCTTAACTGTGAAGACTATGGCTGACCTGAACCTTTGGACGACGATAGGGGTTTTCCTCAATCTGCTCATCAGGACTTCTAAGACCAAAGCCTTAAATTAACCTTTGATCAAAGACACACGATGTTCAAAGAATAAACTGTAGAAATCCGGTGAAGTCGGGAAAATGACAAATAGGCAAGCTAAGTCATTTACCAAAAACGGCCCTTTTTATTAATACCACTTCCCACCAGTCTCCACCACTCCTTAAGTTCTGGCAACCACTAATCTATCTGTTCTCCATTTCTATAATTCGGCCATTTCAAGAACGTAATGTGAGTGGAATACTACAGTATGTAACCTTCTGAGATTGGCTTCTTTCATTCAGCACAATTCCCAGGAAACTCGTGCACATTGTTGTGTGTGTTCACTGTCTATTCCTTCTTGTTGTTGAGTATTATTCCATGGTCTAGATGTTCCACAACTCACACATTCACCCACTGAAGGGCATCGATGTTGGTTGCAAATTTTTGTTATTATGAATAAAGCTGCTATAAACATTTGTGTATCAGTTTTTCTGTGGACATAAATCTTCATTGTTCCGGGATAAATGTCCAGGAGTGCAATTGCTGGATCATGTAGTAATTGCATGTTTAGTTTTTAAAGAAACTGCCAAAATGTTTTCTACATTAGTGGCGTCATTTTACATGCCCTCAGCAGTGTGTAAGTGATCCAGCTCCTCTGCATGTTTGCCAGCATTTGGTGCTGTCACGTTTATTCATTCATTTAGTTAGTCAGTTAATTTTTTGAGACAGAGTCTCACTTGTTGCCCAGGCTGGAGTGCAATGGTGAAATCACAGCTTACTGCAGCCTCGAACTCCTGGGCTCAAGCAGTTCTCCAACCTCAGCCTCCTGAGTAGCTGGGACTATAGGCACTTGCCACTATGTCCAGCTAATTTTTGTACTTTTTTTTTTTTTAGAGATAGGGTCTCACTGTGTTGCCCAGGCTGGTCTCAAACTCCTAGACTAAAGCTATCCTCCTGTCTCAGCCTCCCACAGTTCTGGGATTACAGGTATGAGCTACCATGTCTGACTTTGTCACTGTTTTTAATTTTAGCCATTCTAAAAATTTCATGGTTCTACATTTTACATTTCAGTATGTGACCCATTTAAAGTTAATTTTTGTATTAAGGTGTGAGAATCAGGTTAGGTTCTTTTTGAAAAGGGGATGCTTCCTTCCTCCATAGCGTCTTTTTCAAAAATTAGTTTTGCATTTCATATGAGTCTATCTTTGGGTTCTCTATTTTGTTTCATTGATCTGGATGTCTATCCCTCCACCAATACCACCTACCCTTAATAGTTGTAACTACATAATAAGTTCTGAAATCAGGTAGACTGCAACGGATTACCTGTTGAATATTTATTTTACTTAGGCTAAGTGCTTAGTCTTGATTTATAACAAATATATTAGTTAAAGCATCTACATTTTCTTAACATCTTTTTTTTCTTCTTTTTTGAGACGGAGTCTCACTCTGTCGCCAGGCTGGAGTGCAGTGGCACCATCTTGGCTCACTGCAACCTCCGCCTCCCAGGTTCAAGCGATTCTCCTGCCTCAGCCTCCCGAGTAGCTAGGATTACAGGCACACACCACCACGCCTGGCTAATTTGTGTATTTTTAGTAGAGAAGAGATTTCACCATGTTGGCCAGGATGGTCTCGATCTCTTGACCTCATGATCTGCCCGCCTCAGCCTCCCAAAGTCCTGGGATTACAGGCGTGAGCCACTGCGCCGGCCATTACATCATGTCTATTATCACAATTTGCATTTTTTATTATAATTTTTACCTTTCCCCTGGTTCTGCCACTCACTTTGCTCAGGTTACTTCACCCCTCTGAATCCCAGTTTCCTCATCTGTAAAATGAGGAGAGAATGGTCCATCGCTTGGTGTTTGTGCATGCTTTCTAGGAGGTATTGGCAGTAGGAGTATACGAGAGTACATGTCAAAGCCACCAGCACGGTACCAGGTATGCAGTGACGTTTAAGTACTTCCAGTCCCCGTGTCTCCTGCCTCAGAGTTATTCCATTGCTGATGTTGAGAATATGTGGAATTGTTACTTGCATTTCTGTAACTTATTCTCATTTCTAAACACAGCACCACATGCCTGATACACAACTCTTTTGTAAAGATGTATCATGCAAAGGCTATGTATTATATTAATGAATGTAAAATCTATGAATGCATCTTAAATGAACCATTCACTGGCTGATAGCCGGGATAGTCTGATTCTTGAAAAGGCTTCCCCTGCTGCCTAGAACAGGGCAAATCCATAGAGGCCTCTAGAGGCTGCACTTGCAATAAAAGTAATGTCATTTCCCCTCATTACTCAAGAGTCCTTTCTTCCTTGCCCTGCGCAGACACCGTTTGACTCAGCAATTCCTCTTGTACAAATCTATCCCAAAGGTACATTGGCCAAAACATGAAAATACATCAGCATTATTTGTAATGGCAAAAATGTGAAAATGATCCAAATGTCCATCAGTAGGGGACTGGTTGAATAAATTGTGATACTTCTTATGGTACTTTTATGCAATGCAGCTGTGAAAATGAATGAAGGAGATCTCTACTGATAGGGAGGAATGTCTAGGATTTATTGTTAGTGCAAAAAGTAACGTAATGTGTTTAGTAGATGCCACTGTTATCTTAGAAAAGACAAACACACATTTAAAAAGGATGAATTTTTTTTTTTTTTGAGACAGAGTCTCACTCTGTCACCCAGGCTAGAGTGCAATCATGTGGTCTTGGCTCACTGCAACCTCCACCTCCCAGGTTCAAGTGACTCTCCTGCCTCAGCCTCCTGAGTAGCTGGGACTACCGGCGCGTGCCACCACACCCAGCTAATTTTTGTATTTTTAGTAGAGACAGGGTGTCACTATGTTGGCCAAGCTGGTCTCGAACTCCTGACCTCGTGATCCACCCGCCTCGGCCTCCCAAAGTGCTGGTATTACAGGCATGAGCCACTGCACCTGACCAGGATGAATTTTATGATATGTAAATTATATCTTAATAAAGCCCTCCTAAAAGTATATACAAATATTTAGAAATGGAAGAATAAGCCATAATTTTTTTTAACTCTTGCTAATAGAAGAAAAGAATAAGATCAAAGATGCCAGGAAAAAAGGTGGACCTTTTTCTTTTTTGTTTTTTTTCCTTTCATACTCTGTACAATCCATGGGATGAACTTTTTTCCTATACCAAATTTTATAGAGTTTATTTTGGAGCCAGTAAGTATTCTACATGATTACAAAACAAAATTAAATCAAGAAGCAATTTCTAAAAATTAAAAGTAAAAGGAAACAAATGGACCCAAGTGTGTCCCCACCCAGGCAGGAGTGATTGCAATTGACTTGAAAGCACTGTCACTTGACTGTCCCTGCTCAGTGGGATATACCCTGAGGACAAAAAGAGCTGCAAACAGAGCCTTCCATGGCTTTCAGTAATCATGTTGTTGAGGGGCACACAGATATTGTTGTTCTGAGACTGTTGTCTGTGTATTTGTGGGACAAATCAAATGAGTAATTGTGCTCATGTCTTTGAGAACTTTTCTCTGTGATTGAAAGGAGATAGGGTGTAAGACTAACGAAGTTAAGTACAGTCCTTGTAATACTGGGTTTGCATTGAAGTATCAGAATAATACTTTATGGCGAGTTCTATCTTTAATAAAGTATACATATTTTCTACATCTGTTCACAGAAAAGGCCTAGAAAAGATGATCCCCCTGGGGATCATTAACACTCCCGGTACCCAGATCATGATCTCTATACAGCATTTCCCATGAAAAGCAACAAGGAGTCCCTGGAGAAACAGCCCATTGCATGTCTGGGGCAGAAAAAGTACCATATTTTCTCATACCAGAAAGCAAGCAAGCTCTCAAGGCTACTCGGGTGGCGCCAAAGACTTGGAGCCAAGCCATCCTGACCAACATGGTGGAACCTCATCTCTACTAAAAAAATACAAAACTTAGCGGGGCGTGGTGGCACTACAGTAGATTAGCTACTGGGGAGGCTGAGGCAGGAGAATTGCTTGAACCCGGAAGGCAGAGGTTGCAGTTAGTCAAGATCGCGCCACTGCACCACTGCACTCCAGCCTGGTGACAGAGCAAGACTCCATCTCAAAAAAACAAAACAAAACAAAAGACTTGGAGCCAAGCTTGAAGAGGCCAAAGATGTTTAAGTCCCCAAGTTCACAGTAATACAAACACCACCACAACATAACAGCAGCTTATCTGGTAACTTTGGAGGATTTTAAGGAACCGAATCTTTATTTTTGAACTGGTAAATCAAGGGGAAAAAATTAGGCATTTGTTCTTTATTTTCTATAAGATCTGGACCTCAGGGTAACCAAAGAGTTGATGAGGGAAGCTTTGCTTTATAGTATACAGTATTGCTCATAGATACAGAAGGATTGCTAGAATTAGAAGTCTGGGTGTGGTGCCTCACGCCTGTAATCCCAGTACTTTGGGAGGCTGAGGTGGGCAGATCACTTGAGGTTAGGAGTTCAAGACCTGCCTGGCCAACATAGTGAAACCTTGTCTCTATTAAAAATACAAAAATTAGCTGGGCGTGGTAGTGGGCGCCCGTAATCCCAGCTACTTGGGAGGCTGAGGCCCAAGAATCGCTTGAAGGTTACAGTGAGTGGAGATGGCACCACTGCACTCCAGCCTGGGCGACAGAGTGAGATTTTGTCTCAAAAAAAAAAAAAGAAAAAGAAAAAAGAAAGAATTAGAATATCATCGTTTTGCAATCCAAATAAATGAATAGCCCTAGGCAGTGCCCATCAATAGCTAGTAACATTACACAAGGGGAGAAAAGTAGTCATTGTGTACTTCCCATTAAGGATGCACACCACCCATGAAGCAATCTTGCAGACACACACCTGACCAAGCCTCTAGTTCTGGGAATACAAGGGACAGGGCACGCGTTAAAGGCCCCTAGAGGAATTTCACCAGCAAAACTTAGCCTATAGGCAGCGCTACAGGAGAAACAATTCAGTTTCTGAGGGAGGGGGGCAGGTATCTACACAGATTAAAAGATACTCAAGAGACATATCCCAATGCACAGACCTTCTGTGGATCTCAATTCAAACAAGTAAACTTTAAAATAATTAATGGCAATAGGCAATTAAAGAAATGTGAACATTGACTGGATAATTGAATGATATTGAGGGGTTATGGTTAATGTTTTAGATGAGATAATACTGTGGTTATCTTTTTTAGTTTTAGGATTTAGAAATACTTATTGAAATATTTATCGATGATGAGCTATATGGGATATAATTAATAATAATAATAAAATATATTTTGAATAAAATGTATTTCAAAATAATCGGGGTGGGGAAACAAACTTGGCCATGAGCTGACAACTGGAGTTGGGGACGGGTACATGGGGGTCATTATACTATGCTCTCTGTTGAAGACTATCTAGCCTCTTGATAACTCCAGCAAGGCAGGCAGTAGTAATTGCTGAGGCCTAGGAGATTAGGAACAGGAACAACAGGATGGTCTGCACACTTCCATGGGTTGGAGGCAGCAGACTCCCTGGCCACCCAGCAAGTCCCTGGCCCTCACACAGATGAGTGTATGTTAAGCAAAGGAGAGGGCCAAGGGCTGTGAGGTGTGGCAGGGTGTGAAGAATGGGAAGACAGTTAGCATCTCCCCGTCAGGAGATAACAGATCTTCAAATAACTGAATAGTAATCTGAACTCAGTGGCTGGGAAGCCTTATTTAGATACCAAAGCAGATGACAGAGGAGGCAAAGTAGGTCAAACTTGCCTGGAGAATAAAAAGATGCAAAAGGACAATTTTTGTTTTTATCTGCACTTTCTCTCTCTGCATCCCATCCATTCCCGTCTACAACTCTCCCCTCCCCCTCTCTAAACCTTCCCTCTCCCTCTCCCATGCTCCCTTCCTCTCTCTCTCTCTCTCTCTCTCTCTCTCCCTGCTTCCATGTCCCTCTCACTCCTGGCTCCTGCAACGTGGGTCTGTGTGAGGAGGGCTCAGGGCACATACCCACAACACAGCAGCATTCAAGCGTCTTTTCCACAAACCTGAGGCCTGTGTAGCCTCTGCTGTGTGCCTCTGCCTGTTCCTCTCTGCGTCTCTGTTTCTCCTTAGAACATATCACTGAGAAGCCAAAGTGAAATCAGAACTCTTCTGCTCAGATGCGCTAGCATCTGTTTGTAAATCTGTCTTAAGAGATCATAGCTCTGAGCTCTATTTCCAAGCCACCCAGCAGAAAGCGAACATCCCCTTTTCTTTTATTTTCTATCCCTTTTCAAAAACAAGAGTGGGGGGAGATGGGGGGTCGCTGCTGATGTTTCTGCAGCTGGAGCATGCACATTACACGTTTTCAGAAAATCAGACTCAGAAAAGTTGCTGTGCAGTGTCTCAAAGACTCGAGCACCAGACTGTGGTCTCTGGGCTCCCCAGCCTGCCCGTCCCTCTGCAGCCTCCTACGGCCACACACGGCTGGGCCAGAGGGGAGCTGCCAGCCAGAGGCGACAGGAAATGGGCATTAGCACCTGGCGCAGTCCTCAACCCTCGCCTCCTCCCCAGCGCCTCAGCCCTTTGCACACTGGTGGTGCAACCAGTTACCAATCGCATAAGACTTAGGGGCTAAAATGAAGCAAGTAGATGGCCTGCCACAGAATTTAGGCTAAAGTGAAAAAGCAGGCCAGGCGTGATGGCTTATGCCTGTAATCCCAGCACTTTGGGAGAGGCCAAGGCAGGAGGATCCTTTGGGCCTTCGAGTTTGAGACCAGCCTGGGCAACATAGTAAGGCCCTGTCTCTACCAAAAATACAAAAAAATTAGCTGGGCTTGGTGCCGTGCACCTGTAGTCCCAGCTACTCAGGAGGCTGAGATGGAAGGATCACTTGAACCCAGGATTTCGAGGCTGCAGTGAGCTGTGATCACTTCACTGCACTACAGCCTGGGTGACAGAGCAAGACAGTGTCTCAAAAATGAATAATTAAATAAATAAAAAGAAGTCTGTAGACATCCAGCTGCCTCCTCCCTCCGGTCTCTCCTGTGCTAACAGCCCACCTCCTGCTTCCAGCACCACAAAGTGTCACAAACCCACAAGCAAAAGTCTCATAGCAAACCCAAGACTTAGGTCCTTTAATAAATGGATCCCCATCTTGCCATTAGCAGTTCATCTCCTCCCCAGCAGTCCTCCTTACTATCCAGCCTCCCGGGGTCCACACACTACACATCAGAGTGCCGCCTCCAGGATTCAGGGTTCTCAGACTGTCACCCCTCCTCTGCACCCATCCACACCCGCCTCCCCTAAGAAGTGCTCCCCTGGCTTTGCCAGCCCTCCAGACCTCTGGCCCTCCGAATTCCTGTTGTATTTCTAATGCTCGTCACAGCATTCAGTACTCAATCAAAGCACTTTCCATGTGGATCACGGCAGATGTGTGCATATCCTGTGATGTGCAAGGCAGGCTCAATCAATGGGCTCTGATTCAGAGTTCCCAGGGAGCTGGAATGATGCAGGCACTTTGGGTGCAGGGAAGGGCACAACAGAAGACAGATTGATAATAAAGTTCAAATGTCTTTGAAGATCATGTTTTGTTTTATTTTATTTTATTATTTTATTTTTGAGACAGAGTCTCACTCTGTCACCAGGCTGGAGTGCAGTGGCATGATCTCGGCTCGCTGCAACCTCCGCCTTCTGGGTTCAAGCAATTCTCCTGCCTCAGCCTCCCGAGTAACTGGGACTGCAGGCGCCTGCCACCACGCCCGTCTAATTTTTGCATTTTTAGATGAGACAGGGTTTTACCATGTTGGGCAGGATGGCCTCGATCTCTTGACCCTTAACACACACATACGTGTTGCATTCTACTCCATGATGTGTTCAAGCCTGATAGAGTATAAAACAGGTTTACATCATGTGCCGTAATGAAGAGAAAGTGACTGGGATTTGGCCCTCATCTGCCAGCACCCCACTAAGCACATATGGTGAGGCGTAGGAAGCACAGGTGTGCAAAGAATGCAGAGCACACAGGTGGAGCTCAGGCTCGGCTCCGAGGTTCACTGGGTCTTGGGACAGGTTTCTCCAAGCCCTAGCTCCCCGAACTGTAAGAGGGACCATGCCCATCTCCAGAGCCCATGTCACCATTCAATGGAACGTGCCTGGCTCGCAGTAGATGCTCACTAAATGTTGGGTTTCTTCCTTTCCCTCTTTCCATCTGGAGCCCACCTCTCAAGCACCATCAGGCTGGGACTCTTGGAGGAGGCTCAAGGAAAGAAATCAGCATGCAGAAGTCGGAGGAGGTGGCCAACCTGACCAGACGCCTCTGATCCTGCATCTCCTTTGCCCTATCCAAAGTCCTCCCCAACACTGCCTGGCCTGGACCCACTCCCCAGTGAATTCTGTAAGATGAGTGCCTCACTTCTCTGGTAAGTGTTACTGCAAAACGTTTTACAAAGAGATAGGCTGTTGCTGCCCAGCCAAGAGCAAATTCTGAGATTCCAATCACCTACATGCAGGGCTGGGAAAGGAACATGGACCTGCAAAGAGTGGCCCCTAAAATAATTTAGTGGCTGAAAACTAGGAAATTTGCAAATGAGAAGCCACTCAGTTTCAATATACTTTTTATGCACTTCTAGCAGAGAATCAGCTACGCTGATCACAGTGTTTTTCACTTGCTTGTTAGAATACAAGCTCCTTGGAGAACGGGTCATTTCTTATTCATTTTTATACATTGTATCTCCACATCTGTGCAGTTTCACGAGTAGACACCCAGGAGCTGTTTGTCAGGAGACCTTATACAGAGCAAATCCTTATTCCTATTGAATCCACCACTAATCGTTTCTAAATCAATTTTGTTGATACTTAGTTGACATATCTTGAAAGTTTAGAGATTTATTTTCTACAAAAGACATCACTTTCTCAGGAAGACTAACCTCACCAGAACCCCATTCTCCCAGCTCCTGCTCCAAGTCAGGCAGGGCCCTCCACTGTCTTCCCCCAAAATCCATCATGCCTTTGAAATTATCTGCTTCTGTGTTCATTTGCCTTGTGCTTAATGATTGTTCCATTCATTTTTATACCTCCATTGTCTGTTCCAGTGCATGAACCAGAAGTACCACTTCAACACCATTCGGTCTATAGGGACAGTGAAACTGCATTCCTTTGATGAAGGAATTTAAAATGTTTCATACACAGGAAGGGCTCATCCACAGGGTTTAGTATTTTTGTTATAATTCATTTTTCAGAATCTGTGGGGACTGATAGTAAATTTTGTTTTCACAGGAAGAAAGGGAGGAGGGAAAAAGGAAGAAAGGGAGAGAAGGAAGGGAGGCAGGGAGGGAGGGAGGGACTCATAATGCCAGGAAGCTTTATAGACATCATCTCATGTAATCCTCATAACAAGATCCTGGGAGGGGGTACTTATTATCCCCATTCTGCAGATGAGAAAACTGAGGTATAGAGATGTTAAATAACTTGTCCAATTACTGAGTTGCAGAGATGGGGTTCAAAACTGACTCAAATCTGAAAGTTCATGCCTTTTCCCTGCACTGTGTTTTCTCCTCTCATAAAACAGATCCTTCAGGACCCGGGGGGGCACGATCTCCATGTACTCGCTTCTCTCAGGATCTTCCGAGCTGGCTGAGCTGGCTCTCCTGATGCTGAAACGTAAAAGTTCCCCTGTCCCCCTCGCAAGGCTTGCGATAGAGGGTGCGCCTCGCCTTTTCAGTGCCGCACTGCTCAAACCTCTACAGGCGCATACAGACGGGCAGGCTGTGGGGCTCCAACCCCACAGCAGTGGCTAGGGGTGAATGTTTACAGCTCCTGAAGCCTCAGTGGGCATGTGTTACACGGTACTCTTTTAAGAGTTTAGCTGTCTGCAGGCAGCTTGTGTTAGCTCAGCTAGATCCCCTTCCATATTATCACAAGGACAGAAGGATTTCTGTATCCTGGGGTTTCCTGCCTTGGTGTACTGGAAGAACCGGATCACACGTGAGCTTGGAGAATGAGTGCAAGGTTTTATTGAGTAAAAGTAGCTCTCGTCAAACGGGGGAGCCAGAAGGGAGATGGTTTTCCTTGTGGAGCTGGGCCACCTGGCGGCCTAGGCTCTCCTCAGACTGCCCCGTCCAAACTCCGCCTCCTTCCGCGGGTCAATGGCCTGCCAGCATCTGTCCGAGTGCTCTTCTGCCGGCATGCTCCCTTTGATGTCTCTCGATGTCCAGCCGCTTGTCTTCTTTCATCGATTTGTTTTTCTCCACGTACAGCGGCTTGTGTGTCTGCCTGCTAGGGTCTCGGGTTTTTATAGGCCCAGGATAAGGGTGTGGAAGGTCGGCCAGGGTGGTCTTGGGAAATGCAACAAAAATGCCTGTCCTCACCAAGGTCCATGGGGGTGGAGCCCTAGCCAGGGACCACGCCCTCCTCTACCCTGCACTTCCCTTCCCCCCTTCTGTATCATTTAAAGGGACCACGCTCTTCCCTTCCCAGCACCCCCATATCAAGGGTTGGTCCTCCTCCAGCAGCTATGTATCTGAGAGGCTCCTGATGCAATGGCTCAGCATCACAGTTGAAGGACACACACTCCTGCCTTAGAGCAATGGGGAGACCCACAGGAACCGGTTCAGCAAAGGCAGCAAGATGCCAGCCATCAGAGATAAAGGCTGCTGCCACCTATTGAACCTCACAGTGCACAGTAAGGACAGTCTCCAGGACTTCTCCCCCAGGGAGCTGAGCTTTGGGAGAGTAGAGAATTTGCATCAATCACTGAAAGAGACAGAGGGGCCCGTGCCTCTTACACCAGTAAATGGTATATATTACCAAATGCTGGAGGGCGCGAAATGTTTCCTAACTGTGTGATTAGGAATGTGATTCCCACCAGCGCAATTGATCAGGCCACTATGCTACTTAGAATCCTATTTGGGTTTTGTTGTTGTTATTAACGAAGCAGGAATGCAGAGATTATAAATATGCTTATTTTACAAATAAGGTAATGGTCCTAGGGAGGTCACCAGAGTGGCCAGGCTCAGACTAGAATGTGTTTGAAATCAATTTATAAAAAATGAAGTCATTTTAAAGATGAAACTGGCATCTTTGCTTATTTTCTGAACTGTTCTCCTATGAAGAAAACATATTGGGTATTACAGAACAAAGCTCATCTCTTTAACTGGCCAGGCTGATCCAAGAATTGAATACATGAACGACAGAAGGGACATTTTCATGGGGACTTTTCTCTTTAAGAGGCCCCCATGTAGTTGCCCCACTTCCACAAATGTTGCAAGCTAAAGAGCCATACAAATGTCTTAAGGGAGAATAGGGGCCTGATCCGTCTTGTGCCTCTGACTACTCATTTTCCTTATTAGTATAGGTGTGACCTCAGTGTGAATTTTTGCAGAAAAGTCTGGCAACATTTCCTGCTGAGCACAAACAACAAATTACGTGGGGAGGACATCAGCACGATATTCTTCCAAGGACCATGTTAGCCTTATTTGGTACTGCCATTCTCCAAAGGTATCGTGTTGCATGGACACATATATTCTTGGGGAGCATTAATTATTTTAAAAATATGAGTATATGCCAGCTGACATGTCCTGAGAATATTATTGCTAGTCATCCCCAAACTGCCCTACTTTCAGGACAGAGACTGTGTCCTGTACCTCTGTGGCCCCTGCCCTGGTTGTCTGCCCTACCGGAAGTGCTTGTTAAACTTACGGAATGACTGACTGATTGTGTGATGTTTATGTATTCAGCATTGCTAAACAGAGCGGAGGACAGAAATGGTGGTAGGTGTGGGGGGCTCAGGGCTGGGGACATGTCAGATATAACCATATTACTCCCTCGGGCCCTAACCCTAACTTTCCCAGCCTGATAAGTGGGGACTAAGAGGCATGTCTGTGAGAAACAACTGTCCTCACACCCTCTTATTAGTGTAACTCCCTCAAGTCCATTATGAAGGAATTTGTAGAGAAGCAGAGAAGCTGACTGTAAGCTCTGCGGCCCCAGGCAATTAATCTCTAGATGGTGCAGACCCGGGCTCCTGCCCCGTGCCCCCAGGTTGGAATGTGGGATTGCCCCTCGACTGCCGGTGTAGGTGGGGAGGGCCGCCCCTCGTCGGGCTTGAGTCTGTGATGTTGGAGCCGCCCGGCACTAAGAGGAAGCCCATTCTCCAAGCCCAGGCCAGGCCAGGCCGCACCGGCCCTGCTCCCGCATTGATCCTGGCCAAACGAATCCCCCAGCACCTGGGTCTCCCTTGCTGTAAACACTTTATTTCACCCCTCGGTTTATGGCCTCCCCTTCCAAAGGATCACAACTTGTTTAAACCGGCTCTAAACAAAGGGCTCTCATGATTACAGACCTGCTGCTGGTTTTATGGTGGGCTTCCTTTGTCTAATTCTCTCCCACTCCCTTCCTTCCTTCCCACCCCCCACGGCCAGGTACCCAGGCCTTTTAAGAGAGGCCTTCTAGCCAGCTGCTGGGAAGGGAGGGTGAGGGTGCGCTTCCGACTCTCACATCTGGTACCCCTCAGCTGGGGCTGGCTGCCCCGACAGGAGGGGGGGATAGGACAGGTAGGAATCCCAATGTTCCTGGGGTCAGGCTACAGCACGTTCCCCGCCCCCAGGAACGAGAAGGGGGTCTGAGGGTGTCCTCTGGGGGTTCACCTACCACACTGCCTTATAGGGGCCGGGTCCAGCGGGGCTGGGATAAAGAAGGATACCACAGGTCCTGTTCTGTTCCTTCAGCCATCCGGGCAAAGCCCACACGCCACTCAGCCCTCAGGGAACGGTGGAGGCAGGTAGGACTTCTCAACAAGCCAGCTCTGCCCTGCCCAATGTGGGGCTCTGCCCATTGCAGGAACATCCAGACTCCGCTGCAGACACTGAGGACCCTCCCCAGGCACCTGGGCTGAACAGACTCCAGCTAGCATCCTTCTCTCCTCTGCTGCCTGCCTGCCGCTTTTCTCAGGAGGGTGCTAACTCCCCTACCGCCCCTCCCCCACCCACCCCCGACTGGGCTTCCTCTAGGAGGCTAGATGGGCAGAAGTGCTCAGGGATCCTGGGGCACCTGAAAGCAGGAAGGTTCTCCAAG
Source organism: Pan paniscus (assembly GCF_029289425.2). Taxonomy (NCBI): domain Eukaryota; kingdom Metazoa; phylum Chordata; class Mammalia; order Primates; family Hominidae; genus Pan; species Pan paniscus. Next base: position 26,976,541 of record NC_073263.2, on the reverse strand, counting down.
GTTTGTTTGGGGCTCACTCAGCACTCAGGAGAGTGGGCCATGGCTTTGGATAGAGGCACCACCTCTGCTAGACACTGGCTGCTGCAGACACAGGTCTCCCTCCCAGGGGCTCCCTGAAGACCAGGACAGGACAAAGACCAGGACAGGATGAAGGAGGCAGAATGACTTGTGGGAGGCAATGCAGTGGGGTCACATTTACTTCCCCTTGTTTCAGCCTGGGGAACGCCTCTTGGGAAAAAAGTATTTGTTCAGGGGACTGCAGTGAAAGCTTTGAAAGAAACCACTGGAACTGGCAGGCTGAGGCTGGGAGTGTGGAGAGAGGAGGTGTCAGACCCTCGCGTTTGCTAAACAGGCTGACTCCAGAGAAAGAAGGTTGTGTCCCCTTTATGCCCTGGTCACATGAACACACAAATGGCCTTAGGTTGGCTCAGGACGTGCTCCAGGGAACAGAAGGGGGACCCTAGAGACAGTGGGGGGGTCACGAGGGACTGTCTTGATGCCCTTTCCCCATTGGCACATCTGGTCCTCTCTCCAAGTGTGCCATTCTGTACAGAACAAGCGGGGAGGTGAATCCACCCACAGCTGGGCCTGACACACAGTGGACACATTTGAAAAATAAAGGTAATGTGATTGCTCTGCAGTTTCCCGTCTACATAGAAAAAGATGCAGGAAGGCAAACACACAATCATCAGAAGGAATGTGGCGCCCCCCTGGGGATGGGATGGGAACAACGGTGCAGGAAAACCCCACAGCCTCTTCTTCCTGGACTCAAGCCTCTGAGTTAGAAGCCAGCCTGACTCCTAACCAGCGGCAGCCGAACAGCCCGTGCTCCAGCAACCTGGGCCAGTGCCGCCTGAGGGCAACCAGATTCCAGAGTCACTCCAACCTTCTGGAAATCCACTGTAGGCTGACCTTGCCCCAGTCCTTGCCTGTGTTCCTTCTCATTTTATAATAAAAATCCAGCATTTCTGTAGTGATTTTTTCCAGTTTAAAAATTGCTCAGTCACCATTTTTTCTTTTTTTTTCAGAAGAGAAAAAGGACTTAGAAAAGTTAAATTACTTATTTTCCAAACTGAGCTATAGATTCAATATAATCCAAATAAAAATGCCAGAACTTTTTTTCTTTTTTTAGAAATCAACAATCTGTTTCCAAAATTTATATGGAAATACAAAAGCCCGAGAATAGGTAAGACAGTCATCAAGAAGATTACAATTGAAGTTTCTACATTACTAGAAACCAAGACTTATTATAAACATACAGTAATTAAGACCAAGAGGTATTGATGCAAGGACAGAAAAATAACAGGCCAGGCACAGTGGCTCATGCCTGTAATCCCAGCACTTTGGGACGTTGAGGCAGGAAGATCATTTGAGCCTAGGAATTCAAGATCAGCCTGGGCAATATGGCAAAATCCTGTCTTTACAAAAAATAAATAAATAAATAAAAAATAAATAAATGCAGGTGTAGTGGCATGTGCCTGTAGTCCTAGCTATTTGGGAGGCTGAGATGGGAGAATCGCTTGAGCACAGGTCAAGGCTGCAGTGCGCCATGATCACACTACTGCATTCCAGCCCGGGTGTGCAGCCAGATTCTGTCTCAAAAAAACAAACAAAAAACCCAAAGAGTCCAGAAATAAATCCACACATACATAGACAAAACTGGATTTATGACAAAACTTGAAGCTCAGAGGACAGAGGAAAAAATGGTCTTCATAATTGGTATTAGGGAAATTGGCTATTGGTATTTCTTTTTTTAAAATAAATTTTGGCCCCATCTCATACCATATACAAAAATCAGTTGCAGATGGATCGGTCATCTAAATGTGAAGGGTAAACGAATAAAGTTTCTAGAAGAAAATAGGAAAATATCTTCCTGGTCTTGAGGTGAGAGAAAACTCTTCCTAAACAGGACACTGAAATCCCTAACCATAAAAAAAAAAAACAACAGATAAGTTGAACCATATTAACATTAGGAACTTTTGTTCATCAAAAACACAATTAAGAGAGTGAAAAGGCAGGCTGGGTGCAGTGGCTTACACCTGTAATCCCAACACTTTGGGAGGCCGAAGAGAGTGGATTGCCTGAGGTCAGGAGTTCAAGACCAGCCTGGCCAACATGGTGAAACCCTGTCTCTACTAAAAATACAAAAAAATTACCTGGGTATGGTGGCGGGCGCCTGTAATCCCAGCTACTAGGGAGGCTGAGACGGGAGAATTGCTTGAACCCAGGAGGTGGAGGTTGCAGTGAGCCAAGATTGTGCCATTGCACTCCAGCCTGGGCAACAAGAGCAAAACTCTGTCAAAAAAAAAAAAAAGAGTGAAAAGGCAAGCCACACAGTTCAACACTATATTTGTAATACATAAAAATGATAAGGACTTATATTCGTAATATATAAAGAACAGCCACAGATCAGTAAGAAAAAGAACACACACATTGCCCCTAGTATTGGGTGGCATTGGAATGGGCACAGGCATTTTTGGGATCCTGCTAAGAGAAAGTTGAATAGGGATACACTTAATTTGGGTTAGTGAGACGTATCTGTGTGGCTCGCAGTCACTTCTGTGCACAGTTGTTGCCAGCTGTTCTGCTATAAGAATGGGTTCCGGAATGTGCTTGCTTCCCCTGCACAGTGTTCCCAGCATCAAGGCCCAAGGTACAACACTCTTCTAATCACAGGCGTAAAATTTTTAGTGGAGAAGCCAGTCCTCAGTGACGCTGGGTCTAAACAGAAGGTTTCTCCCTCAGGGATATACTCAATAACGCAATGATTATAAATCCAATGCATTGTGTTTTTATTTATTGATTTATTTAATCATTTTTTTCTTTGAGACACAGTCTCACTCTGTTGCCCAGGCTGGAGTGCAGTGTCTTGATCACAGCCCATTGCAGCCTTGACCTCCTGGGCTCCAGCCTCAGCCTGCTGAGTAGCTGGGATTACAGGCACGGGCCACCATGCCCAGCTAATTTTTAAATTTTTTTGTAGAAACAAGGTCTCACTATGTTGCCCAGGCTGGTTTTAAACTCCCGGGCTCAAGTGATCCTCTCACCTAAGCCTTCCAAAGTGCTGGGATTACAGGTGTGAGTCACCATGCCTGGACTATTTTTATTTTTTATGACAGTCAAGTGTTTATCAGGATTTCTGAGTTTGTAGGACAGAAGTCTATAGTAGTGCTATATATGGTGAATATGGCTGTGTGAAGTCACATATTTATAAATCCCAACCACTGTGCTAGAAGAAATACTGAATTGACACTCTATAGAAGATGATATTACAAAACCGTTGACATACAAAGAGGAAATAGAAAAGTATGAAGTCAAAAAATGAAGGAACTACTTCACCCGTTAGAATGGCTATTATCAAAAGACAGAAAATAACAAGTGTTGCTGAGGAGCTGTTAAAATGGGAACACTTGTACATTCCTGGTGTGAATGTAAAATGGTTTAGCCACTGTGGAAAATGGTATGATGATTCTTCAAAAAATTAAACTTAAAATTACCATGTGATCCAGCAATTCCACTTTGAGGTATACACTCAAAACAACTGAAAGCACAGACTCGAATAGATGTTTGTACACCCATGTGTGTATGGCAGCATTATTCACAACAGTGAAAAGGTGAAAGCCACTTAAGTGTCCATCAATGGATGAATGAATAAACAACATGTGGAATGTCCATACAATGGAATATTATTCAGCCTGAAAAAGGATGGAAATTCCGATACGTGCTACAATATGAAGAACCTTGAAGATATTATGTTAAGTGACGCAAGCCAGTCAGAAAAGGACAAATACTGTATTTGTCCACTCGCACGAGGTAGTAAGGCTTTGGGGAGAAACACAGCAAAATCAGCATAGCCCACCAACTCCACTGCATTGAAACTGCTTCTGCATCTGTCAACCTGACTGCCGGGCACAGCGTGGCAAATCCTGGGCGTTCAACAAATATTGTGGACCGCCACTACACTGGGGCCACCAAAGAAATATGATCAAAGCTGCATGAAGCAGTGCATTGAGGATTGACTGCTAATGAGTTTGGCTCATTTAAGACTTAGAGTAGTTACATTCATAGGGACAGAAAGTAGAATGGTGGTTGCCAGGGACTGCAGAATGGGGAGTTGTTCCATGGCTACAGAGTTTCCATTCCACAGGGTGAACAGAGACCTGGAAATGGTTAGTAGTGATGGTCGCACAACAGTGGGAATCTACCTAATACTACAGAACTGGACACTAGAAAACGGTTTAAATGTGTGTGGTTTTTTTATTTGTTTGTTTTGTTTTTTGAGACAGAGTCATGCTCTGTCAACCAGGCTGGAGCGCAGTGGCTCCATCTCAGCTCACTGCGATCTCCCGGGTTCAAGCAATTCTCCTGCCTCAGCCTCCCAAGCAGCTGGGACTACAGGCACGTGCCACCACGCTCAGCTAATTTTTGTATTTTTAGTAGAGACAGGGTTTCACCATATTACCCAGGCTGGTCTCGAACTCCTGACCTCGTGATCCACCCGCTTCAGCCTCCCAAAGTGCTGGGACTACAGGCGTGAGCCACTGCGCCCAGCCTTGAGCCACTGCGCCCGGCCTGTGACTTTTAATTTTTCCAAATTCATTAGCAGTGGATCCTCAGTGCACTACTTTGTGCAGCCTTGATCATATTTCTTTGGTGGTTCTAGTGTAGTGGTGGTCCACAATATTTGTTGAACGCCCAAGATTTGCCGTACTGTGGAAAGCAGGCGGGCCGACAGACGCAGAAGCAGTTTCAAGGCAGTGGAGTTGGTGGGCTGTGCTGATTTTCCTATGTTTCTCCCCGAAGCCTTAATGGCTAGATCGTAGACCAGGTGGGAAACAAGAAGGGAAATGGGGAGAGTGGAGGGAATCTACTGGGGGATGGGTGAGTGGAGTTGGGGACCGGTGGAGGATGTAAAGAGAATCCAAGCGGAAAAGAGTGAAGCCCCCTGGTGGACAGAGGTGGTAGGGGTTGTGAGGAGCAGCCAGGGCCGTTGTCCAATTCCAAGTTAAATACCCAGGAAATCAGCCAAAAGCTGACTTGCAGGGCTGTGCATCTTAGTGTTTCAATTGCCACTATCCTTGCCTGGGCCAACTATGGCAATGTATGGACAACAAAGCCCTTTCCCACATAGTATCTGATTTTATTTTATTTCTACTCACTTTTTTCGTACATACTACATTGTTATCTTTTGAGGGTGTGGGTTGTTTTTTTTTTTCAACTTTTTTTGTTTTGTGGTTGGTACCAAAGTGGTGTTATTATTGATCCCAAATTTTCTTCTGTTTCACATTAGGTCCATGTTAAAACTAGAAACAAGACTGCTGAATATTGTTTTCTAATGTTTATCTTCCGTAAATCTAGGTCTTAAAAAACAGAATAATGCGATACTTGGTTTTTAACACAATGTTTGCTTATCGGTATCTAAACATATACACACATGCAATTAAAACTGTATATTCTGTTCGTATCCAGGCTGGCCAACATGGTGAAACTCCATCTCTCCGAAAAATAAAAATTAGCCGGATGTGGTGGCATATGCCTATAATCCCAGCTATTTGGGAGGCTGAGGCAGGAGAATCGCTTGAACCCGGGAGGCAGAGGTTGCAGTGAGCCAAGATTGCACCACTGCACTCCAGCTTGTGCAACAGAGCAAGACTCTGTCTAAAACAAAACAAAACTGTATTCTAAGCTTATTTGGGGAAAACGGACCAATTTTCAAACTAATTGAGGAAATTCAGGAGCATAACGAGTTGGTGGCAATATCATTTATATCAATATAGTCATTTATATCACTATATATGTATTATATCAACATAGTGATTCCAACCCAAACCACTATATTCATTTTCACTTCAGCAACATAGAAATAGCCATTGATCATTTCAATCAGGAAAGATCCTGCTAAATGTGTCCCCTGACTTTGTGAAGATGTGGTGACATGGCCGTTTCATCCAAGTGTTCTGGTCCAGCCCAGAGGTAGGTGGAGTTAGATTTCTGGAGCCTCGTGGAGGCGTTCTGTGGCTACACAGTGACCCCTACTGCTCATTACGGGAGTGAAGAAAGCCTAGAGTGAAATCAGGAAAACAACGTGCTGATTCCTGAGCCTCAGAAAACTGAGAAGTAGGCAGGGCTATACCATTTTCTCTGCACTTTATGAGCATAATAATTCTTCAAAGGACTGGCTGCATCTACAAATACCTACTAAATGGAAACCATCAAATCAAATGGGAGGCTCACAGCAGATGCCAACTCCACCGAGGGGTCTGGGCCAGGGTGAGTGCAGGAGAACACCTGGTTGTCGCTGCAGAGGCTGGGCACATGTTTGCTCTGTGGGTCAAGAGCTGATGGAATCAGGAACAGCAGGGAGAAACTGACCCTCCCTTCACCTTTGCCAGGAAGTGACACCTCTCGGCACCAGAATGTCTAGGGCTGGGTTTGGGAACCGGGGTGTGACGCTTCTATCGCTCACCGGCAGATCTTCCACTCCTTTCCAGAAGAGTCACCGGAGATGTGTCAAAGTCTCTATCCCTGGTCCCTGTTGCCAAGTCAGGACTTTGCTGGGCATTCCTAGAGTAGGTGTGGCAGCTCATAGGTCACCTTCGGAGCCAAGGTAAAGATGGCAGCTTGGTCTGACTAAGGAGGAGTCCACAGATGCGGCTCGTCCGCACAGCAGGCAGTGCAAACCCAGGCAGGAGCTCATCATCTTTGTAAGCCTTATTCAATGAGCCCCATTTTATTTTGCTGTGATTAAAGCTATGTATCGTAGAGAGGCATTGCCTGATGTTCAGAGGGCAGGGCCGCTGGGAGCCTGGCATGAAGGGCCCAAGGACAACCAGCTTAGCACTCAAGTATCCATCTGGTACCTGCAAGATGGAACAAGAGAATGTATGAGGAAACCCTCTGAGCTGCACAAATATAGGAACGGTGGGATATACAGACACATACTGTCTTGCTGGTCTGGAAATGGTCCCTGGGATGTGATGGGGAAGGATGGGGTAAATTCAACTGCGATAAATACAACAGAAGTGAGCGCAGAGCCAGAGGCCTGGGGCAGCCAGCTGTTATCGCTTCTCAGCCTCTCTCAGTCAGAAACTGTCTTCCTGTTCCAGCCAAAGTCTCTGCTACATCTGTGAAGTAGAGGTACTGACAAGCATTTCGCCCTGCTGATGTCCTGCCTGGAAGGACCTTACTCTGGAAATAACACACCACCACCAATGCCAACAACCTCATCACTCAGTGCTTTTAGACAGCAGAAAAACAAATAAATTCTACTATTTAGAGAGAGTCTATCGTGTACCAGACCTTGTTCCAAGTACTCCGTACTTCTTAGCTTATTTAATTCTTCCGACAGAATTCTTATCCCTATTTTACAGGTGAAGAACCCGAACTGCAGAGAGGTTAAGCCACCTGGGGCAGGAACCAGGATGGAAATCCAGGCAGTCTTGTTGCTGAGACCATCTGCATAATCCCCTGCTAAACTTCTTCCTACCGAGAAAGACATGTTCTGGGAGAGCAAGGGCTAAGAGGCTGCTCCTTGGTGGGTATATTATTGTTCTTTCCACTCTCCGTGACCTCTTTTTACATGTTTGTATGAGTGCTTTATTTCTTGCTATCATTTTTTGAAACGATGAAGCAAGGTAGCCGTCTGTTAAGGAAAAGCTGGAAGAGTTTTCCATGTGCCTGCTGCTCTGGTCCCGGGTGAGGAGCGCTCCCAAGTGGCTTGTTCAAGGCGGTCTGTTTGCTGACAACATACAATGCAAACAAGGGCTCCGGTGGGGACGTCAGAGGAGCAGCTGCTCGGTGTCTAGGAGAGTTTGAGTGTGGTTTGCAAAGCAAACTGACTCTAATTAGGACAAATACTGTGGTGGCCTGGGACCTCTGAAAGATAAAGCAGCAAGGAAGTGTTGACCAGGACGTTTCCATGGGCCGAAGTGCAGAAATAGAGGAGCAGTCCAGGGATGTAAGGGTTGCTCTCTCATTGACTCTAAGTCTACCTGTGTCAATGACTCTGTCTGTGGAGACCCAAGAGGAAGTCAACCTGCAGCCATTTTCACCTTTGGTATTTAAGGGGACAGCTTTGCAGAAGGAAAGGTGAAGGCTACTTAGGAGGAGGCGGCGCTTGATCAAGGTGTTGTTTAAATGTTTTTACCAGTTTAACAACCTCGCAGGTTAACACAGGCCCACACTGCACAGAAGTAAGCTGGCGAAAGGAAATAACACGAGCAAAAGTTGTTTTCAGAGAGAGAGGAAGGGAAAAAGTCTCAATGTCCTTTCCCCTACAGTGCTTCCTGGACTTTAACATTCATGCCTATCATCTGGGATCAAGGCAAGGAGATCCAGGTTTGAGCCTGGACATTGCCAGCCTTTAGCTGTGCATCTTGGGCAAATCACTCAGCTCTGTGGGACATCAATTTCCTCATACAATTGGCACCTACCTCATAGGGTTGTGGTAGAGACTGAATGAAACGGTGTGAGCAAAAGAGCACAGGGGCTGGCACAGAGTGAACATTAGCAGCTAATTTTGTTTTCATCATTAGCAGCTAATTTTGTTTTCATCATTACTATTGACAAGCATTCATTGAACAAGTACTCACCTGTGCTGTAGTAGATGCTCTTGGTTCCCACCACCCCCCCAACCCCAGGTGTGTGAGTGCTGGCTGCAGACACAGCTGCTGACTTCCCAGAGAGCTGCCCTCTGCAAAGGGCATTGTACCACCTGGCTATGCCTGGAAGGTTGTACCCAATGACTGACTCATACAGGTGCAAAAACCTGGCCCCCAACACATGGCGGGACAACTCTGTGGTGCATTCAGGTACCAGAACTCTTCAGGGGAATCAGGTCAGGTTAGACTCATCTGAAGCCACAGTTTTGCTTAGCTTTTCCCTGGATAACTTCCCTCTCCTCCCTGCAGATTCCCCCTGAGTGCCCGCCCTCCAGCCCTCACTCCAGTGAGGGGCCTGACCTGAAACAGCTGTCTGCCCTTGCCAGGCTCAGAGGTGAGCGGTGAAGAAGCAGTTGCCCCTGCCCAAAATGAGCTTATGCTCTGCTGGGGGAGACTGATCAGTAAAGGGACAATTTTTTGTCATAAGGAATTCCATGGAGGTAACTGAGGTGGCACCAAAGCTCATAGGATGCTACTGCAGGAAGCAACAGCTAAATCAGGCCTTCCTGGTTGGGGAGGACTGGCCAGGCAAGCAAGGGTGAAGGGTACGGGCAGAGAGAGCGCCATCTGCAAGGCTCAGAGAGGGCAGGATGGGTTTTCAGACTTGAAGGGGTCCCTTAGAGGCCCCAGGACTAAGGAAAGGGTTTGCCGCCAGAACCTTTTCCTTCCGTGGACCACAGAGGTGACCCCTGGGCAGAATTTCCATGGCAACAGCCCACATTCCCTGAGGCTGACTTTTGGGCTGATGCTGTTGGGATAACGTAGAGCAGCAACTTTCACACAGATTAATTCCTTCCCCATGGATGGCTTGGTCTGGTTGGAGCCTCAGTTGCAGGTGGACTCAGTCCTCCTTCCCACCCTCAGCAGAAGGAACACGGCTACTGTCACAGCATGACAAATACTATACGATTCTGCTCATGGCAAATACTATGCAATTCCACTCATGGCAAATACTATGAAAATCCGCTCATGACAAATACTATGTGAATCCATTCACGACAAACACTATGCGATTTCACTCACAGCAAACACTATGCGATTCCACTCATGACAAATACGATGCGATTCCGCTCATGACAAATACTATGTGAATCTATTCACGACAAACACTATGCGATTCCGCTCATGGCAAACACTACGCGATCCCGCTCGCGGCAAACACTACGCGATCCTGCTTGCGGCAAACACTACGCGATCCCGCTCGCGGCAAACACTATGTGAATCCACTCATGAAAAATATGATGTGATTCCACTCGTGGCAAATACTATGCAAATCTGCTCATGACAAATACTATGCAAATCCATTCATGACAAACACTATGCGATTCCGCTCGCAGCAAACACTATGCAAATCCACTCATGACGATACGATGCGATTCCGCTCATGACAAATGCGATGCAACAAATACTGTGCAAATCGACTCGTGACAAATGCTATGCAAATCAGCTTACAATAAACATTATGTGAATCTGCTCACGACAAACACTATGCAATTATGCTCATGACAAGCACTATGTGATTCTGCTCATGACAAACACTTGCAAATCTGCTCATAACAAACTCTATGCAATTCCGCTCATGACAAACACTATGGGAATCTGCTCATGTGAGGCATCTAGCAACAGATTCACAGACAGGAAGTGGGACGGTGGTGACCAGGGGCAGGGGGCCGGGGGTTGTTGTTTAATGGGTGCAGTTTCAATTTGGGAAGATGTAAAAAATTCTGGAGGTGGATGGTGGTGATGGTTGCACAACAGTGCCAATGTCCTTAATGCCACTTTAAAATGGTTAAGATGGTGACCTTTATGTTATGTATATTTTACCGCAATAAAAAAAAATATATATCTCTATTGTGGTGCTGACGCTTGCCCAGCAATGTGACCCTAACTGTATCTGTGATGATTCTTCTGCCCCAGGAAGCTCTTTGTGGCATCTCTGTCCTCCTCATCATTTTTTGTTTTGGTTTGGTTTGGGTTTTTTTGGGGGGGAGGGGCGGGGTTTGTTTTGTTTTTGTTTTTTTACAATAGAACAGAACTGAAAGCCATAAGAAAAACACTAACAGAGATTCTTGGTCCTAGTTTGGGTTCACAGAACAGTGATGTCATTTTAAGAGCTTCCTATGTCACAGCCAGAATAGAAATGACAACTCCAGCATCTGCATGTGTCTTCCCCGCCTCACCCTCCATGTGAGTTCTGTTGTGGACCAGTCACTTCTTACTGGCCACAGTTTCACAGGAGGTACTCAGGGGATGTTCTGGAAGGAGGAAAGTGGGGAAGGGATGGATGGCTCTTAGACCCTCCGGTGCCTTAGAACCCCTCCTTGTTCAGATAAAGAGAAGTTTGCAAGAGCCAGGGAGGTGAAGTCCAAAGTCACTCTCTTTGCTTTTGTAAGTAAGCGGTGACCCTGGCTGGGGTCAGAATCAGGTCTCCTGAGTCCTAACGCAAGACTACTCCCACTGAGTTATCCTAAAACTTGACAGTCCAGACGCCATTTGATGACTTTAGTTGTCTAATTAACTCCCACCTGGAATAACTGAACTTTTGTGTTTCTCTTATTTGTTTCTTTGATACCTAGTGTTTGCCCAGCTAAAGTAAACTTTTCAAAGATATGGAGCGGGGTGAGAGGACTTGTTTTTTTTACCCTGATAAGTGTAAGAGGGTGCCTAGGTCTCTACAAAGTCCATTTGACTAACAAATTGAGGGTTCATGAATCTGCATTAGACTCCCAAACTGCCTCCCTTGTGTTGGGCCCAAAGGAAAAAAGAAACAAAAATGTATTGAGCACTACCGAGTGCCGGCCCTGTGACAGTTTTCATAAAGCCCTCACAGAAACCCGGAGGTGGCATTGTCTGCCTTGTTTCAGGTGAGGCAGCCGTGGCTTGGGGCTTAAGGAACCAGTCCAAACCCACCCCATGGCCGCTGTTGGGTGAGTGGCACAGCTAAGAGTTAGGCAGCATGATGCCTGGCATTCAGCAGGCCTCCAGTGAAGGTTTGTTGAATGAATAAATGAACTCATATCCATCTGTCAATAACACCCCTACTCTCACCCCTTCCCCATTGTCATTATTTGGATAGTGGACCCTAGACAGTGTCCTCAGTCTCAACCACTAGGGTGACAACATAGTCAAATAGGAGACAAAAACATCTGAAAGAGGAAAAAACAAGGTTATTCTTGCTTTATTCATCAGTTTTATTAATCATTGAAACACATGGAGGTGAAGTGAAGGGTTGGAAAGGATGTTGCACAATTAGAGAGTTTATTTGTGTTCGAACAAAACATTTTATATATGTATGTATGTATTTATTAGAGACAGAGTCTCACTATGTTGCCAAGGCTGGTCTCAAATTCTTGGGCTGAAGCAATCCTCCCATGTTGGCCTCCCAAATGTTGGGATTACAGGTGTGAGCCAGCATGCCCAGCCAGGAACATCACATTTTAAAACAACGAAGAGAGGGGGAAATTGATGTCTGCATGTCACCAGGTTGTCATTGTTTCTGTCACTATGAGTAAGGACCAAAACCTTTTTTTCTTTTTTTTGAAACAGAGTCTCACACTGTCACCAGGCTGGCGTGTAGTGGCGCAATCTCGGCTCACTGCAACTTCCACCTCCCGGATTCAAGCAATTCTTCTGCCTCAGCCTCCTGAGTAGCTGGGACTACAGGTGCGCGCCACCATGCCCAGCTAATTTTTGTATCTTTAGTAGAGACGGGGTTTCACTGTGTTGGCCAGGATGGTCTCCATCTCTTGACCTTGTGATCTGCCCACCTCGGCCTCCCAAAGTGCTGGGATTATAGGCATGAGCCACCGCACCCGGCCCTAAACCATTTTTTTTTTAAGTTGGCAGGGCAGCAAGCCCAGGGTGTAGACTGAGACAAGGTCCCTCTGAAATAGCTCTCATGGTTCTCCTTGTCTTTCCCACAAACAGAACAGAAGCTGAAGCAGAAAGAAGTTTAATGGAGACCTGGAAGCCTCTCCGTAAAGACTCTGGGGCAGGAATGGGATCTTCCTGCAGGGCTCAGGGAGGACCCACGGCTCCTGTGGAGGCTTATGCGGCACCTTAGAAGTGATCAGTCAGGAAGAGCTACCTGGAGTACCTGAGCCCAACCAGATATTCCTTTCCCTGCCGTCTTCCCCGGGATCCAGCAATTTATATTCCCTACCTCAGGAAATCTTGGAAAAGTTATTCCAGCAGAATGAAGCAATGTACTATTCCAGCAGAACATAGTCAGGACCTGGTGACGTGGGGGTTTGGCAATGATCAATGACCCTGGTGTCATACTCTAAATTTGTTTCAAAAGTGGCAGCAGGGGAGAAGGAGGCAGTGAAATCAATACTTGAAGTTTGTCTTGATTGGATGGGGTGTGTGTTTTCTTTTCCACCCTAGTTGTTGTTGAAGCTGTTTACCAAAAGGCTGTGCAAATAGGATTAGTCAGCTCCAGGGCCATTAATAACCCGCTGGACAGAGCTGGCTCCATTCCAATTGATTTTTGAATTTTTGAAGCTGTCCATTTTTTTGGAGCAGAGATGAAAGCCCCAGACGGGCTGGTATGAAAGCATGAGATTTTTGCCTGTACTGGGGCTGATCCCACAGATGCAGGAGATGAAACGTTCTTCCAGTGCCATTTGCTTTCCATCTGAATGAGGCAGGTCCTGCGGCAGCTCTGAAGAGGCAGGGGCCATCACAAACGAATATTGCAGCAGGTCAAGGGGACACTGCTATTGTGTGCACACTGATGGAGACCCAGAGTAAAACGTGGCCTGAGGTTTGCCAGAATGTGCTTAAGAAGCAAACCTCACATACCTGAAACTCTCTCCGTGCCCTCCTGTCCTTCCAAAAACTATCAGCTCGAATATCCTGAGAAATGTCACATAGGTAAGCTGTAGGAGCATCCTTGAGAGGCTGCTGTTGGTAAAAACCAATGGGGCCAGAAAACATGAATTTATATCCCAGCACTCTGGGCTATAACTTTGAGCAAATTAATCTCTTTAATATTCTATTATAGCAATTGTGAATTGACAATGTCATCATAGCCCATTTCTTATTTCTGAAAAAGTGCTTTTTCTGGATCTCATTCACTTAAGAACTCAAATTCTAAACATGGAGACCATCAGAGCCAAGGTCCCTGTTAAAAGAAATGTATGCTGTATATATTAAAGTTTAAAAGAAATACACATATACATTTATTTTAGAGTCATTTGTGCTATTCTACTTAGCATTTTATTTTAAAAAGCAAACTTTGCTTTTTGTGTGTCTCTGAATCTACCCTAAGACGTGAGGAGAAAGATGTCTTTCAAATGAAGGAAAGAAAACTGAGGATGGTTTGCAGAAATCTACCCTTAATATTCATGTTGACTATTTCTGCTTTGTGCTGTGAACAGCTGCACCCTGGGATAGCAATCAGTGTCTAGCTCTTTACAAAAGCAGATTCATTGTAAGAACCAAGACTGGAATTGTTGCACAGAGGTAGCAATTTAGACGTTTTTCCTCTCCAACAACTTTAATAATTCTACACTGGTTGATTCATTCAAAATACAATTGAAAGGGGAAGGAAGGAACAGGCGTGGTGGATCACGCCTGTAATCCCAGCACTTTGGGAGGCTGAGGCGGTTTCATCACCTAAGGTCAGGAGTTTGAGACCAGCCTGGCCAACATGGTGAAACCCCGTCTCTACTAAAAATACAAAAAAAGTTAGCCAGGCATGGTGGCACATGCCTGTATTCCCAGCTACTCGGGAGGCTAAGGCAGAAGAGAATCGCTTGAACCCGGGAGGTGGAGGGTGCAGTGAGCCAAGATTGTGCCACTACAATCCAGCCTGGGCAACAAGAGCGAAACTCCACCTCAAAAAAAAAAAAAAAAAAAAAAAAAAAAGGGGCGGGGAGGAAGGAGAAAAACCAAGATCTGAAGACTACAGGGCTCAGAGGAAGCCCCGTGTGAAGGTTTCAGCCATCTGCTCAAGCTGAAGCCCCCAAGTTTGTTTCAGCTGAGCCCAACCTATTGTACGTTACCCTAAACAGTACTGTAAATTAGCCCCAAAGAGCTTGGCTTCGATATACCTTGTAGTTTTACTTTGCAAAAAATTACAAAGGAGATAGTTCCTGGGGAACATTTTTCAGCTGCATTCACAATAAAATAAAGAAGGGCCAGGTGTGGTGGTGCATGCCTGTGGTCCCAGCTACTCAGGAGGATGAGGTGGGAGGGTTGCTTGAGCCAAGTAAGTCGAGGCTGCAGTGAGCTATGATTGCGCCCTGCACTCCAGGTTGGGCAACAGGGCAAGACCCTGTCTCTTAAAAAAATAAGGTAAGGCCGGGTGCGGTGGCTCACACCTGTAATCCCAGCACTTTGGGAGCTGGATCACCTGAGATCAGGAGTTTGAGACCAGCCTGACCAACATGGTGAAACCTGTCTCTACTAAATACAAAAAAATTAGCTGGGCCTGGCGGCAGGCTCCTGTAATCCCAGCTACTTGGGAGGCTGAGGCAGGAGAATCGCCACTTGAACCCGGCAGGCAGAGGTTGCAGTGAGCCAAGATTGCACCATTGCACTCCAGCCTGGGCAACAGAGCGAGACTCCATGTCAAATAAATAAGTAAACAAAATAAAATAAAAATAAAATAGGCCAGGCACAGTGGCTCAAGCCTATAATCCCAGCACTTTGGGAGGCTGAGGCAGGCAGATCACCTGAGGTCAGGAGTTTGAGACCAGCCTGGCCAACATAGTGAAACTCCGTCTCTACTAAAAATACAAAAATGAGCCGGGTGTGCTGGTGTGCGCCTATAATCCCAGCTACTCGGGAGGCTGAGGCAGGAGAATCGCTTAAACCCAGGAGGTAGAGGTTGGAGTAAGCCGAGATCGTGCCACTGCACTCCAGCCTGCACGACAAGAGGTAGAATCCATCTCAAAATAAACAAATAAATAAAATAAAGATTTTGGGAAATTTGAAAAATTAACAAACTCCAGGAGGAAGGCAGAAAGCCACTCAACTACCCGATGATTTTGCCTCATTTTCTCTCTTCAAGGAGAGAATAAACTCAAACAGGCAAGGACGGAAGGAACACGGCAGGGCGGAGCAGGAGAGAGTGTGCGTCCCCTGTTCTTGCCAGGTGCGTCCCATCACACTCAGTCAGGGCAGTCAGAATCCCGGAAGTGAAGGGGCATGGGGGATGCGCTGGGACCTGGAAGAGGTGGTTGCTGGCCAGTTTTCTGCACTCCCTGCACTGTCATTTAGCATCCCTGCCACTTAACTGTGTCAAAGCTTAGGAGGGATGACAAGCAAATAGGGGGACCACAGTGGTCATCAGGAGACCAGGCTGGGCAAACTCACCTCAGTCCTTTTCTGAAGGGGAAGTCAGCAGGACCTGTAGACAAAATAAATCCAAGAATCGTAGAAAATGGCACCTTAGACTCATGCACAGGTGGGAACCCAGGGCTCATTGAGATGAGGCAAAGTGCTCTGGTCACAGCTGGCGAGTGGCAGAACTTGAACTTGAACTTCAGTTCCTTACTGCTTTAGTCCAGGGGAAAGAAGAGAATTGTCATTTGATGTGTGCTTTACATGCTAGGCACTTTGTCCATTTTCTCAACCAATCCCCACAGCAGAGGCACCATTATCCCCATATTCCAGATAAGATAATTGAGACTCAAAGAGGATAGAAAATTTGCCCCATGTCCACTGATAGAAAGTGGGGAGATGGGTGACAAATGCCATCTCTTCCTACTGTATCATGCCCTCCCATTTTTAAACCTAAGCATGTTCAATGTCTTTTAGGATTTCTTTGTGAGAAAGATGGACAAAGGTGAACTTGATGATGCTGTATAAAAGGACACACACTGTCTGCGAGTCAGGAATACAGATGTTCTCTCTACAGACTGCTCTCTTCCGGGAGATGCCTGTGTTCATTCCCCTTGGTATGAGCCTCAAGCACCCTTCAAGCCATCCATAAGGTGGATTTGTGAATGGAAGTGGGTAGGGCTAACATGGGCAGGAGGAGAGAGCTGGAGAAAGCTGAGTGGAGAATGAGGAATATATCTGCTAGGACATCCAGCAACAGCATTTATCCACAAAATAAGTCAGTGACTTCACTGCCCCTTTCTGCAAGACAACCAGATCCTATCAGGGTCTCTGTCCCTCAGAGGCCACTTTAAAGCAGACTGAGTCAGAAAAGCGAACTTTCCTACAGGCTCAAAGCCACCCTGCTCTACCAGGAGGCCTAGGAATTCTGCCCCACTGCCCCACTGCCCCACTCTTCTTTTTTTTTTTTTTTTTTTGAGACTGAGTTTCACTCTTGTCGCCCGGGCTGGAGTGCAATGACGCAATCTCGGCTCACTGCAACCTCTGCCTCCTGGGTTCAAGTGATTCTCCTGCCTCAGCCTCCAGAGTAGCTGCCATCATACCCAGGCTAATTTTTGTATTTTTAGTAGAGATAGGGTTTCACCATGTTGGCCAGGCTGGTCTCCAACTCCTGAACGCAGGTGATCCACTCGCCTCGGCCTCCCAAAGTGCTGAGATTACAGGCGTGAGGCACCATGCCCGGCCCCCCGACTCTTAAATGTAGAGAATTCTATGATCCTGAGCAGATGTGGGAGTGCATTAAACTGTCATTGGCCTGTGTTTAAGAGTTGTGGACAATCACAGTACATAATAAAAACCTTTTTTGGTTTGATTTTGTTTTAAAGTTAACCCCAGAAATACTGAAAGCTAGAAACGCAGGCTTATGAAGGCAGCCGAATCCAGTAAATGTCATCAGGCCTTTGGGAAATGTTTGTCCCTGCATCCGTCTAGTTCCTCCAGGCCTGCTCCCCACACATCACAGACAGCAGGGCCTGGCAGGACCACCCCTGGGAACCTAGCCTGGCCACCTGGCATGGCCTCATGCCTGCAGCGAGGACATCTAGGGAAGACCACACTGCAGGCCACTGGCTCTGGCCAGGAGAATGTCCTTAAACCACACCTGCACCCTGCTAGGTACAGTTTATTGTGGGAATGGAGATCTGACCTGGGGTTGGCAGGGGAAGGCGGGGGGTAAGGACAGAGGTGCAGCCCCTCTGTCCACCTTCCCCTGATCCCTATCAGTTGGCACAGGAGGGCATAGTTCACCTTGCAGGTGGAAATGTCCACTGCTCCGAGCTGAGGAGGGAAGCCAGGACACACGGAAGGAGTGATGGGAGATTTATGAGCTGGCTTAAGACGGGGTTCTTGGGGACAGGCGTGGTGGGGCAGGCCTGCCTTCCCTCCCTCTGCTGGCCTGGAGAAGAGGTTCCATCAAGCTGCACCCACCCCTCAGTCTCCCTGGGACGTCTGATCAGTGAGTGACTTGTGCACACTTTAGATTATCCCACGCAGGACACAATCGTCAGCCACCGGGGCCCTGAGCAAAAGCCCTGCTCTTGGCAACCAGCCTTCCTACAAGGCCAACGAACTGCGCCACCCAAAGGACATCTAGGTGAGGCAGCGATTCTTCAAGGAAGATGTCACATGCGGCCGGAGGAAAGGCCCCCCGCCTCTGTTAGGCGTCCAAGTCCCCAAACAGCAGCGGCGACAGGGAGGGAGGGGACAGTCCAACCTAAGAGGTCCAGGACAGACCTCTGTGCAGGCAGCGACCGACCTGTGAGCGCCGCTCTGGGCGCGGGAGCGAGGCGAGGCGGAGCCACGGGTCAGGGCGGACCCCGGGGAGCTCTGGACTCTGAGCGCCAACGGAAAAAGGGGTCACAAACCACACGCACGTCCCCCAAAAGAAAACAAAACCGGCTAACCAGGCTCACTAAAAGGTGAAGCCCCAGAGCCAGGAAGTAGCTGATTACCTTCAGGTCGTTGAGTAGCAGGATGTGAAGGACCCCAGAGAGCGCATTGGCTCCAGCTTTGTTTGAGGACTAGCTTCGCGGCCACTCCCAGGCGCGCCTGCGGCCAGTGGGTCATGCCTTGGGGCCTGGCGCCATCTGCTGGCCATCGCTGTTCCTAACCCACTGCCCTCCCTACTCCTCACTTAGTTTCCTGTGAGACCCGTATGCAACAACAGGGAGACAGGGAGGCTTGTATCCGCGGCTCACCTACCTGCCTTTGGGCTCTTTTAGTCTCCAAAGCAGCGAAGATTTCCTAAGAAGTGCCCATACCGAAACGCCCTTCCTCTAGGGTCGCTTGAGCCCAGGAGATCGAGGTTGCAGGAAGCTATGATCGGGCCACTGCACTCCAGCCTGGGTAACATAGCAAGACCCCTTCTCTACACACACACACACACACACACACACACACACACACACACACACACACACACACAGAAGAGGCCGGGTGAGATGGCTCACACCTGTAATCCCAGCACTTTGAGAGGCCGAGGAGGGCGGATCACTTGAGGTCGGGAGTTCAAGACCAGCCTGGCCAACACGGTGAAACCCTGTCTCTACTAGAAATACAAAAATTAGTTGGGCGTGGTGGCGGGTGCCTGTAGTCCCAGAGGCCCAGGCAGGAGAATCACTTGAACCCAGAGGCGGAGGTTGCAGTGAGCCGAGTTCGCACCACTGCACTCCAGCCTGGGTGATAGAGCGAGACTCCGTCTCAAAAAAAAAAAAAAAATGAATTTCAGAAATAAATAAATAAAAATAATAAATAAAACATGCTTCCTCTCCTCAGCCCGCACCTGGGTTATGGGGGCAGGGTGCGAGCACACAAACACACACACAGCTTCATAGTGGAGGGAACCGACCAGCAATGGCTGACTAACTTGGAAAAGGTAATTGGAGAAGGATATGAATCTCTTCCCAAAACAATCTAAACCCAGCCTCATTGGACAGCTGCTCAGTGAGCCAAATAATAAAGTCAGTGAGCACCTCGAAAACATGCCAATCTATATGTTCAACCATCATCTCACTGCTTCCTGCAAAATAACGGCTTAAAGGGGGACACAGGCATCTTTGTCATTCCTCTCATTCCCTGGTCCCTGGTCCAGCACACGATGGGATGGGCAGCTGTGCTGGCAGAGGAACCCAGTTCTTCTTCTTCTTCTTCTTTTTTTTTTTTTTTTGACACGGTCTCAGTCGCCCAGGCTGGAGTGCAGTGGCATGATTTCGGCTCACTGCAACTTCCGTCTCCTGGGTTCAAGCGATTCTCCTGCCTCAGTCTCCCAAGTAGCTGGGACTACAGGTGCCCGTCACCAAGTCCAGATAATTTTTGTATTTTTAGTACAGATGGGGTTTCACTCTCTTGCCCAGTCTGGTCTCGAACTCCTGACCTCCGGTGATCCACCCGCCTCAGCTTCCCAAAGTGCTGGGGTTACAGGAGTGAGCCACTGCGCCTGGCCGGAACCCAGTTCTTAAAGATGGAATTAGTTGATTCATTCAACAAATAAGTACTGAGTGCCTCCGAGATGCAGGCACTATTTGTTGCCAAGAAAGCAGAGAACAAACATGGAATGTTAATGATGCATGCATGGTAGCTGGGAGAGGCAGATGAGAAATAAGGAGACGAGAAATCAGCTACACTGATGAGTGTAGCTGTTACAAGGGAGATGAAATGTCTGGTGATGATTTTATAGTTGAGAGGGCCCAGTGAAAAGGGATCCCTTAGAGTGGCTCTGAATGACTCTGAAAAGCCAGCTTGGGTGCAGAGTGAGCATTCCAAGGAGGACCCCTGAGGCAAGAACAAGGTTAGGTTTGAATGGGACACCCTGCTGTGTGTCTGCAGGAAGAGAAGGAAAGACATGAGTTGAGCATCTTACCTGTGCAGGTATCATTCTAGAACATGAGGTATTTTTTATGAGAGAAACTGGCACTTCCATACAATAGGAGGGAGTACCAGATGTGTAAGCAAGTAACTGAAATGCAATTTCAAAACAGTATCTTCCCCTGCAGAAAAGAATGTTTTCCCAAGATGAAAATCTCATTAGGACAAGAATGAACATTATGTTTCCAGTGTTTTATGATAGAGAAAGTAAATTATTATGATTATTTTTATTTATTTATTTATTTATTTATTTATTTATTTATTTATTTATTTTGAGACGGGGTCTCTGTTGCCTAGGCTGGAGTGCAGTGGTGAGATCTTGGCTCACTGCAACCTCCGCCTCCTAGGTTTGCTTCAGCGATTCTCCTGCCCCAACCTCCCGAGTAGCTGGGATTACATGTGTGTGCCACCACGCCTGGCTAATTTTTGTATTTTTAGTAGAGAGAGGGTTTCACCATGTTGGCCAGGCTGGTATCCAACTCCTGGCCTCAAGTGATCCACCTGCCTCAGCCTTCCAAAGTGCTGGGATTACAGGCGTGAGCCACCGTGGCCGGCCAATTTTTATCATTATTATTTTCGGAGACAGAGTCTCACTCTGCCAGGCTGCCACTCACTCCCAGGCTGGAGTGCAGTGGCATGATCACAGCTCACTGCAGCCTCAATCTCCTGGGCTCAAGCGATCCTCCAGCCTCCAGAGCAACCAGGACCACAGGTGTGCACCACCATGCCCAGCAGATTTTTTAAAATTGTTTTGTGGGGATGGGAGTTTTGCAACGTTGCCCAGGCTGGTCTCCAACTCCTGGGCTCAAGCAATCCTCCTACCTCGGCTTCTGAAAGTGCTGGGATTACAGGCATGAGCCACCATTCCAGACCTAGAAAATAAGTTAGATATTCCATTCAGTTTTTAAATTATGGACAAATTTTTGTTTATAAGAAGACAGTGATAGTGTGGGCTACAGCAAGACAGACACCCATGCGGGTGATGCCACGAGGTGGAGCTGTAGTCTCAAAAAAGCAGAGCCTGGCCCTAAACCGGCAGAAGTGGAGCCTGGAGTTTCTGTCTTTCTTCTCTTTCCCTAGAGGGAAGGGTCATTTTTAAACATCTCCCTCTTACACATTACCCAAGGCCTGACTTTACCTTTTCTTTTCAAGAGCATGAGTTATTTTAACCCCCTCCCATTGTCCTATGTTCCACTGTCTCCTCCAGCCCAAAGGCCCCTCAGTCACTTGGAGCCTCCCCAAGGGAACGAGGTAGCAGAAGGAATGGAAAGCTTGTCAAATCAGACTTTCTAGTTCCCATCAGAAGAAAGGCTTGCAGGAATGTGCTTGCTGGAAGTGGGGGTTAAAGAGGGGTGATGATTGCGTACAAACTCCAGAATAGAAGAAGAGTTACCTGTAATAATAATGTAGGAGTCGCAGTGAAGAAGTAAGAAACAACCAACATTTGAGCACTTAACAACTTGCCCAGCACAATGCCAAGTGCTCTGCTCAATTCCATATCTTAATTTCGTAATTCCACAAGGTAGGTGCTGTTATTGACCCCAACAGAGATAAGAAGTCTGAGGCTCAAAGAGGTTATGTCATTGGAAGTAAGGGATTTGAATCCAGACACCCTGACTCCAGAGCCCAAGAAATTATTATGTGTGAAAAACCCCAAATTGGGCTTTCTAGATGGGCACAAGTCAATTCAGGCTATTCAATTAGCTATGCACTCCTAGCAAGAGGTGGAAGGTAACGTCCAAAACAAAAGACACCTGTGGTTCCACCCCCCAGCCCCACTCACTGTAGCATTCATCTGCTGAGCTACCTGGATTGCTTGGATGCATCTCCACATTTCCTCCTTCCTTTCCTTCCTTCCTTCATTCTTCTCTCTCTTTCTTTCTTTTTGTTTTGTTTGTTTGTTTGTTTGTTTGTTTGTTTGTTTTTTGAGACGGAGTCTCGCTCTGTCGCCCAGGCTGGAGTGCAGTGGCGTGATCTCGGCTCGCTGCAAGCTCCGCCTTCCGGGTTCACACTATTCTCCTGCCTCAGCCTCCTGAGTAGCTGGGATTACAGGTGCCCGCCACCACGCCCGGCTAATTTTTTGTATTTTTATTAGAGATGGGGTTTCATCGTGTTAGCCAGGATGGTCTCAATCTCCTGACCTCGTGATCCGCCCACCTCAGCCTCCCAAAGTGCTGGATTACAGGCATGAGCCACTGCACCCGGCCCTTCTTCTCTATTTCTTCCTTTCCTTTCCTTTCCTTTCCTTTCCTTTCCTTTCCTGTCCTTTCCCTTCCCTTCCCTCCCCTCCCCTCCCTCCCTCCTTCCTTCCTTCCTTCCTCCCTTCTTTCCCTTCCTCCCTCCCTCCCTCCTTCCTTCCTTCTTTCTTTCTTTTCCTTCCTTCCTTGCTTTTTACAAAGCCTCACTCTGTTACCCAGGCCAGTTTCAAACTCCTGGCCTCAGGCGATCCTCCTGCCTCAGCCTCCCAAAGTGCTGGGATTACAGGCATAAGCCACCATGCCCAGCCTGCATTGCATTTCTAATGCTGCATTGAAACTCTTGGTTTACATGTATATCTCCCCTATTTACTCAGAGGTTAGTAATGGCAGGAACTTTTTTACTATTTTTGTATCCCAGCTGCTGTAATATCCCCAGATATTAAATAGGTATATCCCACCTAATTAATATGACATTTAAAATTTTAATTTTATTACAGAAAATTTTGAACATACATAAAGTTTTTAAGTTTGATAAACCCACAAATATGCATCACTCAGTTTCAATCATTAGCACTTTTTCATGTTGCATATTTTTAAGTGCAAAAAGAAAAAGAACAATCATCTATTGAATGTTTACTGGATGTTACTCTGTTCTCAGCCTTTTACTGCCCACAGCCTTGAAGGAAGACACCGAATGTCAACATTGTCTAGCCAGTAGGCAGTAGGGGCAGGATCTGGCCCCAGTCGGTCTCACTCTCGAATTCATGCCCAGAATTACCTTGACCTGCTGCTTGTCTCATAGTAGACCCAAGAAATATCGTTTGAGCAGAATGTAATTGAATCCCAGTTTACATATTAGGAACCGTGACAAGTTAAAGGAGGTAACCAGATAGTCATGGGAAAGTCACCTAAAAAATACTGAAAGGGGGCTGGGTGTGGTGGCTCATGCCTGTAATCCCAGCACGTTGGGAGGCCAAAGCAGGCAGATCACGAGGTCAGGAGATCGAGACCATCCCGGCTAACACGGTGAAACCCGTCTCTACTAAAAATACCAAAAAAAAAAAAAAAAAAAAATTAGCCGGGCGTGGTGGCGGGCACCTGTAGTCCCAGCTACTCAGGAGGCTGAGGCAGGAGAATTGCTTGAACCCAGGAGGCGGGGCTTGCAGTGAGCTGAGATGGCACCACTGCACTCCAGCCTGGGCGACAGAGCGAGAATCCTTCTCAAAAAAAAAAATTAAAGTTAAAAAAAAATTTAAAAAATTTAAAAAAATACTGAAAGGATGTTTAAGCGGAGGAAGGTGAAGAATCCCATGACAAATGTGTTTAGAAGAGAAATGAGACCCATTCTGTGTGGCTGGAGAGGAAGACTTCAAAAGGGGCCCAGGGAGGCAGATTTTCATTCAATATAAATAATTTTAAAGCAATTAGAGAAGAATGAAAAATAATCTGGAAGATCATTGGTCAGAGATCTGATTGCTATAAAGGTTGCTCTAAAGGAGATGCCTGGATTTGTGGCCAGTAAATTAGACAATATCCAAAGTCCCTTCCAACTACTATGGCCTGCAGTTTTATGCTTTGCACATACAGGGTTTGAGGGTGATGGCAAGACAGGAGGAATGTGTGTTTTTAGACCTCAGTGACTGGAAGAATAGCAGGACCATGCCCAGAGACAGAAAAACCAAGAAGGAGCTAGTTTCAGAAAGGAAGATAAACCTGGTTTTAGACAGATTTGTTTTTTAGTGTGAAAGGAGGAGAGCGTTTGTTTCCAGAAGTATTTTAGGAAGTCTCCATGGGAGGCAAGTGTGGAAGAGAGGAAAGGAAATGGATAGGAGAGGAGGCCATGTCAGGTGCACGCTGGACAAAGGCCTGGGAGCAGGACCAAACCTAGGACAGGCTCCAGGACAGCCCTGCGTCCTCACACAGAGCAGCTCAGCAGTCTGCTGTCATATGTGTCCTGCTGTCATCCACTCTGCACCTCCCACCTTTCCAGCGCCTGGAGTTACGAGGCTTTCAGTTTCCAATCCCTGGCTGAGAGTTTTCAGAGGCTTGCGCTGGTTAAAGGGTAGTAGCAGAAATCTGCCCAGCAGTAGGTGGGGATCAGGTTGCACAGTGCCTGGGCACCAATCAAAACATTGGGGTTTTTATCTCAAGCCACGAAAGGTTGGAACAGAAGAGTGACATGGTGGGAACCGGGCTGGAAGAAGAATAATCCGGTTGTAGATTTTGGCTTGATCAGCAGTGGGGCGATCTGGAAGCACGGGGTTGCCAGAGGATTACTGGACCACCCAAGGGCCTGAGATTTCTTGTCTGTGCAGTTTACACTGGCTACTCCCTCAGACTGAAAACTGCCTTCCTGCCCTGCAGTCCTCCACCTGGGGCAGCTCCCATTTCCCTTTTAGATCCAGCTGAAGGCTCTCTTCCCTGAAGTCCTCCCAGGGCCCTGCCAGCCCAGCCCAGCCCCTAGGCAGGGAGCCTCCGTAGACCCTTTAATGCGTCAATCTCATTTCTAGACAATTAGTAGCTTGAGGACTGGGATTGTGTTTTATTCAGTTTTAAAATTTCATTTGTAAATATTTAGGGGATACAAGTGCAGGCTTCTTACAGGCACATAGTTCGCTGTGGTGAAGTCTGGGCTTTGAGTGCACCCATCACCCAAACAGTGAACATTGTACTCAATAGGTAATTTTTTCAACCCTCACCCCACTCCCACTTCCCCACCTTTTGGCATTTCCTGTCTATTTTTCCACTCTGCTTGTCCATAGGTATCCATTGTATAGCTCCCACTTGTAGGTGACAATATGCAGTATTTGACTTTCTGAGTCATTTCACTTAGGATAATGGCCTCCAGTTCCATCACTGTTGCTACAAAAGACATTATTTTATTTATTTATTTATTTATTTATTTATTTATTTATTTATTTATTTATTCTGAGACAAAGTCTCACTCTGTTGCCCTGGCTGGAGTGCAGTGGTGTGATCTCAGCTCACTGCAACCTCCACCTCCCAGGTTCATGCGATTCTCCTGCCTCAGCCTCCGAAGTAGCTGGGATTACAGGCGCCCACCATGCCCGGCTAATTTTTGTACTTTCAGTAGAGACGGGGTTCCACCATGTTGGCCATGCTGGTCTGGAACTCCTGACCTCAAGTGATCCTCCTGCCTCAGCCTCCCAAAGTGCTGGGATTACAGGTGTAAGCCACTGTGCCCAGCCTTAATTTTATTTTTTTAAGGGCAAGTAGCATTCCATGATGTATATATATCACATTTTTAAAATAATGCCCCGTTGATGAACACTTAGGTTGATTCCCTATCTTGCTATTGTGAATAGTGCTGGAATAAACATATGAGTGCGGATATGTTTTTGATATAATGAGTTATTTTCCTTTGGGTAGATGCCCGGTAGTGGGACTGCTGGGTGGAATGGTAGCTCTATTTTTAGTTCTTTGAGCAATCGCCATACTGTTTTCCACAGTGAATGAACTAATTTACGTTCCCACCAGCAGGGTTCCCTTTCTCCACATCTTCACCAACATCTGTTGTTTTTTTACTTTTTAATAATAGCCATTCTGACTGGTGTAAGATGCTCTCTCATTGCATTTTATTCATTTTTATAACTCTAGGGCTGAGCATGGCATCTGACAGACTAAACGCTGCATGAATGTTGAGTCATGAATAGACAGGGGCTGGATGCAGGAAGGAACAAATCAAAGAACGAAGGAATGAATGAATGAATTTCATGGTGACAGCTCCGAGGAGAGTGATATGAGGATGTTAGGGAAAAGGAGTGGAGAGCATAAGGGATACTCCTTTTCCCTATCTGCCCATCCTCAAAAAGTTGGAAAGTTCTTTGTGCTGGTTCTTTCTGGTGCTGGGGAGACGGCAGCGGTGAGTGGGCAGAATGCTTGCCTCGCTGTGGGGCGCAGCAGCCTGGAGGGCTGCTCTGAGCAGGACCAAGATCTGCCTATGCACCTTGATTCAACCGGCTCTTTTTATCAACCAGGGTCACAGGGCATGGGAGTCTCCTTCCTCTGGACTACTAATTTTTTTGTTTTAAGAGACAAATAGAAATCCCTCTTTGTACATGATATCCTCTGTGCTTCTTATATAAACCATTACTGAGACACTATGTCACTTTTATGGTTGTGTCACTGTCTTGTCACACATCTGGACATTCTCTGTCAGTGATCCTGACCTGCATAGACTGAGGCTTTTGTTGGTGTAACAGACACTGTTTGAGCGTGGGGAAATTGCAGTCAGGTCTGTACTATCTTCTTCTCTGAATAAGCAGAAAACAAAGGAGAAGAAAACTCCAGAATTGGATGTGGCCTTTACTAGCACAAACCCCTACTTGTTTCGCTGAATTGTTCCCCCGATTATCTACCTTTAAAGTCTCCCCCTTTAGGAGAGACCAGACAGCAGAGGGGTCAAGTACTGCTATCCCTGCTCTGCTAATCATTGGCTGTGTGGCCTTGGGCAAGTTACTGAATCTGTCTGAGCTTCAGCCTTCGAATCTGTCAGATGAGGTACTTTTAGTAGCTACACAAAGACAGTGCATAAAGCGCTTAGCAGAGTGCTTCACAGCACTCAAAGCCAGAGCTGTTCTTACCTCGTTTCTGAACCACCCTTTCCGGTGCCTGCGTCTGAACGTTTGGTCTCTGTTCCACAGCTGAGATGAGGCTATCCTGGGTGCTGCAGACTAATGACTGAAAAGAACTGTGCCTTACAAAATCTCGGTCACCTCAGAACATAACTGCTTATGCGGAACACAATGAGATTTTTAAGCAGACCTGCAAAGCAGTTTCTCTTTTAGTATAATCAAACGTGAGTCATGGTGTTTGAGATTCTCTTGCAGTGACTCCAGCTTTCCTCCCTCCAGCTGAAGGCCCCTCTAAGGGCACGAAAGACCTCTCTGCTGGGGTGGTGCCTCCCAAATCCACATCTTCCCATGAGAGACATCTCATTCACCCCAGTCCTCCTAAATCCCACAAACCTGATGTGGGGTTTCAGGCAGCACCATATGAAGAAGAGTGGCGCCCGGTCCCAGATGCACCCACAGCACCCCCAGACACACACAGCACCCCAGACGCACACACAGCACCCCCAGACACACACAGCACCCCAGACACACACACAGCACCCCCAGACGCACACACAGTACCCCCAGACGCACACACAGCACGCCACTGGCTCGGGTGCATCGAGAACACTTGAGGCCTGAGGACTCTCCGTAAATATTTATTGAATGCATTGCACTGCAGGCACAGTCCTTGACTATAGCCCTCTCTGGAAAAATAGTAACGATTTCCCCAAACACTAAGTCCAAACACTAAATCAGCTT
Organism: Pan paniscus; assembly: GCF_029289425.2. NCBI lineage: Eukaryota > Metazoa > Chordata > Mammalia > Primates > Hominidae > Pan > Pan paniscus. The sequence goes on along the minus strand of NC_073263.2, from coordinate 26,948,635 downwards.
GTGTTTATCCTCCGTATTATTTTTTTTGTAAACCAAGACACGCTATGGTTTCCCTTTATGGCAGCTAAGGCTCAGCAATCCCATTACTTTGGATTTATTCCATTTGGCATGATCTTTTAAATTGGATTTTTGCCTCTTTGCCTCCTGATAACTCAGCCAAGCGTCAATTTTATTGCTTCTGTTTGTAATACCTGAAGCCTTGAGCTTATTACTCAACTCATTCCTTTGCCTCCCTGTTTCTATGCACAGGAGGAACCTGGCGCAGGCTTTTCCAGGCCTGAGAGTTGAAAGCTCTGTCTTGCTTTCTTTACTACAACGTTCTCTCCTTTGGCTGAGACTTTGCCCAAAGGATGCAATGCCAGGGCAATGCCACAGCATCTGCTTTCACAAAACAAATGTCATGGACTGGGCAAGGCAGGGTTTCTGTTCCAGGGCATGACCTCCATGGGTATGGCTGCCTCCATCACGGAGAGGCAGCCTGTGCGTGAGGCTCAGCTCCCCGCTCACCAGCCTTGCGACCAGGGCAAGCAACCCGAGCTTCTCAGACTTCAGTTCCTCATAGCAAATTGAGGGTGACAAAGGGCGCCTACCTTGCAAGGTGGTTTTACAAATTAGAGATAATTGCCAGGCACAGTGGCTCATGCCTATAATTCCAACACTTTGGGAGGCCAAGGCAGGATGATCACTTGAGGTCAGGAGTTTGAGACCAGCCTGGGCAACATAGAGAGACCCTGTATCTACAAAAACTATAAAAAATTAGCCCGACATGGTGGCTTTTGCCCCTAGTCCCAGCTACTTCGGAGGCTGAGGTGGGAGGATTGATTGAGCCCAGGAGGTGGGGGCTGAAATGAGTTCAATGAGTTGTGGTTGTGCCACTGCACTCTAGCCTGGGAGAGACACAGCAATACCCTGTCTCAAAAAAAAAAAGAAAGAGAAGGAGGGAAGGAAGAAAAGAAGGAAGGAGGGAAGGAAGGAAGGAAGGAAGGAAAAGAAAGAGAGAGAGAAAGAAAGAAACAAAGAAATCAGATAGTATTATGTTTGACCTGTGTTCCCAGGCCATGCCCCCACTGGACTTTATTTGAAGCTCCCCAGAAAAATAACTCTCAGCATTTCCTTATTGGTCAATGTGGGCCTTCTTTCCTCATCAAATTCTTCTCCAGTCGCTGGCCATCCCCTGGCAGGGACCCTCACATCCTCATGAACAGCACCCCAGCTTTGGCCCAGGGTTTGCTATTTCCTCCCCTTCTGCCCAGCTTACTTTTGTGGGATGGGAAGACAAGGCCAGTAATACTTGCCCAAAGCCTCCGGGGTTCACAAAACTGAAGCCATGGGAGAAACCCAAAGATCCAGTGCTGTTGAGGACATGGGTGCCACCTCCCACGCTGTGGAACCTGCTGACCCCCCAGGAGCTGTTCTTTCCATTCCCATTGGCCATATCATTGTGCCCTCCCCTGCTCAGGCTGGGTTCAGGATGGCAGTAGAGTGACAAAGTGAGAGGTGCCAGTGAGAGGTGAAGCCACCTGGACTTCCTGGATCTAGTGGGTACTTGGAGAACTTTTCTGTCTAGTAGAGGATTGTAAACACACCAATCAGTGCTCTGTGTCTAGCTAAAGGATTGTAAATGCACCAATCAGCACTCTGTAAAAATGCACCAATCAGCGCTCTGTGTCTAGCTAGAGGATTGTAAATGCACCAATCAGCACTCTGTAAAATGGACCAATCAGCACTCTGTAAAATGGACCAATCAGCAGGATGTGGGCGGGGACAAATAAGGGAATAAAAGCTGGCCACCGCAGCCAGCATTGCAAACTGCTCCAGTTCCGTTTCAGGCTGTGAAGTCTTTGTTCTTTTGCTCTTCACAATAAATCTTGCTGCTGCTTATTCTGGGTTTGTACCACCTTTAAGGGTTTAACACTTACCGCGAAGGGTTCGTGGCTTCATTCTTGAAGTCAGCGAGACCAAGAACCCACCAGAAGGAACAAACTCTAGATACACCAGCGGCTCTTAGAACGCTGCCTCTTCCGTCACCCAGCACATTCATCCGCTTGTCCAGCCCAGCAGCTCTTAGAATGCTGCCTCTTCTGTCACCCAGCCCATTCATCCACTTGTCCAGCCCATGCGTGTTCAGCACCCACTCTTTGAGGCTTTGTGCTTCATGCCAGGGGTACAGCAGTGAGCACAGTGAGGGACTTGAGCTCACAGGCTAGGAGGGGACGGTTACAACCCAACGTCTAAGTGCCCTGATAGGGAGCATGGAGTGCTCTGTCTTCAGTACCAGGCACCCCCTAGGTCAGCTTTGCAGAAGCTCTGAGCCCTGGCACCAAACTTCAACAGCTCTCTTTCCTTTAGGGAGCCCTTTCTCCAGTGTCCCCCATAAAGAGAGTATAGGCAGGGTGCTTCAGTACTCCTGCAGGCCAGCCTGGAAGCCCTCCGTGCTGCGGAGGCTCGAGCTGGCACTTAGACAAATGGAAGGTGCCCAGCCAGTGCCTGGCCAGGGAAGGCAGTGAAAGGGAACTACTTATGAGCTTTAAACCAAAGAGGAGTGGATTGCAATTGTTTGCTAACTGGTCCTACGCTCAGGTTAGGAGAAGTGCTTGGAGACAGAGGGAGAAGGCCACACTCTGGGGACCTAGGAGACTGGGCTCTTACTGAGGCACAGGCACAGACACGCTTCCCTTGTGACACTGGGGTTCCCAAAAGGATTATGAATCTATCTTCACGCATTCCTCAAAATTTACATGTTGATTTTGGTGATTTCTTTCCATTTTATTTTTCTGATAGAATAGCAGTAACTTGCCTTTTCTATAGAAACATGATTTCATTCTTTTCCTCTTTTCGCTCTTGTTCCCCTGTTTATTTTTCCCATCCCCTAACAACTTCTCTTTTCTACTCACTCAGGAGGAGTAGAAAAGCAAATTAAACAGGAAGAAAATCCTCTCAGTAAAGAGGCATCTTGATCCACCAGCTTTGAGCAAAGAGAAAATTGCATCTCTTCAATTCCTCCTAATTATTCATTTCCTTTTTCCCTTCTGCTTCTTGAAAATAATTACTGCAGTAGCTTTTCCCTAGATAAGAACTTCAAGCAGCTAGGAGCCAACACTGACTCAGCCTTATTTTTCAGAATTTTCAGTGCCGGTTACTTGTGACCAAGCAATCCAGCATTCCTGAGAAGCTATGTTGGCCAGGCTGGTCTTGAACTCCTGGGCTCAAGGGATCCTCCCACCTTGGCCTCCCAAAGTGTTGAGATTACAAGCGTGAGCTACCACACCTGGCCTGTTTGTAATTTTTGTTGTTGTTTAGAGATAGGGTCTTGTTCTGTCACCCAAGCTGGAGTGCAGTGGTACCATCACGGCTCACTACAATCTCCAACTCTTGGGTTCAAGAGATCCTCCCACCTCAGCCTCCCAAGTAGCCGGGACTATGGGTGCATGCTACCACATCTGGTGAATTGTTTTTTTGTTTTAGCTTTTTCTTTTTTTGTAGGGACAGGTGTCTCCCTGTCTCCCTATGTTGCCCAAGCTGGTCTTGAACTCCTAGTCTCAAGTGATCCTCCCACCTTGGCCTCCCAAAGTGTTGAGATTACAGGCATGAGCCATGGCACCTGGATGTAATTTTTAAAATTAATTTAATTTTTCATCTTAGTGAGGGGTCTTTATTTTATTTTATTTTGGATACAGGGTCTCAGTCACCCTGACTGGAGTGCAGTGGTACAATCTCAGCTCACTGCTACCTCCGCCACCCAGGCTCAAGTGATCCTCCCACCTCAGCCTCCAGAGTAGCTAGGACTCCAGGTTCACACCACCATGCTCGGCTAATTTTTTAATTAATTTTTTATACTTAATATGTATTACCCACTTCTAGTACATTTGGTGTTAGATAGAACTATATATGTCCAAAGTCAGTAACAACAGTCATCCCTTGTCTTTGCGTTGCTTACAATTTGGCCTCACATACACTTTACAGGCTGTGAAGGTACGTGGCTCAATCAAGTGGCAAAGCCAAGATTAGAGCTCACTTCCCCAGAAGGTAGCCATCAAATGGAACTCACGGACTTGCCCTGCCTCACCCTCCATCCCCAAAACGAGCTCAACTGCCTGTTGCCATGGTAACATTGTGATCCACTTCATCCTTTCTAAAAACCAGAACCTTACTGCTAGTGACTCCCCATCACTGTATCTAACTCAGACCTGTCTCAAGTTGCAGGCTTGTAGGTATCATTGTTCCTGGGCATGTCCCCTAGTCACCTCACACACGATCTGTTTAAAGCTAAACTAGACTCTGCCCCACTAAAACCTGCTCGTCTGCCAGTCTCCCAAACTACATACCTGAGTGTCATCCTCAGCTGCCACCTCCCCTCACCGCTCAGGGAATGAAGGAGCTCAACAGCAGTTCTTTCACAGGGCACTATCCATGCCCCATTGACCCCCCACCCCAAACCACTGAAGGCTGTGGTTAGAGGAGCTTCAAAAGAATAAGCCAGCTGGGTGTGGTGACATGCACTTGTAGTCCCAGATACTTGGGAGGCTGAGGTGAGGTGGGAGGGTGGCTTGAGCCCAGGAGTTCAAGGCTACAGTGAGCTATGATCACACCACTGCACTCCAGCCTGGGCAACAGAGCGAGACCCTGACAGACATACACACACACACACACACACACACACGGAAAGAAAGAAAATGGTGAGTATTGAGGACTGTGCTGAAATGGAGCTGTGGGCGGCTGCCAATGGACAGTTGTAGTCTACGTGGTCGGTATGGATCTCTTTCTCACTGACACTCAGGCAAATGATGTGGTGTGGCTCGCTGACTGGTGAAAAGTGGAAGAGAAATGGGGGCAGGGATGAATAGAAGCTGCCTCGAGAAATACAAAAAGTAGCCGGGTGTGGCAACAGGTGCCTGTAATCCCAGCTACTCAGGAGACTGAGGCAGGAGAATCACTTGAACCCGGGAGGCAGAGGTTGCAGTGAGCCAAGATTGTGCCACTGTACTCCAGCCTGGGCAACAGAGTGAGACTCTGTCTCAGAAAAAAAAAAAAGAAGAAGAAGAAAGAAGAAGAGGAAGAGGAAGAAGAAGGAAGAAGAAGGAAGAAGAAGAAAGAAGAAGAAAGAAGAAAGAAGAAGAAAGAAGAAAGAAGAAGAAAGCAGGTGCCTTGGTGATTTGTTGGCAGTGGCTTTCGTGCCCGCTCCCTGCCTGGTCCATTGGTCCCCTCTTGCCCCCACAACTCCCACGGTTTTGAGCAGTCTATTCCAGTGCCCCAGAAACGCCTCTGCAGCTGTGACCCATCCCCAACGCTGACTTTGATTCTGAGCCAAATGCCGTCCACCCTCCTTGGCTCTATCTTTGCACTGTAACTGCTAGCCCACTGGGTCAGCATCATTCTCTAAAGAGATGTTTCAGCAACTGACCACAGTAACTGGTTTTCCTATTAGCTTTATGCTCCAAACAATATGTTTATAGAGAGGCACAGAATCAAAAGCTATGCGTGGAGATCCAGAGTGAAGCAGCCCCTTGAGTCTTAGCTGTGGCGTGGATGGTCTCAAAGCCAGCTGTCCTCTGATATGCAGCATTTTCACTACAAAAGAGAAGCCTTCTTTGGTTTGCTTGAGGGGAAGAGAGTGTGGGACGGGGGAGTGTCTGAATTCTTAGGAGGATTGCTGCTTCATTGTAGGAAGCCTGGGGAGGCAAGGTGGATGGGATGGGTCAGCCCTCAACACCCACTCCGCCTTCCTCCGAGTGTCCCTCCCAGGACAGCGCAAGCTGGAACCAACAGACTGCAGTTCCTAGACCCAGCGCAGCCAGGGCTGTGAGAGTGATCTCGGTTTGGTAGTGGTTAGGTGGAGGCTGCCCTTCTGTACCTGCTCTGCCCGCAGGCCAGTTTGCCCCTGGGGGTCTTGAGCTTTTTCTGTGGCAGATGAGCAGAGGCTGCCTCATGCCCAGCATCTGGTCACTAGCCTCCTGAGTGTCCATGTGGACTGTAGCAGGTACAGTGTGATCCAGCAACCAGTTGAGGTTCGTGGCACCTTCTATTTATTTGTTTATTTATTTATTTATTTAAAGATAGGGTCTTGCTCTGCTGCCTAGGCTGGAGTGCAGTGGGGCAGTCATAGCTCTCTGCAGCCTCAACCTCCCAGACTCAAGCAACCCTCCCACCTCAGCCTCCTGAGTAGCTAAAACTACAGGCATGTGCCATTACACCTGGGTAGCTTTCAAAATTTCTCATAGAGACAGGGTCTCGCTATGTTGCCGAGGCTGATCTCAAACTCCTGGCCTCAAGCAATCCTCCCACCTCAGCCTCCCAAAGAACTGGGATTATAGGTGTGAGCCACCATGCCCCGCCTGGCAGCTTCTTGATTATGACCTAAATTTATGATTCTGAAGTTGGAGGCTGCCTGCTCTTAGAAGACTGGAAGAAGACCAACTCTAAGGCATGACTTAATTTATAATCCATTTCTTCAAATGGCGTAGTGTTTTTATAAGTACATTAATATCCTAAATCCCCTCTTAATGAAACCTATTTGAGAGGGTTCTGTCCTCAGAAAGCCAGCACTGCCCATGTAGAATTTGAAGACCTCAGAGTTCATGCGTGTGTGGCACTGCAAAGAAGAAATTTTATTGGAAGATGAAATTGTGTGTGTGTGTGTGTGTGTGTATGTATGGTTGTGTGTGTGTGTTTGGGAAATTACTTGTTACACCACAAATATATGAACATTCAAAAAGACATTTTGGCCAGGTGCCATGGCTCACACTTGTAATTCCAACACTTTGGGAGACTGAGGCAGGAGGATTGCTTGAATCCAGGAGTTCCAGAGCAGCCTGGCCAACAAAACAAGACCTTGTCTCTACAGAAAGTAAAAAGATTGTCTGGGCATGGTGGTGCATACCTGTAGTCTCAGCTACTTGGGAGGCTGAGCCAGGAAGATCACTTGAACCTGGGAGATCAAGGCTGCAGAGAGCTATGATTGTCCCACTGCACTCCAGCCTGGAAAATAGAGCGAGGCTGTCTCAAAGAAAAAAAAAAGACATTTTGTTTTAAAATAGTCATTATACAGTGGAAAAGTCAGGCAACACAGTGTCTAGATGATGAAAATGACCACCATCGAGGGTCGCATGGATATCATGTGCCTCCGGACGTGGTGGCTTGAGGACACCAGCGTCACCTATGCAGTCTCCCATGGCGAATGCACAGCCTCAATCTAATCACAAGGAAACATCGAACAAACACAAAATAAGCAACATTCCATTAAACAGGAACTGGGGGATGGAACTCTTCAAAAACATTGATGTCCTGAAAGGCAAAAGGTGACACAAATGTTACAGATTAAAGGAAGCTCAGGAGACATGGTAACTAAATGCAGTATCTGATCCTAGACTGGATCCTATTCTGCAGTGGGAGAAATGCTATAAAGGACATTATTGGGCCAACTGGCAAAATTGGAACATTAACATGAATTTAACATTCAGTTAAAAGCATCGTGACCAGGCATGGTGGTACACGCCTATAGTCCCATCTACTCCAGAGGCTGAGGCCAGAGAATCACTTGAGCCCAGGAGTTCAGATCCAGCCTGGGCAACACAGCAAGACCTCATCTCAAAAAGAAAGCATCATAGCAATGTACATTCATGAAGTTAATAACGTCAGTTATGGAAGAGAATATCCCTGTTGATATGGTTTGGCTCTGTGTTCCCACCCAAATATGTTGAATTGTAATGCCCAGTGTTGGGGAGGGTGCTGGTGGGAGGTGACTGGATCATGAGGGCCGATTTCCCCCATGCTGTTCTTGTGATAGTGAGTGAGTTCTCTTGAGATCTGATGGTTTCAAGTGTTTGGCAGGTCCCCACTTGCTCTCTCTCTCTCTCTCTCTCTCTTCTGCTTGCTTCCACTTCACCTTGCTCCACGATTGTAAGTTTCCTGAGGCCTCCAGGCATGCTTCCTGTTAAACCTGCAGAACTGTGAGTCAAACCTCTTTTCTTCATAAATTACCCAGTCTCAGCAACCTCTGCCTCCTGAGTTCAAGTGATTCTCCTGCCTCAGCCTCCAGAGTAGCTGGGATTACAGGTGTGCGCCACCATGCCTGGCTAATTCTTGTATTTTTAGTAGAGACGGGGTTTCACCACGTTGGCCAGGCTGGCCTCAAACTCCTGACCTTAAGTGATCCTCCTGCCTCTGCCTCCCGAAGTGTTGGGATTATAAGCGTGAGCCACCATGCCCAACTCTGGTAGTTCTTTATAGGAATGTGAGAACAGACTAATACGCCAGTTCTTCAAAATACCCATTGAAGTATTTAGGAGTAAACAGCCATGACACATGTAACTGACTTCCAAATAATTTTTTAAAAAATTATGAGAGAGGAGTGGGGAGCACATGATCAACCAGTAAAGCTGACAGGTTAAAATGTTAATAATCAGTGAATCTAGGTAAAGAGTTTATAAATGTTCCTTGTACATTTTTTTGTAAACTTGAAACTACATCCGAATGAAACGCTAAAACAAAAGCCATTTCTTTGTCGCCGTGTTTTGGGTTGTGCCATAATCAGAATGTCTGCCCCCTAAGCCAACTCCATTCCCACTGCAATGGGATGAAAACTGGGGACACCAAGAGGCAGAGCCCAGGGTTGCCCAGGCTTACTCTCCTTTTATTTCCCATCTGTGCTTTGCTGAGCAATGTCCAGGAATTTTTTGCATTGTTCTTGCCCTCTGTCTGAAGGTGGGATTCTTCAGGTGCCCAAAGTCTCCTGGGCCCCAAAGCAGGTATCGCTCCCTCTGTGTCTGAAGAGGACACAGCAAAGCTGCCTCTCCCTTTTAGCACAATGGGTTTGGCATGTTTCCACCCATGTTCTTTAACTGTGGGCCTTTGGGACTCATCATCATCTCTGATTACCTTTTCCAGGAGACTGAGGGACATGCTTCATCTTAATTTTTAAAGAAACTTAAGACCCAAACAAACAGGTAGTAATATTTCTTAGGACTTGGTGAGGCTTTGTCCCCAGGATTCACTTCATCATCAGGACCACAGGAGAGACTCAGGAAAGGAACGCTTGGGGAAACAGATCCAAATACAGATGCTGAAAGTAGGCTCCAAGGCAGTAAAGCTGCGCCTGCTTTGGCAGCACATATACTAAAATTGGAACGATACAGAGAAGATTAGCGTGACCCCTTAAATAAATACATAGAAACAAAAGCAGTAAAGCTGTGATAAACACGCCAGTGCCGATGTCTGGTGGAACTACTCACAATAGCAAAGACATGGAACCAACCTAGGTGCACACCAATGGTGCATTGGATAAAGGTAATGTGGTGCATATACATTATGAAATTCTACACAGCTATTAAAAAGAATGAAATCGTGTCCTTTTGTTTGTTTGTTGAGACGAAGTCACATAGGCGGGAGTATAGTGGCACGATGTTGGTTCACTGCAACCTCCACCTCCTGGGTTCAAGCAATTCTCCTGCCTCAGCCTCCTGAGTAGCTGGGATTATAGGCACATGCCATCACACTCAGCTACTTTTTTTCATTGTTGTTGTATTTTTAGTAGAAATGGGGTTTCACCACATTGGCCAGGCTGGTCTCAAACTCCTGAGCTCAGGTGATCTGCCCGCCTCAGCCTCCTAAAGTGCTGGGATTACAGGCGTGAGCCACCGTGCCCGGCCTTGAAATCATGTCCTTTGCGACGGCATGGATGCAGCTGGAGGCCATTTTCCTAAATAACACAGAAACAGAAAATCAAATACTACATGTTCTCACTTATAAATAGGAGCTAAACAAAGAGTATACAAGAACATAAAGATGGAAACAGTAGACACCAGGGACTCCAAAAGAGAGGAGGGAGGGAGGGGGCGAGGGTTGAAAATCTACCTTTCAGGTACTATTCTCACTATTTGGGTGGCGGGCTCAACAGAAGCTTGAATCCCAGCATTATGCAACGTATCCACGTAACAAACTTGCACATGTACCCCTTGAATCTAAAAATCTTAGAAAAAGCAGTAAAGTATGAGTTTTATGGGGCACAGCAGTAGATGATGTAAGTCAGCTTCACCTGCTTCCTTGCTGGGCACCTGCAGTGCTCAGAACCACCTGGGCCCTCCTGGAAGAGAGCTGTCGGGGAACATCCCCTCTCTGTGATGGAAACGGCCTGAGAGGCAGATGGTGGGCCAGGTACCAGGATTGGAAAGAGAACACTGAAGTGGAGTAAGGAAAAGGGGAGAGCAGCCGAGCACGGGACTCAGTGGCCGGGGCTGCACTCAGGAAAGCCTCCTCCCCACTAAAGTTGAGTCCTGAGAAGGGTCCAGCTCTGAAGACTGGAGAGAGGTCTGCATGTGGGTGGGGAGGAAAGCGCACAAAGAGAGGAAGCATCCGGGGACCCGACCCCCGTGACCAGCTGTGTCCACAGCACACTGTTCCCAGGCCACACCTCTGCATTCTGAACGGCAAATCACAGGGCCATTCATTCATTCATTTACTGTTTAACTAGTATTTATTAAGTGCTTGACATATACTGAGTTCTGTGTTATAAAGACTATCCTGGGATAGAGTTGGGAGAAGAAACAGGCACATAAGACTTAACGGGATCAATACTTTAAGGTAAGTATGAACCAAGTGCCAGGGAAAGGTAGGTGGGGGCAAGAGGCCTCTGGAACCTGTAAATCAAGGGCAGCTTCATGGAAGGGAAATTTGAGCCCAGCTATGAAAGATGAGTTTGAAATAGTCCACAAAGTGTGGTACAGCAAAGAAGAACACAGACTCCAGCATCAAGATACCTGAGATTTTATCCTCAGTCTGTGACCGGGGTCTGGGGTAGGGTAAAGCAAGAAAAGTGTTTAGAGTTCAAGATTTGAAGTGACTCTCAGGGTTGTGCAAGGGCAGACTGAGCAGCTTCTCACATCACGCACCTGGGCGCCTCTGCCCTGGCTCTCTGTACAGCTCCATCAATCACCCCAGCCAGGCACTATCACCTCCCTGGTCTCTGTTTCCTCATATGCTGGGCACTGGGCCAGGGAGGTGATGGGAGGACACCACTCTCCCCCGCATGTCTTTTCCACTAGCAGACACTAGGGAAGAGTCCCAGAGGTGTGCCCAAAGAGCAGAGGAGCCTCCCTGAAGCTGTGAACTATGCCCCAGGGCCTGAAATAAATATTAGATTTGTTTTCATTCTCTCTGCCTTTCCTGTTTACTTGTGGCTTTTGATGCCTCTTTCCCCAACTTAGCAGGGGAAGCTGAAGTTATTGCATTGTCATTTTATAGTGGAGGAATTAGATTTCTAATAAGGTTTAAATGGGAAATGAGCTTCTTAAGTATCAGGCTGAGCAGTTCCACATTATAACCGGGGGAAAAGGAGCCTGAAAAAAATCATTAAACTCTGTGCTTCGGTAAAGAAAGATGGACCATGGGAGAAAGGCCATCCACTGACTCAGTCTGCAAAATTACCAGGGTGTGGGGGAGATTCTGGCCCCTCCAGTCAAGTAGAAGAGGAAGTAACTACCGTCATGACGGTGTTTTAGTCAACAGTGGGCCACATATAGGATGCTGGTCCCATAAGATTATCATGGAGCTGAAAAATTCCTGTTGCCTAGTGATTCGTGTTACAGTTCCCTACAGGATTCAGTACAGTAACCTGCCATACAGGATTGTAGCCTAGGAGCAATAGGCCAGACCACATCGCCCAGGTGTGCAGCAGGCTATGCCATCTAGGTTTGTGTACAAGCACTCTGTGATTTGTGCATAATGACTCAATCGCCTAACAATGCCCTTCTCAGAACATATTGCCATCGTTAAGCAATGGATGAGTATACTTGGAGCAATCTTTAGCTGGTGAGCTTTTTTTTTTTTTTTTTTTTTTTTTTTTTTGAGATGGAGTCTCGCTCTGTCGCCCAGGCTGGAGTGCAGTGGCGCGATCTCAGCTCACTGCACTCCGCCTGCCGGGATCATGCCTTTGTCCTGGCTCAGCCTCCCGACTAGCTGGGAATACAGGCGCCCGCCACTATGCCTGGCTAATTTTTTGTATTTTTAGTAGAGACGGGGTTTCACCGCGTTAGCCAGGATGGTCTCAATCTCCCGACCTCGTGATCCGCCTGCCTCGGCCTCCCAAAGTCCTGGAATTACAGGCATGAGCCACCGCGCCCTGCCGCTGTTGAGCATTTTTTGAAGACAGCTGCTCCTGACTCTGCTGAGCTACAGTCCCCTTATTGACTGACTACCGGACACTCCACTTGGATGTTCCCAGAAGCACTCCAAATTCAACTCGCCCTAAACAAAAGGTATCATCCCTTTCAACCCATTCCCCTGCTGCCCCACCCACCACAGACTATGCAGTCTGCTAAAGGAAACCCAGGGGTCATTGGAGTTCTGGACAATTCCCTCGTACATATTCAGTGCAACGGCAGGTGCCAAAGCACTTCGTTTCCACCACCTTGGGGTGTGAGGATGCCCTCCCCGCTTCTCCATTCTCTCTGCCAGTGCCCAAGTCCAGACCCTCACCACTTCTCACCTGGATCTGACAGGAGCCTCCTAACTCATCTCCTTTTCAGCCCAGCTCTTTTCCAGGCAACCCTCATATTGCTACTTTGGTTTTTCACTTATTAAAAATATTATAAAGTCTATCATCTCTGTATTAGAAAGTCAACACCAGAGTCACCACCACCCAGGATAACAAATAGAACATTGCTCTTTCCTTAGAGCAGTTCATGCAGGAAGGCAGGTGAGACTGGCAGGCAGAAAGCCAATGAGAGACGCCTGTAGGGAGTGAATGAACCTCCAGAGAAACCAGACTGCCCCAAGAAGGATACTTTTTTTTCCTTTGGGACAGAGTCTCACTCTGTCACCCAGGCTGAAGTGCAGTGGTGAGATCTTGGCTCACTGCAACCTCTGCCTCCCAGGTTCAAGCAATTCTCGTACCTCAGCCTCTAAGTAGCTGGGATTACAGGTGTGCGCCACCATGCCTGGCTAATTTTTGTATTTTTACTAGAGACAGGGTTTCACCATGTTGCCCAGTCTGGTTTCGAACTCCTGGCCTCAAATGATCTGCCTGCCTCGGCCTCCCAAAGTGCTGGGATTACAGGCATGAGCTACTGTGCCCAGCGACTTTTTTTTTTTTTCTAGCTGAAGATATCTCCCCACTGGTAGAACACTCATGGAGAGGTGATCGGCCAAAAGCTATACATTCATCCTTTAGCCAGTGGGACACACCATCTCCCCAGGACCTGGAGAAGTTGGGGGCCCTGGCCCAAGGGAATGTTGAGAATGGGTGCAGCCCCTGCCACTGGGAGAGGCAGAGCCAGATGAGGACAACTCTATTGCTTGTCTCCTCATTACCATGCACTAAGCACCCACCATGCACCAAACAGAACAGTAGGGGCGCTATGCGGTTGGCCCTTACCTTCACAACAACCCTTTGAGACATATGGAATTCTTCCTATTTCAATCGCATGAGCCCGAGAGGCAGAGGTTACCATGAGCTGAGATCGCACCACTGCACTCCAGCCTGGGCAACAGAGTGAGACTCTTTCTCAAAAAAAAAAAAAAAGCATTTAAAAAAATTATAGTCATTCCTATTTCACAGATGAGGAAATCAAGCTGCTTGTCAAAGGTTAACTGACTTGTAAATGGCAGAGCCAGGATAAAAATCCACGTTGTGTTATACTGTATCCTAATGTAATATTAAGTAAAAAATTAAAAAAATTCCAAAGAAAATAAAATTCAGTGTGTTTTAAACACATATGATTTTCTTAATGATTGATGTACTAGCAAAATATGTCTCCAAGCTGGACCCCTTTCTCTAGCCAGGACACCCACAGTGAAGGTGTTGTCTTGCTTATGGCCACTGAATGGCACAGACAGTGGGGAGAGACCCCTGGCGGTTGCTAGAAGTGAGGATTGCACGGGTTTTGGGTTTTTTTTTAATTTTTTATTTTTAGTGACTGAGTCTCGCTTTATCACCCAGGCTGGAGTGCAGCGGCGCAATCTCGGCTCACTGCAACCTCCGTCTCCCAAGTTCAAGCGATTCTCCGGCCTCAGCCACCCAAGTAGCTGGGATTACAGGCGCCCGCCACCATGCCCAGCTATTTTTTGTATTTTTAGTAGAGACAGGGTTTCTCCGTGTTGGCCAGGCTGGCATTGCACGGGTTTTGGAAAGACCTTACAAAACTCTGCGAATGTAAAGGTGGTGTGGTGTGTGTGTGTGAGGTGTGAGTGTGCTATGTGTATGTGAGGTGTGGTGTGAGAGTATAGGGATGGGTGATGTGAGTTGTGCATAGTGTATGTGTGTATGATGTGTGGTATATGAGTGTGTGGGGTGTGGGGATGTGGAGGGCATGAGGAGTGTGCTGTGTGTGTGGTGTGGGTGTGAGTGTGCATGTGTTGCGTGTGTGATATGTGGTATGTGTGTATGTGGTATGGGATGTGGAGGTGTGAGTATATGTGTGACTGTGTGTGTGGTGTGTGATGCATGTATGTAAGTGTGTGTGCATGTGGTGTGACGTATGGGGGCTGAGTGTGTGGTGTGTGTGAGTGCATGGTGTGTGTGCATATGTGTGGTGTGTATTGTGGTGGGGGTACAGAGTGTAATGTTCTGTGGGGAGTAGATTAGTGGGACCAGAGTGAGTAGGGCATGGCCTTGACTGCTCTTGAGCCTGAGATATCTCCCAACCCAAGGCTCACCTCAAGAACTCCAGGACCAATCATGTGGGCTTAAAGACTTTGAACTGAGGGAGGGCATCTGAGCCGTAGGGAGAAATCAGAAGCCCCTAAAGCAATCCCCCTACTCACAGTTTATTTGAGACACCCAGGGCCTGTAACTACCCACAATATCAATTCTGAGCACCATCAGCATTCGGGGTGCAAGCTGAGGCTCCGTGGGCCCAAGAAGCTGAGCCCATGGGCCTCAGCCAAAAGGAGCCCCCTACGGGGAGCTCCATTCTCTAGGAGAGGGGCAGGGACAGGAGTTCCGCCGCTGCCAGCCACAGGCTGTTTCTCCTGCAGTCGCCACACTCCAGTCACCAAGAAAGACAAATTGGGTCATGGAATGCTTGAAGTGGGACCTTGTGTCAGGTTCCTGGGAAAAAGAGACTGGCCTCGATATAGCAGGATGATCTGTCATCATTTTCTGAAGGCTAATTATAAGTCTGAAACCAGAGCATTGCCAATTTTGGAAGCTCCTCAGAGGACGGCAAAAAGCTGACAAAGCCTAGCTTTCCGTTCACTTTGGGCAAATGGCCCACCATGCCATGGCCTAGATTCCTGGGATGTAAAATAAGACTGTCTAATTACTTGCTTAAAACTGGGTCACAATAATATTTTGAAAGGGGCTTGTGGAATGGTGGGATCTCAGACACCTAAAGAGGTCACCAAACTCCAGGTGAGCTCATCCGCATGCAGTCTGCGCAGGCAAAGGGGCTTCTCACCGTGCGGGGTCTGCCAGCGGATTTCAGCTTCTGTTAGGCTCCGTTAATATCCAACAGCTTGTCAGGAAATTCTTCCCACGTTGTCTCAATTTCCGCAAGTGGTGTCCCTGGTGCTGTCGCTGGACTCTGTGCTGAGTTATGCTGGGCGCTGTCACTGCCCAGGTAGAGGCCACACCTCCAGGGCAGGAGGGCAGCCTCTCCTCCAGAAAAAAAAGAGGCAATCCCATGACCTCCGACAGGAAAGGAGGACTTGAAGGAGGTTGTAGTCACACAGCGGAGGCAACTCTGGCTCAGGGCTGTAATCCTCGGGGCTAGACTTTGAGGGTCTAAACACGCTTCAGGGACTCTTAGGGGGTAGAAGTTACCAAGAGGCAGCCCAGGAGCTCGGCCAGGAGGGGTCCATGGCAGGGACCTCAACACAAACCCGAAGCTGGCTGTCGGAAACCGGGCCATGAATCGCACATCACTAAATGTGCCTTATTGTCCCGAGGGCTCCACTCCAGGCCCCCTAGTCTGAGCGTGCCTTCCGCCCTTCTCTTAGGAGAGCTATTTGGATGGGAACTTTGAGCAGCACTGTATCATAGCATTTCATTTGTGAGAGTATCTTCCACTCTCCCTGTTTATCTTGTTGACTCAAATGTTTCCTTGTCCCTCTCTGATCTCTTTGTCCATTTAGCCAGTATTAACTGAGCACCTGCCATGCGCTCAGTGCTGAGGACCTGTCAGCAGGACACACACGGGCCTGTCCTCATGGCATTCACATGCAGAGATGTGACTTGCAGCCGCGGAGACTGGGCCCTGTGCTCTCCCCACCAAGTGTTTTGCCCTCCTGTGGGGACAGCAGCCGGCTGAGCAGGATGAAACGCCCCTGCCTGGACTGCACCCTGCTGCCCACCACCAGAACTTTCTAAATATATGCATGCTCTCTCACTGTGAGTCCAAACACTGGGGAGCTCCAAGCGAAACAGTCCTGTGCTGGACCTGCCAGGCAATGTCGGGAAGGTACATGGCCCAGGGACCCCAGCATGGTCAGCAACTGTGGATGCTGGGCGGCTGCTGGGCTGGGGATTGGCCTGACTCAGAACGGTCAGAATTAATAAAGGATCACTTGGCCTGACTCAGAACAGTCAGAATTGATAATTGATTGTCCACTAGGCTGTAGTTAAACTAGCTAGATGCCCTCTTATGCCTTAGCCCTCAACACTGAGTCACAGTTAATTCCCAGACTTGAGTGAAATAACAAATCCTGATGAAACCCTTGGTTCCATGAACAGTGGGTGGGAAGAAAGAGGCTTTAGTCATAATGCACCACCAACTCTTCACCAGGCAGTCTCAGGCCACTGACATGGGTGGGCCATCACCTTCATGCTGTCACTCCAACCCCTGTGCTGATTGTCACCCGGCAGAGGAGGGATGGGAGTTCAACAGACCACATGGGATAAAACAAGGCAATGTCTCAGAGGCAGATCATGGACAGCTTACCCACCCAGGTGCTTCACTTCTCCATTCCTCTCCTTCTTATCCACATTTAGACCTCACCACCACTGTCTAGTGCATTTTCTAAAAGGGAGGAGGGAAAACATTTATTTTCTATGTCCTATGAAGTGTTCAGAAAAAGATGAAACTCAAAAGTTGCCTAAAATGAGGGCTTGGAATGTTCTCTTCCTGCTGATTACCGAAAGCATTTCCAGCGGAATGGACCTGCAGCCTTTGGCTACAGCCATTTGTGAGCATGCAGCCCTGGGTGAACAGACCACTGCCTGGCAGAAGCCTCAGGAACCCCCAGCTCAGGCAACATCATCTGAGGAGTGCTGGGCGCATGCCCAGACATATCCCCCAAATCTGTCGTATTTGATGTGAGGTAATTATTTACAAGATAAGAAACGATACTTGGGAAGTCAAACTGCCTAAACAGCCATGCTGATTATTTTTCTTTACTCCTAGCTATTTCTTAAAAAAAAAAAAAATTCTCAGACAATTTTAAAATGAATCCACTGCTAAACCCCAAATAGCTAAGGTTTCGTGGGAACAAGTACATCCGGTGTCATAACACTAACAAATGATCGAATTAAACTCTGACCAGCAAGTCTCGGGGCGATAATCCAGGCTCAAGCATCAGAGAGCTTGTCTCATGACCTGTTGAATCATAACATCTGCTGTGAGTATCTGCTGTTAACTCTGGGGTAAGTCAGCATCACATCAGGTTCTACACCAATCCCATCCATGCCAGGAGAGAAGCAGCTGCTATGGTGCGTAACAGGGCACCGGATGATTATTATTTCAGATGAAATAGACATCTAATATACTGCTTAAACAATTGCATTCCGGCCTGGAAAATCTACCTGCTGATTTCACTGCCAGGCAAGGCATCCTCAGAGGCAGCTGCCGCTTTCCACAATAGCACTGGTGATTTCATGAAATTGCATCTCCTGATTTTATTCCCACTTAAACTTCACTTGCTCATGCCAGTGACGGTGGAGAGACAATTGTCGCCTCCTACCCCACCTTCAGCTTAGTCATCTCAAGTGATTTACTTGTATATGCGTAATCACCCTCTTCTCAAAATGAAATAAAATAGGAAATCTGGATTCTATTGTTGCAGTGTCTCCTTACTACCTCGCCCTTTCTGGTTTCTTTTCTTTTCAGTTGAATGCATTGCTTCTTATTCTTTTCCTCCTACTCAAAAATGTCCACGCTTGTGTTCCTTTCAGAGTTTCCACTAGAAACCATACTTGTTTTCCAGAGCAACACTTCTCCCATTTTTTTCTTTTTTTTTTTTTGCCCAAATGCCTGAGCATTTGATTAAGCCATAAGTGGTTCCAGAATTAAAAATGAAAGGTTTCTGGGTTTCAATCAGAGACTAAGTTGTTCACTTTTTTTGTGTGTGTGTGAGACAGGGTCTCTCTGTCACCCAGGCACATGCAGTGTCACGGTCATGGCTCACTGCAACCTCTGTCTTGTGGGCTCGGGTGATCCTCTTGCCTCAGCCTCCCCAGTAGCTGGGACCAAAGGTGCATGCCACTATGCCTGGTTAATATTTTTTTAAATTTTTTGTAGAGACAGTGTCTTGCCATGTTGGCCAGGCTAGTCTCGAACTCCTGGCCTCAAGGAATCCTCCCACCTTGGCCTCCCAAAGTGCTGAGATTACAGGTGTGAGCCATTTCACTCGGCCCCTAAATCTTAAGAAAATTCTGAGTTCTTGTTTTAGAGTTACTTGTTTAACTATTTGTGTTGTTTTGTTGCTGCTATAAAGAGTTTTTATAGCAGTTGAAACACAAGTAACTAGAAACAGCTAAGTTTACTAAGCTATTAGAGAGTGGCTTAGTAAAGCAGAGTATAACTATACCAAAGAGCCAATGACACTAAATAGCCATTAAAAAGTGTGGATGTGAAAGTTGTTAAACATTTTTTTTTTTTTGACACAGAGTCTTGCTCTGTCGCCCAGGCTGGAGTGCAGTGGTGCAATCTTGGCTCACTGCAAGCTCCGCCTCCCGGGTTTATGCCATTCTCCTGCCTCAGCCTCCCAAGTAGCTGGGACTACAGGCACCCACCACCACACCCGGCTAATTTTGTTTTTGTGTTTTTAGTAGAGACGGGGTTTCACCATGTTAGCCAGGATGATCTCCATCTCCTGACTTTGTGATCTGCCTGCCTCCGCCTCCCAAAGTGCTGGGATTACAGGCGTGAGCCACTGCGCCCAGCCAACATTTTTAAAAGTCAGATTAGATAACCTGATCTCAGTTTTGTTGATATGTGACTAGATATATATATATGTATGTGTGTATATATATATATATATGTATGTGTATATATATATATATATATATAAATGTGCTTAAAATGCATAGAAAAGGGACTGGAGAATTGCACATTGAGCAGTCTGTGGGAACAGAAACATTTGTATATCATTGGATCTATTACTAGAAGAATGTATTACTTATGTAATATATGTGTGTATATATGTATACATACATACATGCATATGCATGCAAGAGAGAACAGCAACTTCAAATTGTATAATTGTATTACAGTTCCACAATGCTTATATGTTATACTTCCACTATTTATATAGTCGTATTATCACTCCTAGAGACTGATAATTGTTATTACCCTTTTTTTTTTCTTTTTTTTTTTTTTGAGACAGAATCTCACTCTGACGCCCAGGCTGGAGTGCAGTGGCACGACCTCCACCTCCTGGGTTTCAGCGATTCTCATGCCTCAGCCTCCCGTGTAGCTGGGATTTTAGGCACATGCCACCATGCCCCAGTCATTTTTGTATTTTTAGTAGAGATGGGGTTTTACCATGTTGGTCAGCCTCGTCTCGAACTCCTGACTTAAGGTGATCCTCCTGCCTCAGCCTCCCAAAGTGCTGGGATTACAGGCGTGAGCCACTGCATCCAGCCTTCTTCTTCCTCTTCTTCTTCTTCTTCCTCTTCCTCCTCCTCTTCCTCTTCTTCTTCATCTTCATCTTCGTCTTCTTTTTTTAAACACAGATGGGGTCTCACTATGTCACCCAGGCTGATCTCAAACTTCTGGCATCAAGAGATCCTCCTGTCTCAGCCTCCCAAAGTGCTGGGATTACAGGCATGAGCCACCATGCCCAGCCATTACTACTCTTTAGCTCACAGACTTCTGGGGACTTTGTCTTTCCTTTACTGCAATTGTTCTCAACTTTGGATGCACATTAGAATCACCCAAGAAGTTTCAAATCTCAATGCCCCAGGCCACATCCTGGACCAATTTCATTCAGGATCTCGGTGGGTGAGACTGGCAGCAGCATTGTTTGAAACTCCCTGGGTGATTTCAATGGGTAATCAATGTTGAGAAACACTGCTTTACTCTGTAAACTCAAGAGGAGGATCTATGTCTGGTTGGTCTTTTTGGCTTCAAAGCTCCTAAGTTAGTGATGCATATTAATATATAATATAATGAAGAGATCTAGACTTTCCTATATTCCCAAAGAGACAACCAGGAATTGAGTAACATGTTAGAACTATCAAGAACACAGCACCCAACAGACAGCAGTCACACTCCTACACTCCTGCTGGTGTCTCCAGTGGGCCAGTGGACCTCTTGGACATGCATATTTTTTGCAAACACACACACACACACACACACACACACACACACACACACACACACACGCTGAGTTCTTCCTCTGTCCCTAAGAATTTAGTGTTGGCTTTCTTGGGTCAGGCGATAACCCAGTAAAGAAAAACAGAAGCCCTCAGCCAGCTGTTCCATTAATTGATGTCAACGAGAAGATCATAAAATTAATCTCTGAATCACCACTGAGCAGAAGGCCACCTGGCAGGAATCCCTCTTCCTCCTCATTCCTGTGTCCCACAGTTGATGACATGATTTTGGAGATAGTTTCAAACTGTGACTGGCCTTTCCTTGGGACTCATTAAAAAGACCTCATGAAAAGAGAATGCTGAAAAATTGAAGTTCTTCAGATATATAGTCATCCCTCAGTATCCATGTAGGATGGGTTCTAGGACTTCCCTGGGCCACCAAAATCCAAGGATGCTCAAGTCCCTGATAGAAAACAGCATCATATTTAAATATGACTTACACACATCTCCCCAAATACTTTAAATCATCTCTAGATTACTTATATCTAATATAATGTAAATACTATGTAAACAGTTGCTGTACTGTATTTTTTAGGGAACAAATGACAAGAAAAAGAAGTCTGTACATGTTCAGCACAGGTGCAATTTTTTTCAAATATTTTTGATCCAGAGCTGGTTGAATGCACAGATATGGAACCCATGGATACCCATGGCCAAGTGTATTCTGAGTTTTTTTGTAAGGATGATGCCAGAGGCTACTTCTTTCCACCTGCACAGCTAATGTTTCTGGCTTCAATGGTCTTATCTAAAACTTGATAGCTTTAAATATTATTGATCCCTGGCCCTACCAAGCTTGTTTTAAAAGGGTCAATGCTGAGGGCACAGGGTCTCTTTTTATTGGGCAGACACTTGGAATTGTCCATGCTTGACATGGCCCTCTGACCAACCCAAGTGGCTATGTTAATTGTCTAGCTGTCAATCTCTGGATGACAAGATTTCAAGGGCAGAATGTCTGGCATATGAGTGGATTATGGTTCCATTCAAAATCTGTAATAGATTGATGCTGTAATTTCTAAAATAATCCATGCAACAGTGAATTTACCTTGTTCCTTCTTTAATTGTTATAAGATGCTTAGAATATTGTTCCATTTTCAAATATTCATAGGATGCTGTTGCTGTTGTTTTTCAATCCTGCAGGCCATAGCACCAAAAAAAGATTTTATAAAACTGTATCACTTACTAAACTTCTAAAATGAGTAAGCTCATGTATTTTTAAAATCAAGATACTCCCTAATTATTTGGAATAGTATCTGCCTTTTATATCATTAGGAGTACATGTATTTATGAGCTTACAATTCCAAACACAGAGAAGTAATGGTATTAAATTCTAGTATTTTGGAGAAAAAATACATTAAATCAGTTATATTTTATAGATGTGATTTACATATGCAAGTAGATTCTTTCCTTTGTAACAGTATAAAAATTGCAAGCTTTTCATAGAGGCAGAAACTGAAATTAAGAAAAAACTGGCCTGCCGCGGTGGCTCACGCCTGTAATCCCAGCACTTTGCAAGGCCAAGTGGGGGCAGATCATCTGAGGTCATGAGTTCAAGACCAGCCTGACCAACATGGTGAAACCCCATCTCTACTAAAAATACAAAAATTAGCCAGGAGTCCTGGCGGGTGCCTGTAATCCCAGCTACTCGGGAGGCTGAGGCAGGAGAATCTCTTGAACCAGGGAGGCGGAGGTTGCAGTGAGCCGAGATCTTGCCACTGCACTCCAGCCTGGGTAACAGAGCAAGTCTCCGTCTCGAAAGAAAGAAAGAAGGAAAGAAAGAAAGACAGAAGGAAAGAAAGAAAGAAGGAAAGAAAAAAGAAGGAAAGAAGGAAGGAAGGAAAGAAAGAAAGAAACAAAGAAAGAAAGAAAGAAACAAACAAACAAACAAACAAACAAAGAAAGAAAGGGAAGGAAGGAAGGAGGGAAGGAAGGAAAAGAAATTTGGTCCCTTTGGCATGTGTTCTCTTTGGATGGCATTTTCAGAGCCCATTATTACTGGACTGGCGTCTGCTCACCTGCAACACACGTGGCTTTGTTCATGTCAACTCTTGCACAGATTTCTTGCTTTGTTCATTCCTTCGATATTTCATTCATGGTTAGTGTGGTTTCTTTCACAGTAACCGTTTATCGAAGTCTGTGCTAAAACAAAATTCTCTCTCCCCTCTCTAGTTCTCCCAGAGGCTCTGCTTTTCCAGTAGCCTCTGTCCGTTTGAGTCCATCCCACTCCTCCCTTCTGTCCATTCACTACTCATCCTTCCTGGCTTCAGAAATCTGGGGAGAGGCTGAATGGGAACCAGCATCAGTGTCCCAGGATAGGAGAAAGCCCTGTGCAGAATGATGGGTTAGGACCACCAACAGCAACACAAATGAGGGCTAGCCCCCTTCACTCTGCAGTCCACGGCATGCTACCTTCCATAGAGACACCACTCAGTAACCACCAGATAGATAAATGAAGGAACAATAAGCCAGTATGAATCGTGACTTGGTCTTCTTGGACATGATCATAGGTGTCTGAAGAGCCCCAATTCTTTATTGGTTTTGAAATTCAGCTCAGGCAGCTCCTCTTCCTGGGACCTTCACCTTCTTCAAGGGAAGCAGAAGGATCTAGGATGCTGAGCGCTCACTCATCCTGGGCTGAACATTGCACATAGGGCACCTGGATTCTTTCTCATCACGACTATCTTCAGAGGGAAGAACTAAGGCTCCGAGAAGTTAAATACTTTTCCGAAAATTATCCAGCAAGTAAGTGGCAGAGCTAGGCGGGATTCAACCCAGATCCATCTGATTCCAAAGTCCAAGGTCACTAAAAGCAGGAATTTATCCAGTGCATGGCAGACTTTAGCGCAAACATTAAATGAAGGTTTTACACAGTCAGCAGCCTGAGAAAATAGTTACCAGTGCAGTTTATAAAACTTTGCATTTAACCCCTTTTAATGCTTTTCTTACATACCCAAAAATGAAATGAAATTAAATCAGAGAGTTTTTTATTTGTTCAATATATTACATTCAGTTAGTTTGTTTTTGTTTTTGTTTTGTTTTGTCTTGTTTTTCCCAGATGGAGTCTTGCTCTGTCGCCCAGGCTGGAATGCAGTGGCGCGATCTCGGCTCACTGCAACCTCTGCCTCCCAGGTTGAAGCAATTCTCCTGCCTCAGCCTCCCAAGTAGCTGGGATTACAGGCACCTGCCACCACGCCCGGCTAATTTTTGTATTTTTAGTAGAGACAGGGTTTCACCAGGTTGGCCAGGCTGGTCTTGAACTCCTGACCTTGTGATCCTCCCACCTCGGCTTCCCAAAGTCCTGGGATTACAGGCATGAACCACCGCACCCGACCTACAGTTTGGTTTTTTAATGCTCAAATTGTTCCTAATTTTAAGTAAGGGGAAAGAAATCAGCATTTACAGTCTTCTTAGGAGCTACGGATCCACCCCAGTACATGAAAGAAAGCTACTTTTTACTGAAGAATGTCAGCCAGTAAAGAAAGAAGGAATGATAGAATTAGCAAACCACTATTTTGCAGCCTCCTGTGAAATAATTGATTTAGGCATTAAAAACAATTAAGTTGCAGACATCATGGCACTTCTAAACATTTCAATAATTGTCTTCTAACAATAAGAATATTGTCCTACATAACATACATTTAAGAAATTCCTCATTGTGACCTATTATCCAGTTCATGTTTAAATCAATGAAAGTTACGATCATTGGGTGCATGGTTGTGAGGAGGCAGAATCTTTGCTCATTACCAAAGTAATGACTTAATCCTTTCAAGGTAACAATGTATTTCTAAAAAAAAAAAAAAAAAAAAAAAAAAGTCCTAGTGGTCAATAGCTCAAACAAGGGAGCAAACTGAACATCTCCATCAATGCACAGCCTGTTACTGTGTGCCTGCTGGTGTGAGGAAACAGGAAGTGTCTGATATCACCCATGAAGTGTTTTGTCCATGTATGTTTAACCTGCATTTAGCCAAGCCTTTAGACCTAACTTTCAGTGCACGGGAAACACAATAGCTAGAGCATCAAGTTAATGACACTACAAGGAAACAATTAGACATCTGGGATATTCTACAAGACAAACTGGCCAGTTGCTTCAGAAAATCAATATGATAATGGAAAGAAGATCAATGGTTGCCTGGGACAAAGAGCAGAGGGGGAATGATTGCAGAGGGGCATAAATGAGATTTTCAGGGTGATAGAAATCTATATATTGATTGGGGGGACAGTTACATTAGTGTATACATTTGTCAAAACTTATGAAGAGTACACTTAAAATGACCATTTTATTCTGTTTAAATGATACCTTAACACGGTGGATTTTAAAAATAAAAACAAAATGTTAATGTCACCGACAAAAAAAATAAGGCAACTGTTTTATTAATTTATTTATTTATTTTTGAGATAGGGTCTTACTCTGTTGCCCAGGCTGCAGTGCAGTGGCACAATCACAGCTCACTGCAGCCTCAACCTCCTGGGCTCAAATAATCCTCCTGCCACAGCCTCTCGAGTAGCTGGAGGCATGCGCCACCATGCCTGCCTAAATTTTTTATATTTTGTCGAGATGGGGTCTCACCATGTTGCCCAAGCTAGTCTTGAATTCCTTGGCTCAAGTGATCCTCCTGCCTCAGCCTCCCAAACTGCTGGGATCACAGGCATGAGCCACCGTACCGAGCCTCATTACACATTTTAAAAGACTAAAGAGCCATAGTAACCAGTTATAATGGGAGAAACTTGCTTAGATCTGGGCTCAAAAAAAAAAAAAAAATGAACAACTAAGAAAAACACTTGAGGGGTAACTGGGGGAATTTAAACATGAACTGGATACTAGGTCAGAATGAGGAATTTCTTAAATGTATGTTATGTAGGACAATGTTCTTATTGTTAGAAGACAATTATTGAAATGTTTAGGAGAAAAGTGCCAAGATGTCTGCAACTTAATTTGTTTTTAATTTTCCCTTAAGTTCTGGGATACATGTGCAGGACATGCAGGTTTGTTACATTGGTAAACATGTGCCACGGAGGTTTGCTGCACCTATCAACCCATCATCTAGGTATTAAGCCCCACAGGCATTAGCTATTTATTCTGATGCTGTCTCTCCCTCAACTGCCCAACAGGCCCCAGTGTGTGTTGTTCCCCTCCCTGTGTCCATGTGTTCTCACTGTTCAGCTCCCACTTATAAGTAAGAACATGCAGTGTTTGGTTTTCTGTTCCTGCGTAGGTTTGCTGAGGATAATGGCTTCCAGCTCCATCCATGTCCCTGCAGAGGACAGGATCTCACTCCTTTCTATGGCTCCATAGTATTCCATGGTGTATATATACCACATTTTCTTTTCCAGTCTATCATTGATGGGCGTTTGTGTTGATTCCCTGTCTTTGCTATTGTGAATAGTGCTGCAATGAACATACACGTGCATGTGTCTTTATAATAAAATGATTTCTATTCCTTTGGGTGTATACACAGTAATGAGATTGCTGGGTCAAATGGCATTTCTGCTTCTAGATCTTTGAGGAATCACCACACTGTCTTCCACATGCGACTTAATTTTTATACCAAAAGACATATAAATATGCAGAAAGATAAAGCAAATACGGTTATGGGATGCATAATGACATTTCATTCAACAATTAGCTGCATATATGACAGTGATCTCAGAAGATTATAATGAAGCAGAAAAAGTCCTACTGCCTAGTATTTTTATTATTTTAAAATTATTATTATTTATGCATTTTTTTTTTTATTATTAGAGTGTACTCCTACTTATTTTTTTTTTAACTGTAAAAACAGCCTCAGGCAGATCCTTTGGGAAGTGTTCCAGAAGGCACTGTTATCACAGGAGATGACAGCCCCACGTGTGTTATTGCCCTGAAGGTCTTCCAGTGGGACAAGACGCAGAGGAGGAAGATGGTGATATTGGTGGTCCTGACCCTGTGGAGACCTAGGCTAATGTGTATGTTTGAGTCTTAGTTTTTAACAAAGAACTTTAAAAGGTAAGGAAAAAATTAAAAATTAAAAAATAGAAAAAATATTTCAGGATAAGAATATAAAGAAAGAAAATCTTTTTCAACAACTGTACACTACATTTGTGTTTTAAGCTGAGTGTTATTACAAAAGAGTCAAAGAGTTTTTTAAAAAAACCCAAAAAGTGTATAAAGTAAAAATGTTATGGTAACTTAAGTTTACTTTATTATCAAAGAAAGAAAAAAACTGTAAAAAAACAATTCAGCGTAGCTTAAGTCTACAGTTTTATAAAGTCTACAGTAGTGTACAGTCATGTCCTAGGCCTTCACATTCACTCATAAATACCATTGTGTTACAACTGCCTATAGTATCCAGTACAGTAACAAGCTGTGTAGGTGTGTAGTCTAGGAGCCTATCGCTCCTGCACACTTGAGTGCTTAAACTAAAAATAAAATCCTTGCCCTGGGTGTGACTATTGTGTAAATAAAAATAGTTAAAATAAAAATAAAATCCTAAGTGCCCCCACCGACATAACAGACTCCCTGTGGCCAAGGGGACCCCAGAAAAATCTTAAAACTGAGTTCCTGGTCATGATGGGATGGGAAGTCAGACACACCTCGCTATACCACCCTCTCTTTTATGGTTTAGACACAACAACTGACCAGGATTAGTGTTAAAATAGAGATCACAAGACTGACAGAACAGAATTTGTGGCAGTAAGATGAATTCTAAACAGGACCTAAGGCCATGCCAGGCAAGGGTAAAGTCACGCACCCCTACACCTAAGGAATAAACTATGCTCCAGCTGCCCCAAGGTTTTTCTTTTTCTCTAGAAATAAACAAGCACTGGCCTCGAGAAAAGCAGTATTAAAACACTCTGCTCACCCCCGGAGTCTGACTAACTGACCCCCCTTCCACCAGCCATAACTACAGCTTTGACTGGACGAAAGACTAATTTCAGTAACTTTCTCCTGATAAGACCCCTGACCATGGTCTGGTTCTGGCCAGTTTATAGAGGCGGCACACCTGAGTGCTTTTGTGCACTGAAAACACTTGTTGACATATAGGGTCTAATTTTAGTACCTTGAAATGTTAAGGCCCAACCCCAGGGTGAACATGGGTCACATGCTGCATGCGTGTTTATTCAATGCGCATGCGTCAGGACCACCTTCATGATTATTCCTAGCTCCTTCTATAACCTGTAGAATATGTGTGTTTAGCCGAGCCATTCAGTGTAAAGCTCCTGCCCCAACCCCTCCTCCTTCAAAGTGCCTGTCCCTGGCTTTTTCCATTTTTCCCAGCCTGCAGGATGGCCATCTTATAGGCTATATTCCTTATAAGGAATAAAGTCTCATTTTCCAAATGTATAGATTGTGTGGGGTTTTTTTTTAAGTTAACCAGCGTATAGCATATAGTCTAGGAGTGTAGTCGGCTTCACCATCTAGGTTTGTTTAAGTACAGTCTATTACATCCACACAGTAATAAAATCGCCTCATGCATTTCTCAGAACATATCCTCATCTTTAAGCGATGCATGGTGATAGAGCATAAAGTTAACAATTATTGAAGGAAGAGGGAGGGCAGGTATTCATTGTACTATTAGTCTTTCAACAATTCTGTTCTTTTGAAGTTTTCTTTTAAGACTATTTTTAGAACAGTTTTTAAGTTCACAGCAAAATGAAGGTACAAAGATATCCCTTATACCCCCAGCCCCCAGGCATCACAGCCTCCCCGACTATCAACATCCTGAACCAGAGTGGTATATGTGTTACAACTGACAAACCTACAATGGCACATCATTATCCCCCAAAGTCCATAGTTGACATCAGGGTTCACTCTTGGTATTGTACATTCTGTGGGTTTGGACAAATGTATACTGACATGTCTTCACATTATAGTATCTTGATTGCTTCAAAGTTTTGGCAATTATAAAGCTGCTATAAGCACACATGGATGGGTTTTTATGTGGACCTAAGTTTTCAACTCTCTTGAGTAAATACCAAGGAACATAATTGCTGGATCATACAGTAAGAGTATGTCTCATTTTGTGAGAAAGTGCCAAACTGCCTTCCAAAGTGGCTGTACCATTTTGCATTCCCAGCAGCAAGTGAGAGTTCCTGTTGCTCCACATCCTCACCATCATTTGGTGTTGTCAGTGTTTGGATTTTGGCCATTCCAATAGGTGCATAGTGGGAGGTCATTGTTGTTCTAACGTACATTTCCCTGATGACATATGATGTGGAGCATCTTTTCATATGCTTATTTGCCAGCTGTATATATCCTTTGGTGAGGTTTCTGGTGAGGTCTTTGGCTCGTTTTTAATCAAGTTTTTTGTTTTCTTACTGTTGAGTTTTAAGAGTCTCTGTATGTTTTGAATACCAGTCCTTTTATCAGATGTATGTTTTGTGTTGTATGTTTATTCCAAGTTTGTGGTTTGTCTTTTTATTCTCTTGCACTTTTGAAATGTTTAATAATGAAAATGTGGGGCCAGGTGCAGTGGCTCATGCCTGTAATCCCAGCACTTTGGGAGGCCAAGGTGGGCGGGTCACTTGAGGTCAGAGGTTTGAGACCAGCCTGGTCAACATGGTGAAACCCCGTCTCTACTAAAAATATAAAAATTAGCTGGGCGTGGTGGTGAATGCCTGTAATCCAAGCTAATCGGAAGGCTGAGGCAGGAGAATCACTTGAACCCGGGAGGCAGAGGTTGCAGTGAGCCGAGATCATGGCATTGCACTCCAGCCCAGGTGGCAGAGAGAGACTCTGTCCCAAAAAAAAGAAAATGTGGAAACGGGAATGCCATTCTTGTGATGATGGCCCCTATGGTTTGGAGTTAGTCTTCAGGAACTCTAGCATCACTTTTGCAGGCGAAGGCACTCTAGCAGAGCCCAAGGGAGCCTTTTCCATAGTACTCTGTGACCTGGAGGACTTGGGGCTCCTCCCAAGATCCTTCACTCCTACGGGGCCACGATGGTGTTGAGAAAAATATGAGTAAATGGTTATGTTGCTCCTTGAGTAAATATCTCAATAAGACTAAAAGAAAAGACAAATTCACTCCTGGAATTTCTTCATTAGAATGGGAAAGACAGAAAAACATATACTAAGAAGGTTTTAGCACTTATTTGACAAAGCTGAATGAAAACACACGTAATATGTATGTGAAGGTATAAGTTCTTGAAACATCAAAGAAACTGCTGTTATTACTAGGATTCTAAATATGGAAGGAAGGTGAGGGTTCTGTTTAACATGGTGATGGCTGTGATGTTACTTTTGCTAAGGGAGGTGATCCCCATTCAAATTCTTCTCTGTCAGAAGGTCCAGCTCAAATTGCTTCTCTGGCACAAAGTCATCCCAAATTAATTCAACCCATGGGGATCCTTCCATTCCCAGACTCCACTTGTTCTTGTCATCTGTCTCACCCTGTCTGGGTCTTAATCACTGATATGGTTTGGCTTTGTCCCCATCCAAATCTCATCTTGAATTGTAGCTCTCATAATCCCCACGTGTCACGGGAGGACCCGGTGGAAAGTAACTGAATCATGGAGGCAGGTTTTCCCCATGCTGTTCTCATGACAGTCAATAAGTCTCATGAGACCTGACGGTTTTATAAAGGGCAGCTCCCCTGCACACGCTCTCTTGCCTGCTGCTACGTAAGACATGACTTTGCTCTTCCTTTGCCTTCTGCGATGATTGTGAGGCCTCCCCAGCCATGTGGAACTGTGAGTCCATTAAACCTCTTTTTCTTTATAAATTACCCCGTATCGGGTATTTCTTCATAGCAGTACAAAAATGGACTAATACAATCACCTACTAGATTACTTAAATTGCTTCCATTTTTCCTCTTTTTCCTCCAAAGCCAGGACAGAGTTTGGTTGGTATACCCCACCCAGCCCTGACTCCTGGCACCCCTGCCTGCTTCTGCCTGCGTCCTCCACACAGTAAGTGCTCAAGGCCAGAGGCCATGGCTAAGCCCCTCTGTATCCCCAGTCCCCTGCACAGGGCCTAGCCTATAAAGGTTTGACAAGTGAATAATTGCTTTCTTCCTAGCCCTCCTGTGGTTCAGAGCATAAATCAAGACCCAGGGGAGGTTCTCCATTAAAATTTCCTTGTTGCAATGGATCAAGTGAGGTGGCATCAGGAGACTGGAGAGATAAAGTCTCCTGAATTGTCTGTCATGTCAGATAAGGCCCTTTATCTTCTGTGACCTGGTCTGCATGTACACAGTGCAACCTGTTTTCCACTTTCTCATGGGGTGAAGTCACTGAAAAAAAAAAGTTAACTAGCAGATTCTTTTTTTTTTTTTTTTTTACTTCAAAACCATGTTTGATAGATTAGAAATATTTTCCAATAGGCTGGCACTCAGGGAGGAGAGAGAGCCCATCAAGACATTTCCTGGTAGCGTTTCTACTTACCCTGAAAACCCACATGTGGGTTAGAAATAGTAGGTGCTGCATTTTATCAGGCATAGAGGATATCCTAGAAGGGAAACAGTCTGTTAGACTCTAGGCTGGCACAGTTCAGCTTCCCTGAAGCGTGCTGATCACCACGAGTGTATTGGGGTGTGCAGGCTGGTTGCCATGGTGACCTGAGGGACCACATCCCCATCCCACAGCCCAGCCATGGGGCGCTGGCACCTGGTCCCCACTCTGCACATCAGGCAGGGTTCACAGATCTTGGTTCCCTTCTTTAGACTCTATTCCTCAGAAGAAACCTTGAATACAAAGGCTGCAGCTGCATGTGTGGGTCAGTTACTCACTCAGCAAAAAATGATCAACACAGAAGCACTGAAAATTACTTCTCAAGGACTGTGGAAAGAAAAACATGCTGCGTAGCATTACTTGATAGGCTTGGGAACTTTTTTTTTTTTTAAATGGAAAATTTATGGAACATGCAGAGCACCTTTTTCTCAGTGCCGTAAAATGTTAATTTTATTCATTCTTGCAAATTAGAAAAATTATCTTAAGTCTCCACAAAATGTATTTAAAAGAGATTAAACTAGCTCCTCAATAAGATCTGCACTCACATTTTCTCTTCTTCCTCACTCCTTCTCCTTCCCGGTCACCTGCCCATGCACGGTTTACCCATTTACCATGCCGGGCTTGGCTCTCCCAACCCACTGCCTTACATGCTCTTCACTCTTACCACTGAATTCCTCCATCACGAGACTTCTCTTTCTCTTGTCAAGTCTAGCACACATATGCACCCCATCCACAGCCGCCCTCTCCCAGCCTCCTGCTCTCAGCCCTGCACTCCGCACTGAGCACCCTGGGTGCATTTCCACACCAGCATCCTTCCACTTGGCTCATCATTCCCTCCTCCTTGAAACAAGGTCTTCTCCTAGCTTTCTTTCTCCTGATTTTTCTCCTACTTCACTAACCTCTCCTGAGGCAGCTTGTATTGTCCAAAAATGACCACAGCCATATGTGTGGTCATATGTATGGTCTCATATGCTCTTACGGAAGTTTACTGCTTCCTATCAAGGATGTAATGATTTCCTCTCCCCTTGAACTTGGTTGGGCTTGTGGCTGCTCTGACCAATAGAGCCTGGCAGAAATAATGCTATGGGTTTTGGAGGCTAGTCATAAAAAAGATATAGTTTCCACCTGGTTCACTCTTCTCTCCCTTTTCTTTCTCTTCCTCCTTCTCTTCCTCCTCCTTTCTCTTCTCCTTTTCCCTCTGCTTACCAGCTCTTAGAATCCAGCCACCATGTTGGGAGGAAGCCCAGGCCACATAGAGAGGCCACATGGAGAGGCTCCAGCAGATGACCCTGGCTAAAGAGTCAGCGAACAGCCAGCATCAATCGCCAGACATGTCAATGGGTCAGTGAGTTCAATGAGTCAATGAACCTTTAGATGATTTCAACTCCCAGCCCTTGAGTCTTCTAGTTGAGGCCCCAGATATCATGGAGCAGAGCAAGTCAGGACCACGAATCCCTATCTAAATTCCTGAACTATAGAATCTGCGGGCATAATTAAAGACTGTTTTATGGCACCACATTCTGGGGAAATTTGGTACACAGCCACACTCAGCATTTCCTTTGCTTCTCATCCTTCCCTACTTGTCATCTAAATATAGGAGTGTCTCAGTTAGGGTTACCAAATAAATTACAGGATGCCCAACTAAACCTGACTTTCACAAAAACAACAAAAATTTTTTAGTATAAGCATGTCCCAAATATTGCATGGAACATACTCATTCTAAAAAAATTTATTGTTTATCTGAAGTTCAAATTCAACCGAGTGTCTTCTATTTTTATTTGGTAACGCAAGCAACTCTAACTTCCACCCTAGACTTTTTTATCTACACTCAATCCTTGGGTGAGCTTATCCAGTCTATATCTTGGGTGAGATTATCCAATCTATATCTTGATAACTCTCAAATTTGTATCTCCAACCTGGAAATCTGCACTAACCTCCACACGGAACATCGAACTACCTACTTGATAATTCTTTTATAGTTCACAGTCATCTCAAACCTAAACAGAGTTGTTGATTTGCAAACCACCTCCCACTGCCCACCTAATCTGCAGCTCCTCAGTCACTCCCACCTCAGTGAAGCACACTAATACCTACCTAGTTGCTTAAGCCCCTAAGGTAAGACTCAGTCTTGATTCCTCCCTTTTGTGGACTCTGTATCCAGTAAGTCAACAAATCTTATTGACTTAACTACCAGGTCATATTTCCAACTGGGTCGTGTCTCTGCATGTCTATTACAACTTCCCTAGGACAAGCCATACTCTTCTCTCACTAGAGTAACTGTACTGACCACCAAGTAGCTTTTCTGCTTCCTTCTTGCTTCCCAATAACTCTCTATAATGCATTCTGCACACAGAAGCCAGAATGGTCTTTTTAAAGACAGATCTGGTGGCTCATGCCTGCAATCCTAGCCCTTCGAGAGGCTGACGCAGGAGGGTCACTTGAGCTCAGGAGTTCAAGACCAGCCTGGGCAACATAGCAAGACCTCATCTCTACAAAAAAATTTTTAAAAACCTAGCTGGGTGTGGTGGCACACACCTATAGTCCCAGCTACTTGGGAGACTGAGGTGGGAAGGTTGCTTGAGCCTGGGAGAACAAAGCTGCAATAAGCTGTGATAGCACCACTGCACTCCAGCCTGGGTGGCAGAGCTAAACCTTATCTCAAAAATAAAAATAAAAATAAAGAAAGACAGATCATGTCTTTGACTTGCTTGCTAAGAACTCTCATTGCACTGAAAATAAAACGCAATATCCTTCTACAGCTTTCAAGACTCTTCATGATCAATTTCTTGTACCACTGTTTCAACAGCTCACTAACTGCCTGTGATCCCAGCACTTTGGAAGGCCAAGGCAGGCAGATCACTTGAGCCCAGGAGTTTGAGACCAGCCTGGGCAACATGGTGAAACCCCATCTCTAAAAAAATATATACAGGAATTAGTTGAGTGTGGTAGCACACACCTGTAGTCCCAGCTACTCAGGAGGCTAAGGTGGGAGGATGGCTTGAGCTTGGGAGGCAGAGATTGTAGTGAGCTGAGATCGTGCCACTGCACTCCAGCCTGGGTGACAGAGCGAGACTCTGTCTAAAAAAAAAAAAAAAAAAAAAAAACTTCCTTCAGTAGTTCTTCCAGTGAGGTTTTGTGAAGGGTGACCTCTCTTGGTGTCTATGTCTAAAGATGTTTTTATTACACCTTATACTTTGGGTAGAATTCACAGGTAAGGAATTCTGGTTTGTGGTTATTTTCTCTCAGCAGTTTGAAGATACCATCTAGGTCACTGAAGGCATCTATTATTGCAGGTAAGTCTGCTGTAAGTTGAAGTATTATTGGTTTTTGTTTGTTTGTTTGTTTTGTTTTGAGATGGAGTTTCGCTCTTGTTGCCCAAGCTGGAGTGCAATGCTGTGATCTCGGCTCACTGCAACCGCCACCTCCTGGGTTCAAGCGATTCTCCTGCCTCAGCCTCCAGAGTAGCTGGGATTACAGGCATGCACCACCACACCCAGCTGATTTTGTATTTTTAGCAGAATCAGGGTTTCACCATGTTGGTCAAGCTGGTCTCTAACTCCTGATCTCAGGTGATCCACCTGCCTTGGGCTCCCAAAGTGCTGGGATTATAGGCATGAGCCACCGCGCCCAGCCCAGTATTATTGGTTTTTAGATTACTATCTTTCTAGCGGTGTGGAAGATTTTCTCTATGCTTTTGATGTTCTGCTATCGTACTCCGCTGCGTCTGTGTGGATTTACTTATATCTGTTTGGCTTAAGACTTGGTGTGCTCTCTCGATTTAAATGCTCATCTATTCTTTGTTTTTCTTTTTATTACCATGACCATGTCCTACATTCAAAAGACTGCATGAAGTGTATATATGTAGATTTAAGGGTAATAAAATAAGCACATGTGTATTCACCAACTGGCTTAAGAAACAGACCTTTACCAGCATCTTAGAAGCCCATGTGTGTTCTCCCCTGAGCACAGCCCTGTCCTCCTCCAAGAGGAATCTGCATACTGAACTTTATATCATCATTTTTTGCATTTTTTGAAGAGTATTTCACAATTGTATGCATTTCTACATAACATGTTGTTTAATTTTGCTTATTTTTTTCTACTGTATACTCCTAGAATCATACATTGCTCTATATTTTTGTGACTTACTTTTTACATTCAACATTATGCCTTTGAGATACATCCATGTTGACACAAACAACTGTAGTTTATTTATTTTTATATATTTACTTTTTTTTAGACAGTGTCTCACTCTGTTGCACAGGCTGGCATTCAGTGATGCAGTCATAGCTTACTGCAGCCTCAAACTCCTGGACTCAAGCAATCCTCCCACCCCAGGCTAAGTAGCTGGGACTATCGGCACACACCACCATGCTTGGCATTTTTTTTTTTTTTTAATTTTTAGTAGAGATGTGGTCTTGCTATGTTGCCCAGGCTGGTTTCAAACTTCTAAGCTCAAACAATCCTCCTGTCTTGGCCTCCTAAAGTGCTGGGATTACAGGCATCAGCCACTGTGCCCAGCCTGTACTTAATTTATTTTTTACTATTGTATACTACTCCATTATATAAATATACCAGAAAATTAATATTTGTGGAGTAAATGGATAAGTGAACACATCCATCATCATACAAAGCCCCATTTCTGACAACAGAATTTTGCTCTGGACATAAACATTTGTTCTCTCTTCCAGTCATTGCCCCTAACACATCTTCTCCATCACATCCCAACACTGTTCTTCAGCTGAGGGCTGGCCCTGCCCCTCTCCACTGTACTAAATCCTGGGGTTTATTTCATTCTAAATCTAAGTTACCCTTCTTTGGGACATCTTCTGTGGTTAATCAATCAACCAGTCAATTACTTTTGGAGGCAGAAAAGACTTTAAAGGGCTTGTAACTGGATGCCCATCTACTATGATGCCCTCTGGCAAGTGGACAGCCAGGTGTGTGAGCACATCTAGTGTGGAGGAACCCACTGCTTCATGACAATACCCATTCCACTGGCCATTGTAACTTTCAAAGTTCTTCTTTCTCTTGAGCTGAAACTCATTCCCTGTAACTCTCACCCATGGATCGTTGTTCTGCATTCTGGAGAGACAAACAAGAAACCTAGCTCCCTTTCCCCATCATCCCCACCAGTGCCTGCAAAGCATTTGCAGGTTCCCTTTGCCCCACTTATCACCCACCCTCAACACCCTCACCACAGGTTCTTCTTTTTTCAAAGTTGACCATTCTCAATTCCTTGTATCATCTCTTGTTTAATATGATGTCTAGGTTCTTTTTGTAGACTGGCCACTATCCTTTGATGTCCCTTCTGTTTGTCAACATGACGTATGAAATAATCTCAGACAATGATTTCCTCAGACAATGAATGCCCCAATGGTGTCTCACTACTTTCAGCATGAATATTCTGTATTGTTGTCTTGGTGCTTCTTGGTGTGGTAGAATGTGTTACATGTGAACATATGCAAGAAACATTAGACATCAGGTAACCACTCTACAACCACACTTTAAGCATCCTATCCTGGGCATATATATACATATATGAGGAAGGAACAAACATTTAAAAAATCACAAGTGTTCTATGCTGAGTAGCTATGATGAAGTTCTGGTTTCTTGTTCTAGGTAAATTTGCATAAAATAATTGATTCATTTATTGATTTCTGTTTATCAATGTGTCCATCTCATTTCCCCACCAGAATTGCAGGTTCATAATAGATTGGGGCTGTAATTAACCAAACATTCAATGTTTTTCTCCTTAGTACAGCCCCGTATACCCTGTGAGTGAGAAAAGTGTCTATTAACATTGATAAAAAATATTTTAGTGTTTCAATGTGAGGGCAATCTGACTATGAAATCTGTCACCCCATTTACCACTAGTTGCTAATAACAGCAGCTAACCGTTATTTAAATCCCTACTGCATTAGTTTGATCATAATAAAATATAGTAGCTCTAAAAGCACACTTCATCTCCAGAGCTAGCCACGTGTGTCATTCGGACATAGATATCATTAAAGGGAAAGGAAATATTTTAGACTAGGAGCAGTGCTCTCAGATCTAACTAGGTACACTGAAAATTAATTAAACATTTGGGACCCTTGACAAGGTCAAATGATCAACTGAAGAACCACCTGACATTAAAGAGCAGCTCAATTAATTTATATTCTTGTTATAAACATATTCAGACAATCTTGAAGAAAAGGAACATTTTCAAATATAAAGATCTATTAAAAAGTTATAATAAGGAAGCCCTTTTTAGCCAAATGATGCTAAATTAACTGGGCATGGTGGCTCACGCCTGTAATCCTAGCACTTTGGGAGGCCGAGGTGGGTGGATCACCTGAGGTCAGGAGTTCAAGACCAGCCTGACCAACACAGTGAAACCCCGTCTCTACTAAAAATACAAAAAATTAGCTGGGCGTCCATGGTGGTGTGAGCCTATAATCCCAGCTACTTGGGAGGTTAAGGCAGGAGAATCACTTGAACCCGGGAGGTGAAGGTTGCAGTGAGCTGAGATCATGCCACTGCACTCCAGCCTGGGTGACAGAGTAAGACTCTGTCAAAAAAAAAAAAGAAAGATGCTAAGTCATATGGAAAAGGTGTCTTTTCTCCTATTTCACACTAGATTTAAAAAATCCAACTGGATAACAGATCTAACTGTGAAAGGCAATACAATAAACCTCTTTGAGGGAAGCCTCTTCATGATCTTGAAAGAGGCAAAGATTTCTTAAACAGGCAACAAAAAAAAACACTAATAATAAAGAAAAATAATGAATTAGACTACATTGAAATAAATAATTCTGTTCACCAAAAGGCACTATTAACAGAGTAAAAAGAGAACCTATATATTGGAAGAAGATTTTGCAACATATGATCAACAAATATTTATGTTCTAAATATAAAAGGAACTCCAAATTGACAAGAAAAAGAATATTCAAAAAAATAACAAAAGACTTGAACAGAAACTTCACAAAAGAGGACATCCAAATGGCCAATAAACATATAAAAATTAGCGTGGGCATGATAACAAGACCCTATCTGTACAAAAAAATATGAACAAAAGTAGCCCAGCATGGTGGCATGTGCCTGTATTCCCAGCTACTTGGAAGGCTGAGGTGGGAGCATTGCTTCAGCCCAGGAGGTCAAGGCTGCAGTGAGCCACGATTACAACACTGCACTGTAGCCTGGATGACAGAGTGAGACCATGTCTCAAAAACATAAACATAAACATAACAATTGCTCAACTTTGGCCAGATATGGTGACTCACACCTGTAATCCCAACATTTTGGGAGGCCAAGGTGGGAGGATTGCTTGAGGCCAGGAGATCAAGACCAGCCTGGGCAACATAGGGAGAATGATTCAGTTTCTACAAAAAAAAATTTTTTTTAATTAGCCAGGCGTAGTGGCATGCACCTGTGGTCCCAGCTACCTGGGAGGCTGAGGTGGGAGGATCCCTTGAGCCCAGGAGGTCAAGGCTGCAGTATGCCATGATACCACCACTACACTTTAACTTGGGTGACAGAGTGAGACCCAACTTTAAAATATATGCATATAAGTATATACATATACACATACAGATATATATATACACATATACATAGATGTACACATATATATATACACATATATGATTAATTGCTCAACTTTATTAGTCACCAAGGAAATGCAAACTATAATGATCATATCATGCCAAAGCAGCCAAAAGGAAAAACACCAAATATTGTGAGGACGCAGAGCTACAAGAACACTCACAATGCTTCTGGCAGGGTGTACATTTGCAAAACCATTTTGAAAAACTGAATATAAACTGAATTGAAGCTGAACATATGCATACTCTGCAGTCCAGAAATTCCATCACTAGGTAAAGACTCAACAAAAATGCATACTTATTACACTCAGTGCAATAACAGTCAAAATTCCAGAGAGTTATTTTATAAATATCAACAAACTGATTCCAAAGTTTATATGGAGAGGCAAAAGCCCCAGAATAGCCAACATGATATTGAAGGAGAAAAACAAAGCCAGAGGTCTGACACTACTTGACTTCAAGATTTAATAAAGCTACAGTAATCAGGATAGTGTGGTATTGGGGGAAGAACAGGCATAGATCAATGGAACAGAATAGAAAGCCTAGAAATACACTCACATAAATACAGCAAACTGATCTTTGACAAAGAAATAAAGGAAAGACAACACAGCAAAGATAGTCTTTTCAACAAACAGTGCTGGAACAACTGGACATCCACATGCAGAAAAATGAATCTAGACACAGACCTTATGCCACTCACAAAAATTAACTCAAAATAGATCATAGACCTAAAATGTAAAGCGCAAAGCTATAAAACTTCTAGGATATAAATACCCTAGAAGATAATATAGAAGAAAATCTAGATGACCTTGGGTTTGGCGATGACTTTTTAGATGTAACACCAAAGGCAAAACCTATAAAGGAAATAATTGATAGGCCCAACTTCATTAAAATTAAAAACTTCTGCTCTGTGAAAGACAACATCAAAAGAATGAGAAGACAAGCCACAGACTGAGAGAAAATAACTACAAAACACATTTCTGATTAAGGATTGGCATCCAAAATATACTTTAAAACTCAACAAGAAGACAAACGGGGACAGGCGCAGTGGCTCATGCCTGTAATCTCAGCACTTTGGGAAAACCGAGGCAGGCGGATCACTTGAGTCCAGGGGTTTGAGACCAGCCTGGCCAACATGGCAAAACCCTGACTCTACTAAAAATACAAAATTTAAGGTCGGGCGCAGTGGTTCATTCCTGTAATCCTAGCAATTTGGGAGGCTGAGGCGGGCAGATTGCCTGAGCTCAGGAGTTCAAGACTAGCCAGGGCAACACGGTGAAACCCCGTCTCTACTAAAATACAAAAGAAATTAGCCAGGCGTGGCGGTGTGCACCTGTAGTCCCAGCTACTCGGGAGGCTGAAGCAGGAGAACTGCTTGAACCAGGAAGGCAGAGGCTGCAGTGAGCTGAGATCGCGCCACTGTACTCCAGCCTGGGCGACAGAGCGAGACTCTGTCTCTACAAAAAAAAAAAAAAAAAAAAATTAACTGGGCCTGATGATGCATGCCTGTGATCCCAGCTACTTGGAAGGGAGGCTGAGGCATGAAAATCACTTGAACCTGGGAGGCAGAGGTTTCAGTGAGCCGAGATGGCACCACTGCACTTCAGCCTGGGCGATACAGCGAGACTCTGTCTCAAAACGAACAAACAAAACCAAAAAACTATTCACAGATATTTACAGCAGCAGCTTTATTTGTAATTTCCAAAACCTGGAAGCAACCAAAATGTCCTTCAGTCAGTGGATGAATAAACAAACTGTGGTATATTCAGACAATAAAATATTTAGCAATCAAAATAAATGAACTATCAAGCTACAAAAAGACATCAAGGAACCTTAAATGTATATTAGTAGAAGCCAGTCTGAAAAGGCTACATACTGTATGATTCCAACTATATGATGTTCTGGAAAAGGGAAAACTATGGAAACAGTAAAAAGATTAGTAGTTGCCAGGAGTTACGGGAAGAGGAACGGATGAATAGGCAGAACACAAAAGATTTTTAAGGCAATGAAACAATTCTGTATGATTCTATAATAGAAGATACACGTCACCACGTTTGTCAAAACCCATAGAATGTACAATGCCAAGACTGAATTATAATGTCAACTATGGACTTCGAGTGATAATCACATGCAAATGTAGGCTCGTCAATTGCAACACATACGCCACCCTGTGCAGGATGCTGCTAGTGGGGGAGGCTGTGCTAGCGTGAGGGCAGGGAGCACGTGGGAACTCTGTATTTTCTGCTCAATTTTGCTGTAAACCTAAAACTGCTCTGAAAAAAATGTCTATTAAAAAAAAATTTTTGGCCAGATGTCTGTAATCCTAACACTTTGGGAGGCTGAGGCAGAAGGATAATTTGAGGCCAGGAGTTTGAGGTTACAGTGAGCTATGATTGTGCCACTGCATTTCAGCCTGGGTGACAGAGCAGACCCTGTCTCTAAAAAATAATAATAATAATAACAAATAAAAAAATAAAAAAATTTTATAAAATAAAAAATAAAATAAAATAAAATAATTATTTAAAATAAAAAATTTTAAAAAGGTGTGAATAGATGAGACTATAAAGATTTATTTGTTTTATCACCAAGGATAGACAGTATCTTTATGGCAAGATTAACTTGGAGAGTCACCCTAACTTAGTGTTATTCTCATGTAAACCTCTAAAACGACACTATAAAATGCAGCTTTCTGTGGGTGATAAATGGGAAAAGACAGAACCTGTTGTCCAGCTTGTGTTAACAATTAACAATAAATGATAAAAACAACAACTGGGAGTGAAAAAGAGGGAGATGATTTTGTCAAGGAAAATCTTGGGTGCAACGGCTGATTTGACCACTAGAACTATTGCTACGTGATCTTGCAATTCAGTTCTCATTCATTTCAACATTTCCTTCCATTTTGTGTTTTTTTTTCTTCTCTGCAGGATATTTAAAAGTGTTCCAATGGTGACAAAGAGTTCTTTACCTATTTGAAATGGAATGCCACTTGAGCCACTTTGATACTTCATCCCATTGTCATTTCCATTTGTCTTCACTGCCTCAGGAAAGACAAGCATGGTTCAAGGACAAAGCCCAGGCTCAACGAGCTCCAAAGAGGAACCCACAGAAAACAGAGGCAGCCCAGAGTGTCTCAGCTTAGTGCTGCTGAAGCCTGGGCCCTTAAAAGCTTCTAGTAGATTCTGTTTATAGATAAATTGTGACAGAATCACGCATGTTGCATATTTACAATGGAGAGGAGATTTGGGGAATACAAAAGGCCTTTCAGAGAAGTTGATACGTGGTAAGAATGGGTTATCCTTCCTCCCTAGGCGAGGGCAGGAGATCCCAGGCTGGGTAGAAGTGGGGAGGGGTGCCACAGGCCATGCCTGAGGGGAGATGGCTGGACTGGACTGGACTGGACTGGAGGAGAGGTGGGAGATGGCTCAGGCAGTCCTTCAGGAAGATGGCATTCCCCAGTCTGGCCAGAAGCTCAGAGGCCTGTCAGACCAGGCTGCCCACAATGACGGCCGTCTCAACAGTGATCACCGTGGGCCCGTCATTGGTGACCAGAGGACCTCACCCCTCAACTTTTATCTCCCCTCACTTGGCAAAACAACACGGTGCCTGGCACGTGGTAGACATTCATTGAAAAAGTTTTTGAGTGAATGAAGAAAAGAAACATTGTGTAACATTGTGTGACTTTTTATAATGGACACTTTTCTACTAGAGAACCTTAAGCTTCTTTCTCTCATTTGGTACATAAACACAAAATATCTCCTAATAGGGCAGGGCACAGTGACTTACACCTGTAATCCCAGCTGACTCATGCCTATAATCTCTGCACTTTGGGAGGCCAAGGCAAGTGGGTCGCTTGAGCTCATGAATTCGAGACCAGCCTGGGCAACATGGCGAAACCCCGTCTCCACAAAAAAAATACAAAAATTAGCCAGGCATAGTGGCACGCACCTGCAGTCCCAGCTACTTGGGAGGCTGAGTTGGGAGGATGGCTTGAGCCCCGGAGATGGAGGTTGTGGTGAGCCAAGATCATGACACTGCATTCCAGCCTGCATGACAGAGTGAAACCTTGTCTAAATAAATAAATAAATCCTAATAAATACAAAGTGGTCCACTTACTCGTTTTCAAATCTTGGACTTTCGCAGAAGTAGTCTTCTAAGAGACTCTGACCCGTCCCCTGATAACTGATGTTATATATAAGCAGACAGATACGGTTTTAAAACAAAGTGAAAAAAGTATTTTCTTCCCACTCAAAGAGAAAAATGTATTCGACGTTAATTCTCTGAGCTCTGGTTCATAAAGTCAAATGAGCTTCTAGTTATCTGGCCAGGAAAGGATAGTGGGGCCAAGAAGCAGGCCCCTCATTTATAGGAAAGTTCAGCTTGAGCTACCCGCAAACAGCCCAAGCCTGCTCTCAGGGCCCTGCGGCTGATGCCTCAGAGGTCCTGCCAGCTCCAGGGCTGAGGAGCTGTTAGTAGGTGGTTATGGAAGGTTATAGTACCATTAACAAGTTGAAGGAAGAAAGAGGCACGTCATGAATTGGCTCTGACCCAGTGTCCCAGTGACTTCCATCCACTCTTCTTTCCTTGTCACAGCCTTGCCTGCTTCTCTGTCCTCCAGGGCTGTGTAGTCATCTAAAGCCATTAGTAGGGCACCTGCCACACCCAGATTGCTGCTGGTGTTGTCAGAAAGAAACCCCATCAGCTCTGCCCATGTGTTTGTTCCCTGTCTGCGCTTGGAGGGCTTGGGATTCATTCCCTTACACAAAGGTCCCAGTCTGGCTTAAGGAACTGGGGCTTGGTACTGATACAGGAGTGCTGATAAGGGAAGAGTGTGGCATGGAAGTAGGGAAAGGAAGTGCTAGATAAAGGAGGGCGTGGTCCCTGGCTAGGGCTCCACCCCCACGGACCTAGGTGAGGACAGGCATTTCCTGCCCAAATGTTGCATTTCCCAAGACCACCTTGGCCTGCCACGCCCGCATCCTGGGCCTATAAAAACCCTCAAGACCGTAACAGGCCGACATTGCAGGCTCAGCAAGTGGAGTCGGGCGCGTCACCGGAGGAACCGAGGCGGCTGGAACACGTAGGCGGCTGGATGTTGACGGGAATGGACCCACAGGTACTAGGAGACAGGACCGGCAGAAGCGGAAGGATGAGAAGTTTGGCTGGGGCAGTCAGAGGAGAAAGCCCAGGCCTTTGAGCGGCCTGACTCCATGGGAAGATCTCTCCACTCTACTCCCTTCTGACTTACCCCGAGTTACTTGCACTCGTTCTCCAAGCCCGGGTGTGATCCCATTTTTCAGTACACCAACGGTAGGACCTGGGCTACAGAAAGCGCTCTTTGTAACAACGTAGAGGATATAATTGAATTGGTTAGCACAAACTGCCTCTAGACAGCAAAACTAAAAGAGCGCTGTGTAACACACGCCCGCTGGGGCTTCAGGAGCGGTAAACATTCACCCCAGACACCGCTGTGAGGTTGGAGCCCCCCCACCCCGCCTGCCCCTCTGTATGCTTTCCTTAGAGGTCTGAGTAGCGGGGCACTGGAGAAGGGACCACTCCCCTGTCACCCGGCTTGCGAGGGGGACAAGGGAACGTTTCCCATTTCTGTTGTAGATGTTTGTCCTGGAGGCATCATTAGTGTCCTTTCTTCTTAAGAGACCTCTGCTTCCCACTGGGCAGAAAACACGTGGGTTATATCCTGTTGCCCCGGCTCCAAACACCACCTGGCACCTAGGCAAGTTGCTCTCCCTGTGCCTCATTTCAGACCATTCACATGATGGATCTAGTCACAGCTTGTCTATCCCACGGTAGGAGAGAGATGGCAGCAGGCAGCCTAGCAAGCCTTCACTTGAGGGTGAAAAGTGTGGGCAGTGGTCCTAGTGGTCGTCTTCAGCGCTCTGCCCAGCCAAGCAGTCAACACACACCTCCCTAGCAGTCAGGAATTCCTTCTGGAAGGTCTCTGGGCTGTGGAAGACCAAGCATGTTCACTGAGAAATTGCAGGGCTTCTTCAGAGGCAAATCCTAAGCTTTCAAGAATGGTAGCGCCTTTCTGGTTAGAGAAAGCTAGTTGTTGCCCAATGCCCGTTCTCCTATGTTTTGTTAGTGACAGACCCCAATATTTCAAGGGCGGCAATATGTCCAGAGAGAAAACTGCAGTCCCCAGCTTCTCTTGCAGG
This sequence comes from Pan paniscus, assembly GCF_029289425.2. Lineage (NCBI taxonomy): Eukaryota > Metazoa > Chordata > Mammalia > Primates > Hominidae > Pan > Pan paniscus. Next base: position 26,903,930 of record NC_073263.2, on the reverse strand, counting down.
TACATTTGGCCTTGTGCCTAATGAGGTATAAGTGCAAGTGTTGGGTAGGACTTCTGTAAAGGTTAATGAAAGATAGGTCATTGGGGCTACTCCTGCCTGCTTTCTGGAACTTCCTGGTACTCCAGCGGCCATCCTGGACCACGATGGTGGGGGCCACACAGTATAGCTAGCAGGGCAGGAAAAGAACACGTTCCTGGGTCTCAGGCAACAGCCGCTATTCCAGCCCTAGTAGCCTACCTGGATTTTTTTTTTTAATCAATAGACTTACTGTTTTTTTTTAGCACTTTTATGTTTACGAAATAAGGGAGCAAAAAGTACTTAGTGCTTTAATGCTGAGGACGCCTCCTTGCTAAGTCATGTTTGCCCGAAGCCTGCATTCCCAGTCTCAATGTGAGTGAGTCCCCAGCAGACTGGAACCAGCAAAGAGGCCCCCAGAGAGGTGGAAACGCTGCTGGTTCTCTCACTCTGATTGATTGCGTGCGCCTGCGGCAATGTTCCTCGAAGCCTGTTCTGGAGACGGTCTGCATCAAAACCTCCTGGAGTGGCTGCTTTAAAGCTCAACTAGTGCTTTAGAATGTTGGGGTTGGAGCCCATGGATACAGATTGAGAATTTCTAGAAGCTGCCAGTGCTGAAAACGCCAAATAATTTTTTCTTCCAGACATTAATGAAAATGTAGAGGCAACCAGCTTCATGACTTGAGAGTCAAACCATCCAAATAATGCTTTGAGCATCGATAGCTCCCTAGCCCCCCAACTTCAGTGGTCCCTCTATCAGCTGAACACGTTTGGCCACACCTGGCTCATATGGCTAAAAAAGAACAACTATTTTCTGTCCCTTACAACTTCCGTTCCTCATCTTTTCATCCAGGGCAACTTCCTTCTCACTGACTTTTCTGAATATAAGTCATATCTGCCCTACCTTCTGAGAGTCGCTTATCTAATAAGTTTGTTCTTGCTTTGTGAAGGACACCCCAATCCCTGCTAATACTGATGCCTGGAGTAAACCAAGAGGAGGGCATTTCAAAGGGCTTGTTTGTACATAATTATAGACTGGAGGCCGATGAAAGACTCAGTCAAATCCTTTTTAATCACTGTGATGACACAGAGAGAGAGATAGAAACAGAGAGAGGGGGAGGCTTTCATACAAACCAAAATGACACAGACAAAATATTCTTTCCCCCGATCTGCTCACAGGCCACCCTATATAGGGTTCAGTTCAATAACTGACAGGATGAGGAAGGGTGGAACGGGAATCTGTCAATATCAATGCAGTATATCGCATATATTGATATATTCATAGCCTTCTTCCAATATGGGTGGGAGGTGCCAGGAGATGAGGAAGGTAGGAGAGCCCACATGTGTACACACACACACACACGTACACTCACTCAATTGCGCCTTTAGGGCTCCCACTTCTGTGGCATGCTGATGGCCTTAGTATTGGTGAGCTGTCTGTATTGCCCTTCAAGATGACTTTCAACTCTACAAGCAAAAATCTTTTCTCTTCTAAAATTCACAGGCTTCACTGCAGGCAGACGTGACTTAGCAAGGAGGAGTCCTCAGCACTAATTACAATCCATTTTTGTTTTCCGCTATGTTTATGGTACATTTTGTGTGCTTTTTCTTACCTGTTTTTTGCTATTTTTTTCCCAGTTATTACTAACACCATTGAAATTCTTCTTTTGTGAGACTAAATAGCCAAAAGAGGAAATTATACTTCACAAATAGAACTAAGGCATGTGATGTTCCTCTCAGGAAGAAAGACAGCTATATAAGAAATTTCCACCTAGTTTTCTTCTTAAAAAAAAAAAACTGCTATTTTTTCCCTCAGAGATTAATATTTGTAAAAGCTTTATATTGGAGGTTCTTTTAAAGAATGCATCATTCAGCTGGGCACGGTGGCTCACGCCTGTAATCCCAGCAATCTGGGAGGCCTAGGCGGGTGGATCACTTGAGGTCAGGAGTTCAAGACGAACCTGGCCAACCTGGTGAAACCCTGTCTCTTCTAAAAATACAAAACAAAACAAAACATTAGCCGGGCATGGTGGCAGGCACCTGTAATCCCAGCTACTCAGGAGGCTGAGGCAGGAGAATCCCTTGAACCAGGGAGGTGGAGGTTGCAATGAGTAGAGATTACACCACTGCACACTCCAGCCTGAGTGACACAGCGAGACTCCATCTCAAAAAAAAAAAAAAAAAGATAAGCATAGTCTTAGGTCCATAATAAGTATAAGTGTCTAGACTTTTGGAGAAAGCTTATGCAAACCAGCCTCCTAAAGCTAAACCTTATCGACCACCCCTGCAGAAGTTTAGTGAATCAAAACCACTGTGATGATTATTCCCATATTCACTATGATTTACCACCCTACGTTCTTTTAATGTACATAGCGATAAATCCAATGGAAACTCCCAAATACTTCTATATTACAAAAGAAAGCCACACACAGCAGAACTTTTTTCTCAGTTTAAAACTTTAAAAAATTCAATTATATAGAGACAATTCATGAAAGAAAAAAACAGTTTATAATTTAAAAAATCAGTGTTAAGTGGTGTGAAAAATTAATATTGAATACAGAGTAACATCTGGACTAACACATGGAAGTTTCTCGTTCAGAAAATGTTCCCCAAACAAGAAACAACCCAAGAGAAAGATATAGCAAGTATCTCCACATGCCAGACACATCAATCATGTTGCTCCTGAAGAATTGCTCAGGTTTTATTCTCAATCTAATAATTCTTATTTTAAATACATCTTTTAAAAAGCCTTTAGGGGAAAAAAGGGGCTGTTTCTCAAGTCCATGTTTCATTTCAAACTGCTGATTAGAAGGATAAAGACAGGTTGAGTTAGCCATGCACCGACAGCAAGGCTGCTGGAATGCACTCCCCCTGGGTGCAGGCCTGTGGTCCACTTTTTGTGTCTGTCTGTAGTCAGATTGTCAGCCTCCTGTTTTACTGTTTCTGTGTTGTGATGATTAATTTTTTGTGTCAACTTGGCATTTGGTCAAATGCTAATCTAGAGGTGGCTGTGGAGGTATTTTTTTAGGTGTGATTAACATTTTAAGTCAGCAGACAGCCTGGCACAGTGGCTCATGCCTGTAATCCCAGCACTTTGGGAGACCAAGGCAGGAGGATCACTTGAGGTCAGGAGTTCGAGACCAGCTTAAACAACACGGCAAAACCCCATCTCTACAAAAAATACAAAAATTAGCTGGGTGTGGTGGGGCGCCCCTGTAATAATCACTTGAGCTGGGAGGCGGAGGTTGCAGTGAGCTGAAATTCAGCCACTGCACTCCAACCTGGGTGACAGAGCAAGACTCTGTCTCAAAAACAACAGCAACAACATTTAAGTCAGCGGACTTTGAGTAAAGCAGATGACTTCAGTATCATGGGTGGGCCTCATCCAATCAGTTGAAGGCCTTAAGAGCAAAACTGAGGTTCCTGAAAGGAGAAGGAATTCTCTTCAAGACTGCAACATGGAAGGCTGGGTGGGGTGGCTCACACCTGTAATCCCAGCACTTTGGGAGGCCGAGGAGGGAGGATTACTTGAGGTCAGTAGTTCAAGACCAGCCTGGCCAATGTGGTGAAACCTCATCTCTAATAAAAATACAAAAACTAGTTGGGTGTGGTGGTACATGCCTGTAATCCTAGCTACTCAGGAGGCTGAGGCAGGAGAATCTCTTAAACCTGGGAGGTGGAGGTAGCAGTGAGCAGAGATCATGCCACTGCACTCCAGCTTGGGTGACAGAGCGAGACTCCATCTCAAGAAAAAAAAGAAGAAAAAAAGACTGCAACATGGAAACATGTCTAAATTTTCAGCTTTCTATCTCAAGATTGCAGCATCATCAACTCTTACCTGAATCTCCATCTTTTTATCTCACTCTCAATATATCTATGGATTGAAAATAGATTGATAGATCTCTTATTGGTTCTGTTTCCTTGGAGAACCCTGACTGATATATATGTTTGCGTCATATTTAAAAAGATCTTCACAGCCGGGCGCAGTGGCTCACACCTGTAATCCCAGCACTTTGGGAGGCCAAGGCAGGTGGATCATGAGGTCAAGAGATCGAGACCATCCTGGCCAACGTGGTGAAAGCCCATCTCTACTAAAAATACAAAAAAAAATTAGCTGGGCATGGTGGCGGGTGCCTGTAGTCCTAGCTACTCGGGAGGCTGAGGCAGGAGAATCACTTGAACCCCGGAGGCGGAGGTTGCAGTGAACCAAGATTGCGCCACTGCACTCCAGCCTGGAGACGGAGTGAGACTCTGTCTCAAAAAAAAAAATAAAAATAAAAATAAAAATAAAAAAATAAAAAGATCTTCACCATTCTGAGATTAGTAAAACAACTTTCTCTCACAATTTCCTTTCACATTTTCATGTTTTCTTTTTTTATTGTTTAATGTTTTATCCATTTGTTTTTTATTTTGGCATAACATGTAATTAAGAATATAACTTTATTTTCTCCCAGATAGGGAAATGCCATTTTGATTTGTACATCTGGCATAACTATAAAGTAAAAAGACTGATTTTATTACACAGTTTGTAAGCTGGTTCAGAGAACAATTATGAAAGAAGAGTTTCAAAAACACTTTGAAGAGTACTATCAGCTTTGAGAAAAGTGGATTACTTCACAGGAAGTACTTTGAAGAACAAAACTCACTCAGATATAGAAGTCTTGAAGTGTTTGCATAAGACAAGAAAACCAGTAACTTAAGAAGATCTTCATGTCAAACTATATTGCCGAAATTAAACTATTTAAGGAGCTCCCGCACAGGCATTGATCTGGGGCCGAGGAAGCTGTTTTGCCCACCAGCCGTTAATACATTGTGTCTTGTGATTTTCGTTTTGCACCAGAGCAGTGACACACTGACTCAAACCAGTGGGAAACTGCATACACACAATTTCATTCTGCCCTTTATTAAATCCAAACCACACACTGAAAGCCCTTTGGCAAAAGGCAAATGGTACAACTCCAATGGGAAGATGATCTATTGAATGAATGTCTTCAAGATGCTGATTCAAGAGGTATGACTTTTCCTTCCACAAATTCAGTTTGTTCACGATGCTGTTTGAACATTATGAACATTTTAACAGTTTGGAACTAGTTTCCTAACAGAGTAAAAAGAGGAACCCAATCCTGTATCCCCCCCACAAAAAATACTACTTACAGAGTTTATAATAATGCCTTCGATTTGAATTCAAAGCACAATTCAAAGTCAAATTTTAGCCTCAACAGGTACATTTTTCTCACCAAACTATTTGACATTGTCAAATGAACACACATTCCCGAAAAAAAAAAGGGACTCAAATCAAGCACTGAATGTAATACATTGGACATAACCAGCAGGCACACACACAGGAGTGAGCACATCCAGTTTCCAGTTGTTTACGCCATAGCGTGGTCATTGCAGCCTGTCTAACCCTTGGCAGTAGCTTTTCTTTTAATTAACATTTTACAAAAGTAATCAGTTTTTGGAAGAAAAGCCATAGAAATGCACATAAGCACAAGGAAGAAAGTAACACCAGAATCTTCCCACCCAGGGATGCACACTGTGGGTGTGTTCAGGTGCGTCCTCTTTCTCTCCTGTTCTGCACATTGATTATTTAAACAGGTACATGGCCTCCATACTGTTTCTAACCTGCTTTTTCTAGTTAACCACAGATCGGAAACATTTTCCTACGTTACAAAATAGTCTTGTATACCAACATCTTAAAAGCTTCAGTACTACATTTTTTTGTATATGTGTAACAGCATGCCTAGCTCTATTAGGAAATAAAATGTTGTTACATAAAGGAAAACACCAACCTGATTCAATGTTAAATCAGTCAAAACTACTGGATTGACCAGGCGTGGTGACTCATGCTAGTAATCCCAGCATTTTGGGAGGTGGAAGTGGGAGGACTGCTTGAGGCCAGATGTTTGAGACCAACCTGGGCAACATAGTGAGATCCCATCTCTAAAAAAAAAAATTTTTTTTTTTTGAGACAGAGTCCCACTCTGTCACCCAGGCTGGAATGCAGTGGCGCGATCTTGGCTCACTGCAACCTCTGCCTCCTGGGTTCAAGCAGTTCTCCTGCCTCAGCCTCCCGAGTAGCTGGGATTACAGGTGAGTGCCACCACACCCAGCTAATTTTTATATTTTTAGTAGAAACAAGGTTTTGCCATGTTGGCCAGGCTGGTTTCGAACTCCTAACCTCAGGTGATCCACCCACGTCAGCCTCCCAAAGTGTTGGGATTACAGGAGTGAGCCACTGCACCCGGCCGTCTACAAAAAAAATTTTTTTAATTAGCTAGGTGCCATGACTCATGTCTGTAGTCCCAGCTACTTAGGAGGCTGAGGCAAGAGGATTACTTGAGCCCAAAAGTCCCAGGTTACAGTGAGCTGTGATCTTGCCAGTACACTCCAGCCTAGGTGACAGAGTGAAACCCTGTCTCTTAAAAAAGAAACAATGTTTTTAATTAAAATAAATCTATTGGGTTCCTCTTGCCCCTGTTGAAATGTGGGGTGTAAGAAACTGGTTCTAGGATCAATGCCTCGTCCTGAGCTTCCGGAAGCTGCTGGTGACTGTTGAGGCTTGCCTTTTCTGCTTGTACTCAGACAACTCCTTCTTTCTAGAGACCAGCTGTCTCCAGGCCGTGAGTCTGGAGCGCTGAGAAAGTGCTCTCAGGTCTGGGTCTCTGCTCTTGCTCCCACTGAAAGAGGTCTGGGTGCTATTTGGTCTGCGGGTTGTAGGGGCCAGCAGACTTTTTTTGTTCTTGTTTGTTTGTTTGAGATGGAGTCTCGCTCTATCACCCAGGCTGGAGTGCAGTGGTGCGATTTCTGCTCAATGCAACCTCTGCCTCCTGGGTTCAAGTGATTCTCCTGCCTCAGCGTCCCGTGTAACTGGGATTACAGGCACGTGCCACCATGCCCAGCTAATTTTAATATTTTTAGTAGAGATGGGGGTTTCAGCATGTTGGCCAGGCTGGTCTCCAACTCCTGACCTCAAGTGATCCGCCCGCCTCAGCCTCCCAAAGTACTGGGATTACAGGAGTGAGCCACTGCATGTGGCTGGGCTGGCAGACTAAACAGCTTCATAACTCTACTGCATAATAGCTTCATGGCAGAGGAGGACAAACTCGCTCCTTATTCCTGCATTGCTTCATCAGTAATAGAGGATAATGATAGTGCCTCGTCAGGCTGCTGTGAACCTTAAGTAAGATAGCAAATGTGGAGTTCTCAGTTTAATACCTGTGGGAAAGCTGTCATTACTTGCTGGACAAGACCCTTGTGGTGAATGAATATGTATTGAGATTTTGCAAGGTGTCACAGGGAACACTAAGATAAGCCAGAGGCCTTGCTTTCAAGAAGATGATAACATCCTAGAGGGCAGGAGTCAGTACAGTTTGCAGGCCAAATCTGGCTGCTCCTTGTTTTTGTATAGACCACATGCTGATAAAGATTTTTACATTTTAAAATATATTTTTTTAAAGATCAAAGGAAGAATATTTTGTGATATAAAATTATATGGAATTCTAATTTCAATGTCCATAAATTTTATTTATTTTTATTTGTTTTTTGGAAACAAGGTCATGCTCTGTCACCCAGGCTAGAGTACAGTGGAGCCATTATAGCTCACTACAGCCTCAGACTCCTGGGTTCAAGGGATCCTCCTGCCTCAGCCTCCCAAGTAGCTGGGACCACAGGCACATGCCATCATGCCCAGCTAATTTTTAAAAAATTTTGTTTATTTATTTGTTCATTTATTTTGTAGAAATGGGGTCTTGCTTTATTGTTCAGGCTGGTCTCAAACTCCCAGTCTCAAGCAATCCTCCCGCCTTGGTCTCCCAAAGTGCTAGGATTACAGATGTGAGCCACCATGCCCAGATACAATGTCCATAAACTAATAACATTCTTTTCATTAGTAGACCTGAAACATTATACTCAGTTATTCTTGTATTTTGAATTTCATCAGTAACGATGTTGTGGAAATCTATTCTCTTTCGTCGTAAAGACATATATAATTGCCTCAATTTTGCCTCTTGTCCCCTAAGCCTAAATATTTACTATCTGACCCTTTACAGGAAAAGTTTGCTGACCCCTAACATACAGGCAAACAGCTCATTATAACATGGGGTACTCTCTCACACAGGTGCCAGCAAACTTATGAAGTCAGAGAAAGGAGCAATGGGACCCAGTGGGAGGATTAGACGCTGGTCTATGGAGAGCACACTGTTTGAGCTGGAAACTAATACAAGCGGTTACCTTTGGGTACATGGGGAGGAGCACAAATTGGGTGGATGAATACAGGAAGAGAAGTGAAGATTTTCACTTTATACCTTTTTACATTTTTAAAAATTTCTAACCATTTGAAAACATACACATTTCAAAAAACAAAACTTGAAGGTTGAGCTACACCAGACATATTGGCTGTCGCCCTCCACAGAGAAAGTTCTGTGAAGGGCCCAGGTGAGGAAGGAAGAATGAGAGCCCAAAGTTCGTGGTGAGGACCTGGAAGGATGTCCTTGAGGTGGAAATGGCAGAGCCCGGTATCTACCATGATGACAAAACCATGCCCTGCTCTCCTGGATGGCAATCCCGCCTGATAAATCTTTGCTCAAATGTTGAAAGCTGCCATGGTGCAAATGACACTTAACTGGGGAACGAATCCAAGTGAGTGATCTTTCTGAACACCAGGAAGCTGGCAGAGCTATTAACTAGATTGCTCACTGGTTTTCACGTGTGTCAAACTTCTCATTCTGCAAATGGGCTGTCCCTCAGGCCGGGAATAGGAAATTTGTGGCAATTCTCAGGAGGGAAGGGAACATTCTGTTTCAAACCACCAACCCTACTTTAAGTGGAAAATAATGTAAAACTTATTGTATTTGCAACATTACATTAAGAATGATGCAAAACTTACAAAAAACAGAATTTGGGGTATTTTTGTATAAATGGAACTTGAACACAATTCCATCTAGCAGTTGAACCGGTAAATAAGTTGACAATTTTACTTTCACAAACATTAACTGGAGAGAATACCACAGGAAGGATATACAAGGACCTGGCAAAAGTGAGTTGGCATTGAGGGAGTGAGTCCAGGTGACTGGAGTCAGAGCTTTCCCTTCCACTTTATTAAAAAGGAAAAGGAATTCAAAAGAAATAGGAGGAGGAATTCTGTGTATTAGAAAAAAACAAATGTTGCTGAAGAAGGCTAAACTATCGGGCTGCCACGTAATCCTGTTGACCACACCCCATAACTTGGCACTCACGCCTTCCCTGACTTCTAGGACAATGCTCTCTTCTGGTTCTTCCCTCACCTCTCTGATGTTCCTTCATAGCCCTGTCATAGGCTTTCTCTTCTTCACCCATCCATTAATTCCCACAGCCTTGCCACCCATCCTGGTTCTACCCTTGGTTCATCCCCCTTCTTGTCCTCCCACTACACACTTCATTTTGGACAAACTCATTCACTCCCAAAGGTTGATTCCCCAACTTTGCCCCAAGCTTCAAACAGGTGTACCCAAGTGCCCAGATACTTAATGCTTCTCAGTCTCAATATTCCCACTTCTGAATGCACCTAAAAGCCAAGGGAAGACCATTGGGTTGTGGGAGCAAAGGGAAAATTTTCCTTTGTTCTCTGAAGGTTTGCTGAAAAATCAACTGACAGAAGGTGATTAACAGGAAACAGGCATATAAAATGTATTTACATGCATGTGTGTCCACAGGAGTCATACACAATATGAACTCAAAGAGGGCCAGATGGTTGAGGCCTAAGTACTCTCTTCATAGGGAAGAGACTTAAGGACCTGGGAGGTGGGAGGCAGGCATTAGGGAAGGTGAGGGGTGGGGCTGCACAGGAACAAAAGGTGTCTTATTACGCAGACAAAATCTCCTAAGTCATCTCTTGGAGCTGGCCTCAAAGGAATAGATGAAAAATCTGTCTGGGTGTGTTGATAACACCCAGCCTCTTCTCTTTCAGTTTATTTTTCCTGGTTACTTGATGGGATCCCTAGGCAGGAGGTCTTAAAACAATTTCATATCCTTTGGAAAGAAGCTTTATTGGCCAGATAAGGAAATTTCAGAGAGCCCTTCTCTGCACTTGATGTAGGTAGGGGGAAGAGGACAAGGTAAGGTTACAGGGACCTTGATTCTTGGGCAGCTTCTAAGTCCTCTCCGCATATCAAAGTGACAGACTTTGGGGTATTGCTTTCTGAACCCCAGTGGGGGCCTCACAGGGGTCGCTTTCTCCATGTGGGACTTGGCAGGAAAAGGCTTAAATGGCTTGGGAGACAACAGAGCGTAGTTAGCATCAGGTGGGGACCAAAATGTCGTGTTCACTACTGTACCTCCCCGTTGGCATAGCGTCAGACAGATGCTACAAATATTTGTTGAGTGGAAGAAAGAGAAAGAGGAAAGAAAGGAGAGAGAGATAGGGAGGATGGGAGGGAGGAAAGGAGAGAGAGAACAAGGAACAATCTTGATCAAATCCTAGCTGTTTACTAAATGTATGACCTTGAACAAATAACTCAGCCTCCTTGTCCCTGGACCTCAATATCCTTATCCATAAAATAAGGCGCTCTCCCCAGGTCGTTGTGAGGATTGAATGAGAGCATATATGTAAAATGCTTAGCAAAGGGCCTGACTCGTAACGAGTGGCCCATAAGTGCTACTGTGATGACTATACTCTCCAGGGTCATACAGCCAGTGAGGAGCCGAAGCTACAAATATCCAAGGTCTTTCTCTCTGCTGTTGGAAGCTCTCCTGGCATACCCTGGGTTCTCACTGCCCTAAGAGCCCTTTCCCCTCTGGTGAGCACAAGTTCTGTGCTGAAAACTGCCAGCCCCATTGTTTCTGTGAGCTTGAAAACCTCTTCAGAGCAGCAGGCTCTGATACATGCAAAGAAGGAGCAGACAGAACCATTAAGACACACTCAGCCTGAATCACTGTCCTCCTCAGCAGGGCTTTGTGGCAGCCTGGGGAGATACTGTTCTCAGCCACTGGACCAGATTGCTCAGGGAGCAGGAGGATGCAGGAAGCACAGGCCACCCGCTCCTGCTGTTACTGACCTAGTTTGGACCGCTTTGCTGGGAATGTGAAGCCAAACCAGATGGAGGGACACCAGGAACCGCTGATGCTAGCTGGAGGGATAGGAGCTCGGGCTCCAGGGAGCTCAGACTTCGGGGCATTCCAGGGCTTGATTTGGGGCACAGAGTGCTCACTTGGTGGGGGGGGATGGCAGTCGTCTTAGTCAACCCAGCTGCTATAACAAAACACAACAGACCAGGCGGCTTACATAACAGTAGTTTCTTGCCATTCTGGTTACTGGGACATCCAAGCTCAAGGCTCTGGCAGATTCGATGTCTGGGGAGGGTCTTCCTCCTGTTTCCTGGATTATACCTCCTCACCGTGTCCTCACAGGGCAAAGAGAGGAAGCCAGCTCTCTGGTGTCCCTTCCTATAAGGACACCAATCCCGCTATGAGGGCCCCACCCTCAGGACCCCATCTAATTCTAATCTCCTCTAAAGGCCCCACCTCCCAATACCATCACATTAGTGGGGAAGGTTTTGAATTATGAATTTTGGAAGGACACAATGGTTCTGTCCCTGTGGCAGGTAACAACCTTCCTGGCCTCCATGTGGTCTTGACCATCCTGACCACAGACAGAGGCCTCTCAGTGAGGGGCAGTTATGGCATAGTAGCTAAGAGAGCAGAGCCTGCAGCCAGACTGCCTGGGTGTGAAGGTTGAGTCTGCCTCTTGACAGCTGTGTAATCTTGGGCCAGCGATATAACTTCTCCACACCTCAGTCTCCGCATCTGTAAAGTGCAGGTGACAATAACAGGACTTAACGTCATAAGGGTGTTAGATGTGAATCCATGTACAGCATTTACATAGAAAGGTGCCTGGATCATCATCAGCACTGCATAAGTGGTTGCTGTCAAAATCTTACTATGTCACCAGATAAGCCAGTTTAATGCTGGTGACGGGACAACCAAGGGCACAGAGTTCTTAATGTTTGCCCAAGGCGTGGGAGAGCGTAGGAGTGGTGACTAAAAGAAGGCTCTCATCTCTGTGCTCCCTCATCCTTACAATGAGACCCTGCACATGGCACGTCATCTTTCTGAGGCCCAGTTTCCTCCTGAAAATGAAAATAATAGCTTCACTCTGCCTAATTCGCAGGGTTCTTTGATGACTAAATGAGTTAGCATTCATGAAAAATGTTTGAACACTCCAGAATGCCAAGTGTGATGACCAGCCTGAGACTCCTTTTGCCTCTAGGGATGGCCATGCCAGCAGCGGGTGGATGAGCTCAGACCCCAACACTGGCAATTCATTCCTCACCTCTTCCCATGCCCTTGGAAGTGGCAAAGCGTGTGCACGTGAGCACCTATGTTGGAGTGATGAGACAAGCCAGCGGAGACACTGGATCAGAGAACACTGAATCAGCTGGGAACGTGGGAGTTGAGTGGGTGGGGCTGGAGAGTCATGCATTTGTCATTTTCTATTGAACAAAGGTACAAGCAAATATAAAAATACCTAAGGAAGACACATGACTATTATTAAAAGTTTAATGGCAAAATTCTTCCAGCTCCCTCTTTGTTTCAAAGTGGAAAGAGTCACTTCGAGATGGACATTTGCATCCCTTCCATAAGGAAAGAGAACAGCCCCAGGTCCTCGGAGTGCAGATTATGATCTGGAGGCATGGGTTTGTGCACGATGCCTTCCAGCATTAGAGAGGGGATGAGCCATGTATGTATTTCTCCACAACAAACCTCATCAAAGGAGTATCAATTGGCTGGGGCTGCCATTACAAAGTACCATAGCCTGGGAGGCTTAAACAACAGACATTTATTTTCTCACAGCTCTGGGGGCTGGAAGTCCAAGATGAAGATGCCGGCAGAGTTTCTTCTCCCAAGGCCTCTCTCTTTGGCTTGTAGATATCCCCCTTTTCCCTGTGTCTTCACACCATCTTCCCTCTGCATATCTCTGTGTCTAAACCTCCTCTTCTTATAAGGACACTAGTGGTATTGGATAAGGGTCTGCCTTAATGACCTCATTTTAATTCATGTACCTCTTTAAAGACCCAGTCTCCAAACACAGTCACATTCTGAGGTACTGGGGGTTAGGACTCCAAAATGTGAATTTGGAGGGGGACACAATTCAGTCTATAATAGAAGGCAAGGGCTTTATTTCTGGCATCTATTCCACATCATGCTATAAGCCCAATATAATTATCCATAGCTACAGAAGCTTAGCACAATCATGGGCATGACCCGGCATAGCTTCTTGAGCACTGCAGAGCAGTGTGGTGACTGGGGACAGGGACTGAGGGTGACAGGCAGGAGGAGGGTACAGCTTCCTGTGCCCCTGAGCGTGCAAGGTAGAGTCTAGCTGAGTCTGAGCAGCTTGATCTTGTCATCTGCCATGGGCATGTTATACCTGAACTCTCAACACTTCTCAGGAAGAACTTACACAAACAACCTCTACACTTAATGCTTCCATTTAAAGAAATATTTGCAAACATCAGACTTCTGTTTCCTGAACAAACTCAGCATCAGCAAGACCACATCCTTGTCTGCATAAAACAGAAGAGTCGGAGCCAAGGGGCCCTGCGAAGCATACATATCTCTGTCTCCAGTTTCCCAGCACAGACAGAATAGGAAGATGTAAAATTCAAATTAATTTAGTCCACCAACCTGTGACAGCCTTCAGCTGTCATACCCTGACTTACAAAATAACTCACCTCCTGTGGACTGGATGTCCCAGGACCACTTGTACTCTAATACTCTGTGACTTTAACAAGAGTTACATAAAGCAACAGAGGCAATGAAAGTTTCATTCTTCCTTCCTTCATTCACTCATTCAACAAGTAATACTCAAGCAACTTCTATGTGCTAGGTGTCCTGGGGGAGGAGCAAAGATTTCAGAGGAGGCTGCCTGTAGGAAGTGGCATTTGAGTTTGCTTTTGCACGCAGGCTAAGACTTTGGTGAGCAGATGAAATTCCAAGTGGAAGGATGAATAAAAGCCAGGAAATAGGAAAGACAAAACCTAGTTACAATCAATGAGTAGGTAAGTTCTGATATGTAGAGAAAGACCATTGTGTCAGGAAAGAGTGGGCCAACCATCCAGATGTGTAGGCAAGAAGCTGATGTGCCTAAGAGAGAAGACTCTCCACCTCGCCTTCTGTTCTTCACTTCCGACAGGCTTAAAGTCAACCTGCAGAGATCAAGGAGAGGCGGGGAAGAATGAGGAGGGAGGCAGATGGTTCTTCCTTCCGATGAAAGGATGGAGGGAGGAAGGAAGCAGTGACGATTACAAGCTGTTTGACTATAAACAGCACAAGTAGTCTTCTAGTTGGAATCTCGGTAGCTCTTGTTCTGGCCATTCTAAGTGGGCGTCTGCATTTGTGTGGGGGAAAGTGACATGACTGCCTATTTTTGAACATTTAAATCTGTCACTGGTTGAGTGATTTTGTTTCATGCCACTCACAGGATGAAGAGGATTGCTCATGCTGATACTGCCTTGCCAGCATCAATGGGTGGAAACCAAGGGAAATGTATGGTGTACTCCACTATGGCCTCTAACATGGGAATTAGTGCCTATGGAAAGACTCCCTAAAATAGAATCACAAGGGAATATCATTGACTGCCTAAAGTATGCTAGGGTGAGGGGCAATGAAGAGGGGACTATGGCTGCCCAACTATACCCTGAGAGGACTGAACAGATTTCCAGGGCAGCTGGATTTTTTTTTTTTTTTTTTGCTCTGTCACCCAGGCTGGAGTGCAGTGGCACCATCACTGCTCACTGCAGCTTCAACCTCCCCAGCTCAAGCAATCCTCCCACCTCAGCCTCCTAAGTGACTGGGACCACAAGTGTACACCACCACTCCTGGCTAATTTTTTTCTTTCTTTTTTTTTTTTTTTTTTTGTAGAGATGGAGTCTCACTACATTGCCTAGGATGTCTTCAACCCCTGGGCTCAAGCAATCTTCCTGCCTTGGCCTTCCAAAGTGCTGCAATTGCAGGTGTGAGCCATTGTGCCCGGCCAGGGGCAGCTGGATTTTTGAAGAAAGAGGGGGCTTCTTGTTTAATCCTATCGGTCAGGCACCTCCTTCTTGTTTGTTTGCAGGATTCGGCACTTTCAAGGCACTCAAGAACTGTAAAGGGAAGCTTGTAAAATGCTGTGTCCCTTCTGTAGTATGAAGAAAAACAAAAGGAGTGGTTTGTGCCAAGAAAATGAGTGAGGTGCTACCTCAGAAAGACCAAGGATACTGTTCGTGTAGGTTGTTTTGAGAATTCAAAATGCTACTTAAAGTGTATTATTTTCTAAAAATGCCTTTGCCAATAAATGTTGGGCTTTGAGGAAAGGAATCTAAAAATATTAGAGCTAGATTAAAAGTGACTAAAAAGACATGACAATTGAATACAGTATGTGACTGGATCTTTCACTACAGAGAAAAAAAGTGCTATAAAGAGCATTCTGGATACTAGACCCTTATCAAAACCACAATGAGACATCACTTCACACTCACTAGGATTGCTACAACCAAAGACAGATAATAACAAGTGTTGACAAGGATGTGGAGAAACTGGAGACTTCACACATTGCTGGTGGGAATATAAAATAGTGCAGCGGCGGCCGGGCATGGTGACTCACGCCTGTAATCCCAGCACTTTGGGAGGCCAAAGTGGGTGGATCACGAGGTCAGGAGATTGAGACCATCCTGGCTAACACGATGAAACCCCGTCTCTACTAAAAATACAAAAAATTAGCCAGGCGTGGTGGCAGGTGCCTGTAGTCCCAGTTACTCGGGAGGCTGAGGCAGGAGAATGGCGTGAACCCGGGAGGCGGAGCTTGTAGTGAGCCGAGACTGTGCCACTGCACTCCAGCCTGGGCAACAGAGCTAGACTCCATCTCAAAAAAAAATAATAATAATAAAATAAAATAATAAAATAGTGCAGCAGCTTTGGAAAGCAGTCCAGCATTACAGTTTATTATAAAATAGAGTTATTATATAACCCAGCAATTACACTGCTAGGTAAGAACACATATGTCCAGACAAAAACTTGTACATATTTGTCTGCATTATTCATAATAGCCAACAAGTAGAAACAACCCAAATGTACATGAACTGACAAATGGATAAACTGTGGTACATCCAGACAATGGAATATTACTCAGCAATAAAAAGAAATGAGCTACTAAGCCATGAAAAGACACAGAGGAACCTTAAATGCATATTGCCAAATGAAAGAAGCCAATCTGAAAAGGCTACATACCCTATGATTCCAACTATATGACACTCCAGAAAAGGCAAAATCGTAACTGCTTCAGATCCACCTGGGTCAACTTTTTTTTTTTTTTTTTTAATGGAGTTTCACTCTTTGTTGCCCAGGCTGGAGTGCAATGGCACAATCTCAGCTCACTACAACCTCCGCCTCCCGGGTTCAAGCGATTCTCCTGCCTCAGTCTCCCAAGTAGCTGGGATTACAGGCACACACCACCATGCCCAGTTAACTTTTTTGTATTTTTAGTAGAGACAGGGTTTCACTATATTGGCCAGGCTGGTCTTGAACTCCTGACCTCAGATGATCCACCCGCCTCGGCCTCCCAAACTGCTGGGATTACAGGCGTGAGCCACTGGGACTGGCCCCACCTGGGTCAACTTTTAAGTAATAAAGTTGTGAGTTGCTTTTCAGTTGCCATCGACCCTCATGTAACCTGAGCATGCCCAGATGAACCAAGTGTGTAACCACAAGGGGAACCTAAGTGCTTGGACCAAGGGGAGGGGACCAAATTAAGAAGCGGACAGCACCTGGCAGGATCCAGGATCCAGTCAGATCAAGCTCTGGCATTACCCCATGGCAGGACCCAATTATATTATGCCTCCTGGCATCACCTCATTGCAAGATCCAATCAGGTCACACCTCATTATCCTATGATTACAAAATCTGACCCAGCCCCCCGGGGAGACAATGATTTGGGAACTATTCCTGGTATTCTCCTTACTTGTTACAAGAAATAAAATTCCCTGGCTAATTCCTCCTTGGTTATGGTCATTGGGTTGATAATCTGCCAAGTACTAAGCTGCCAAACTCACCCACTGTGGGTAACAAGACTATAGAGACAGTAAGAAGGTCAGTGGTTTCCAAGGGTTCAAGGGGTAGGTAGAGCACAGAGGATTTTTAGGGCAGTGAAATCACTCTGTATGATACTGTAATTGTGGATTCAGGTCCTTACACATTTGTCAAAACAAAAGACAGAACCCTAAGGTCAACTGTCAACTTTGGTTAATAATGATGTCTCAGCGTAGGTTCCTCAACTGTAACAAATGTACCATCCTGCACAAACCTTGCTGGATGTCGCTAGTTGGGGAGTGTATGTATGTGTGGGGGCAGAGGATATATGGGAACTCTCTGTACTTGCTACTCAATTTTACTGTGAACCTGAAACTGTTCTTAAAAATAGAGTTTAGTAAGCCAGGTGAGGTGGCATGTGCCTTTAGTCCCACCTACTTGGGAAGCTGAGGAGAGAGGATCATTTGAGCCCGGGAATTTGAGGGCAGCCTGTGCAACACAGCAAGCTCTTCCTCACTACGTAAATAAAATAAATGCAGCTAAAAAAAAAAAAAGAAAAAGAAAACAAAAGTGGAAGGAGGCCCCAGGCCAAGGAACACAAGCAGCCTCTAGAAGCTGGAGATGACAAGGAAACATTCTCCCCTAGAGCACCAGAGGGAACACAGCCATAGGGATATCTTTATTTATTTTTTATTTTTTATTTTTTTCTTGAGACAGAGTCTCACTCTGTCACCCAGGCTGGAGTGCAGTAGCGCCATCACGGCTCACTGTAGCCTCAACCTCCTGGGCTCAAGCAATCTTCCTGCCTCAGACTCCCAAGTAGCTGGGACCACAGGCACACACTACCACACCCAGCTAATTTTTGTATTTTTTGTAGAGACAGGGTTTTGCCATGTTGCCCAGGCTGGTCTTGAACTCCTGAGCTCAAGTGATCTACCTGCCTCAGCCTCCCAAATTGCTGGGATTACAGGTGTGAGCCACTGCACCTGGCCGACGTCTTGCTTTAAGCCCAGTGAGACCCATTTTGGATTTGTGACCTCCAGATGTGTGAGATAATACATCTGTGTTATTCAAAGCCACCATGTCTGTGGTAATTTGTTATAGCAGCCATAGAAAACAAACACAATAGCATTGTTTCACTAAATGCACCATGGTTATATAAGATAATAACAATAGAAGCTCAGTGAAGACCACACAAGAAGCCTCTGTGCTATCTTGGGAATGCTTCTGTAATCTAAACTTATTTTAAAATTAAAGTGTTTTTTTAAAGAGGCTAGGATTTGCCAAAAATAAGCAGGTAAGGCTGTTACTGAACTGAACTGGCCCCATTTGCCCACACACTTTGGAAAGCCAAACACTGAACCGAGTTTCTGTAGAAAGAGTAGTTTACTGCAAGGCTGCCAAACAGGGAGACAGGAGTCAGCCTCAAGTCTGTCTCCCCAGTCTGGGAGTTGGGGCAGGTCTGATAGTTAGAGGGTAATGAGGCATGATCTGACTGGATCCTGGATCCTGCTGTCTGGTTTCTGCTTCCTTTTTTTTTTTTAGAGTGAGACAGAGTCTCACTGTGTCACCCACGCTGGAGTGCAGTGGCACAATCTCAGCTCATTGCAGTCTCTGCCTCCTGAGTTCAAGCGATTCTCATGCCTCAGCCTCCCAAGTAGCTGGGATTACAGGCACGTGCCACCAAGACCAGCTAATTTTTGTATTTTTAGTAGAGACGGGGTTTCACTATGTTCAAGCCAGGCTGGTCTTGAACTCCTGACCTCAGGCGATCCGCCTGCCTCAGCCTCTGAAAGGGCTGGGATTACAGGCACATGCCACCACACCCAGCTAATTTTTGTATTTTTAGTAGAGACAGGGTTTCACTATGTTCAGGCCAGGCTGGTCTTGAACTCCTGACCTCAGGTGATCCGCCTGCCTCAGCCTTCGAAAATGCTGGGATTACAGGCATGAGCCACCATACCTGGCCAGGTTTCTGCTTCTTAATTCATTCCCTGTTCCTTGGTCTGAGCAATTAGGTCCTGCCTGTGGTTGCGCACTTGGTTTATCTGGGCACGCTCAGGTTACATGACCTTCAACCTGGAAAAACAACTCACAACTTTGTTACATAAATGTGGAGTCAGATTGGTCGGATGCAATTACAAGACTCATGGCCTGGGTCCCAAGCAGCAGGCAATGGAGACTTTCCCCTCCCAATTCTATCCCACCTCCTTATGACAAGGAGCCCTGACACAGAAACCAGAAAGAAAACCAAGAATTTCCTGAAGGGACTGCCCAAAGGGAACCTAACCAACTGATGATGCGCCAGTTTTAAAGAAGAGGCAACTCCTTTGCAGCAGGGACTGCGTGCCCCTTGCAAGAGAGAAATTGAGTCATTATTCAAAGATTAGAGTTTGAGCAGTAACGAAGTAGAAAATGTGCTAAACATCTGGCACAAGATCAACAGATACTGGTTATGGACAATGATGATGCTCTGCCAGCCCTATGTAGTGTCATTTAGTAAGCATAGCAATGGTTTCTAGACATATATATGTATGTATATATATCATATATATACACATATATAATATATATATCATATATATACACATATATGATATATATATCATATATATACACATATATGATATATATATCATATATATACACATATATGATATATATATCATATATACACATATATGATATATACACACATATCATATATGATATATACACACATATCATATATGATATATACACATATATATCATATATGATATATACACGTATATATCATATATGATATATACACGTATATATCATATATGATATATACACGTATATATCATATATGATATATACACGTATATATCATATATGATATATACACGTATATATCATATATGATATATACACGTATATATCATATATGATATATACACGTATATATCATATATGATATATACACGTATATATCATATATGATATATACACGTATATATCATATATGATATATACACGTATATATCATATATATGATATATACACGTATATATCATATATATGATATATACGTATATATATCATATATATGATATATATACGTATATACACATATATATATGATATATATACATATATACACATATATATATGATATATATACATATATACACATATATTGTGTGTGTGTGTGTGCGTGTGTGTGTGTGTGTATGTGTAACTATTCCTTGGATTGAGGAAAGTAGAGTCTTAACAAACTAGATTTTCCATTTTAAAAGTTATATTATTGCCGGGGACAGTGACTCGCACCTATAATCCCAGCACTTTGGGAGGCCAAGGTGAGCAGATGGCTTGAGTCCAGGAGTCTGATACCAGCCTGAGCAACATGGCAAAACTTGTCTCTACAAAAAATACTAAAATTAGTTGGGCATGGTGGTGGGTTCCTGTAGTCCCAGCTACTTGGGAGGCTGAGGTGGGAGGATCACTTGAGTCCAGGAGTTTGAGGCTGCGGTAAGCCATGACTGTGCCACTGCACTCCAGCCTGGACAACGGAGTGAGATCCTGTCTCAAAACAACAACAACAACAAAAAGTCATATTATGATTATTAAGAAATTAAGCAATTTTACCAAGATTTATTAATCTTGGTAAATCTTACTAATCTTGCTTGGTACCAATGTTACCAAGCAACATTACCAAGATAAAAAAGCATTAACATTAAATTCTAAGCTATTTGCATCACCCAGCCTGCCCTTCAGCATGAGGAATATCACACACTCCATGATTACTTCCACCCCAGGGCTTTCAAAAGGACTCAGTCGGCATCGTGCCCCTCCCACCTCCCAAATCTCTCACCCTGACTTATCTTCTGAGCTGAGGGCATCTGCGAATCTCTTCAATTCAACTTCCTCTTCCACCCAGCCCCTCTGCTGGGGTACCTTCCACTGGAACAGAATGTTTCTTTCCATCCAGTTCTGCACTCAGAAGTTTGGGTCACCTTCAAGACCTCTGTCTCCTTTGCTCCAACCTCTAGGTTATAGACACCTCTCTCCTGCGGACTCTCCTTTTAAACTGTCACTCCTGCATCTGCCTCATCCCGTCTGTTCTCTCTGCCACGGCCGTAGTCCAGGGGACTTTTTATTTTATTTATTTATTTATTTATTTATTTATTTTATTTTATTTTATTTTTTGAGACGGAGTCTTGCTCTGTCGCCCAGGCTGGAGTGCAGTGGCATGATCTCTGCTCTCTGCAAGCTCCGCCTCCCGGGTTCACGCCATTCTCCTGCCTCAGCCTCCCGAGTAGCTGGGACTACAGGAGCCCACTACCATGTCCGGCTAATTTTTTATATTTTTAGTAGAGATGGGGTTTCACCGTGTTAGCCAGAATGGCCTCGATCTCCTGACCTCATGATCCGCCTGCCTTGGCCTCCCAAAGTGCTGGGATTACAGGCGTGAGCCACCATGCCCAGCTATTTATTTATTTATTTTTGAGATGGATTCTCACAATGTCGCCCAGGCTGGAGTGCAGTGGTGGGATCTCAGCTCACTGCAACCTCCACCTCCTGGGTTCAAGTGATACTCCTGCCTCAGCCTCCCCAGTAGCTGGGATTACAGGCATCTGCCACCACGCCTGGCTAATTTTTGTATTTTTAGTAGAGACAGGTTTTTTGCCATGTTGGCCAGGCTTGTCTCAAATTCCTGACCTCAGGTGATCCACCCACCTCAGCCTCCCAAAGTGCTGGGATTACAGGCGTGAGCCACTGTGCCCAGCCTTCAGGGTACTTTTGAGATGGCCACAGTTTCCTCTTCTCTCTAACACATCCTGCTGTATTGGCTGCCCCTGGGGCTTCCACTGCCTCTTTCCTGTCTTGGAAGGACATCAATGCTCTTCACAATCTGGACGCAGACTTGCCTTCCCTCCCACTGAGTCTGTCTTATATGTGTCCGCACCAAACCAAAGGACCTGCACCTTGGAGAATGCCCAGTCACATCAGTACCTGGTACTCTGGGCACAGGCCACTGTCTCTGGCTGGAAGCTCCCCGCCTACCCGACCCCTGACATGTTCCTCAATTTGGGGGCCACATTCAGTGCCTCCTTCTCTCAGATGCTCACTTTAACCCCTCCTGTCAGAAAGACTGGAGCCCCCTTGTGGACCACCCACTCTGCTCCCAGGGCACATTGCTCTTCCTTTCTTGGGCTTCTATGTGGGTCAGCCTTGTATTCTGTGATTTGAGCATCAATCTTAGCTTCTTTACTAAAGTTCAAGCTCCCTTGGGGCAATGTTTATTTACAGATCCAGCAGAAAGGCTGGCTTGTGGTTTATGACAGCGTCTTGTTAAAGCAGTAGCAAAGAAGGCCAGGCGCAGTGGCTTACGTCCGTAATCGCAGCACTTTGGAAGGCCGAGGCGAGTGGATCACCTGAGGTCAGGAGTTCGAGACCAGCCTGGCCAACATGGTGAAACCCCGTCTCTACTGAAAATACAAAAATTAGCCAGGTGTGGTGGCAGGTGCCTGTAATCCCAGCTATTCAGGAGGCTGAGGCAGGAGAATCACTTGAATCTGGGAGACAAAGGTTGCAGTGAGCCTGGGCAACAGAGCGAGACTCTGTAACAAAAAAAAAAAAAAAAAAAAAAAAAAAGCAGTACCAAAGAATGCAAGATTGGCAGGCAACGTCACAGGCCTTGGGTCTCAGCTCTGCGGCTCCCTAATTGTGTGACCTGGGGAAAGTCTGTCAGCTGCCATGTGCCTCAATTTGCATATCTGTAACATCAGGATGGTAAATACATACCTCACAGGTCTGTTGTAGGATAAAATGAGTTAATCCAGAAATAAAACTCTTCAGAACAGTGTCTGGCACATGTCAAGTGCTTAGTAGGTTTTGGGTATTATTATTCTTGGGCCCCA
Organism: Pan paniscus; assembly: GCF_029289425.2. Classification (NCBI taxonomy): domain Eukaryota; kingdom Metazoa; phylum Chordata; class Mammalia; order Primates; family Hominidae; genus Pan; species Pan paniscus. Next base: position 26,880,984 of record NC_073263.2, on the reverse strand, counting down.
GCTGGAATTGCTGTGTCAGGATCTCTCTCTTATTTTTTTTTTTTTTGAAATGGAGTTTCGCTCTCATCACCCAGGCTAGAGTGCAATGGTGCAATCTAGGCTCACTGCAACCTCTGCCTCCTGGGTTCAAGTGATTCTGCACCCTCAGCCTCCCGCGTAGCTGGGATTACAGGCATGCGCCACCACGCTCTGCTAATTTTTGTATTTTTAGTAGAGATGGGTTTCCCCATGTTGGCCAGGCTGGTCTCGAACTCCTAACCTCAGGTTATCTGCCTGCCTTGGCCTCCCAAAGTGCTGGGATTACAGGCGTGAGCCACTGCACCCAGCCTGTGTCAGGATCTCTGACAGTGCATTTAGACAAGTGTGATTCTACTACATGCTAGATTCTGTGGAGCATTAATGTAACCTCAACCTTTCATTTTATAAATGAAGAATTTAAGGGCCAGGTAGGCGAAATAACTTACCCAAGTTCCAAAAGGACTTGCATAATCCACTATCTAGTCTACCTTTCACAGGTTTGAACAGCTCCAGCAGCACCAATCAAGTTTGATTTTCAGATGCCTTTCCCACCCCACCCAGGGGTGCTTTGATCTCAGGGCCAGGCTAGAGGGCACCAGAGCCCATGGAACTGGCACAGAAAGGAAGCCCAGCTTTGGCCACTACACCCAACTCCTTTTACATCTCCAGATAGAGAACCAGAGCCCATGAATTACCACTTCTCTCATTTCCTCCATCCCAAGCTCCCCACATTCATAAATGAGGATGACATTGACCATCAGATGTGTTCTCCAGTCTGACCACACCCAGCTGAGGCTGGGGACCTTGCTGTGATTTGTGTGGGTGACTCAGGAGATGCTGAGACAGGCGCCCTGGAGTCTCCAGGCTTCTCGGGCCCAGAAACAGAGAAGCCACTGAGAAGACATAGGACAGTGCCATTGGGGAGCAAACATCCACTTCCTTTTCCAGCCAGACTTGAAAGAAAATCACCCCTTCTCTTTTTCGTCCCATACAAACCTGCAAAAACCCAAGAAACTCTATCTTACAATATTCTCAGCTCCTTAAATAAATTGTAGTTTTCGGTCAGACAAGAGCCGCCATGCTAAGGAGTGCATTTCTCTGTCACATGGTGGAAGTGAATGAAGGGATATGGTTAAGTTCAGCGCCCTTGCCTTAAAGGAAGAGAGTCTGGCTCAGGCACGGTGGCTCACGCCTATAATCCCAGCACTTTGGGAGGCTGAGGCGGGTGGATCACCTGAGGTCAGGAGTTCGAGAGCAGCCTGGCAAACATGGTAAAACCCCGTCTCTACTAAAAATACAAAAAATTAGCCGGGCGTGGTGGCAGCACCTGTAATCCCAGCTACTCGGGAGGCTGAGGCAGGAGAATCTCTTGAACCCGGGAGGCAGAAGTTGCAATGAGCCGAGATTGCACCACTGCACTCCAGCCTGGGCAACAGAGCGAGACTCTGTCTCCAAAAAACAGGAAAGGAGCCTGCTCTTGCCCTGCCCTTTCCAGCTCCCTTTCTGCTACCAGGAATGTGGACGTGGCTGAGAGCCATCGTGAGGGTGGCACCTGGGAAAGGCAGAGAGACAGAGAGGGGGTGCCAGGGCCCCCAAGAATCCCCAGAGCGGAGCATCAGTGCCCAGCTTACCTGCACGTGTGGGAGAAAGACACTTGTCTCTTATGGGAGCCATTTGGATTTCATATCAGCTAAACCACACTCTAGTCTAGAATTCAGGAATCCGGTACAGAGTCCTATTTTCTTCTGCTCTGGGCTGCCCGAGCCTGGCAGCGAGGCATGGATTTGGATTCTGAAAGAACACTGGCTTTAGATTCAGAGAGATTCAGGCGTGAATGTGGGCTCTGACATTTACTACCTGTACCAGTTTGCTAGTGTTGCAGTAATCAAGTACCACAAACTGGGGGGCTTAAACAACAGACATTGTCTCCTGGTTCCAGAGGCCAAAGTCCAGGATCAAGGATTGGTAGGGCTGTGCGCCTTCTGGAGGAGCTAGGAAAGGATCTGATCCCGGCCTCACTCCTGCCTTCTGTGGTTTCCTTGGCTTGTGTACACATCACCCCTTCATCTCTGCCTTAATCTTCACGTGGCATTCTCCCCCAGTCTCCTCATGTAGGCTTCCCTCTGTCTCTGTGTCCAAATCTTCCTTTTTTATAAGGACACCAGCCACATTGGATTAGGACCCACCCTAATGACCTTGTTGTAATTTAACTATCTCTGTAAAGACCCTAACTCCAAATACAGCTGTACTCCGAGGTCTTGGGGGCTGTGCATATCTATTTTGGGATAACACAACTCAATCCACCATAATAACTCTCTGCACTAACAGACTTTGGTGTTAACATCCCAGTTAAAAATCTCAGTTTCCCCAGTAGAAGCCCCCAGCACACACCTTGGAGCTGGTCTCTGCAGTTGTCACGTTTACACTTGAAAGTAGGTGCCACCTCCCATCAGCCAATCATCACTAAATGTGTGTGGTGGCCTTTGCTGTTTTTTCTGGCTACTCTCGGTCTCCAGACCCCCTTTGCCTTATGAGCCTGGGTGACCAGCAGGGCCCCTCTACCACAAAGATGATACAAATGCCAGATATTTAGGATCTCAGCCTCCCTTAGAGCTGCACTGCCTCCACTGTGGTCCTCCAGCTATCTCAGTCAGTGACTCTGTGAGTTACTCAACAGCCTTTTAATATAACCCCTTTTCACTAAATCAGCCAGTCTGTTCTATTGCTTGCAAGTGACAGCCTTGACAGATACCATACAATATTCAACGTCCAAATAGTTGATTAGGAGAGTGGCAGCAGCTTCCAGATGACCCATGAGGATGCATACAGTAAGACAATTGGCTTGGAAGCCACACAGTATAGTGGCTTTCGAGTCAGGAAGACTCAGATTCAAATCTCAGCTGTGCCACTTACTAGCTGAGAAACCATGAGAAAGTGAACTAGCCTCTTTGAGCCTCATTTTCCTCCTCTGTGAAATGGTGATTATAGTAAACTACTTAATAGAATTGTTGGGGGAATTCAACGAGATAATGCAGGATAATGCAGCTAAAACCCATACTGTATATGATTATTCATTTTATGTGTCAACTTGACTGAGCCACGGAGTGCCCAGATATTTCGTCAAACATTATTCTGGGTGTGTCTGTGAGGGTGTTTTTGGGTGACATTAACACCTCAATTCAGCAGGCTGAGTAAAGCAGATGGCCCTCTCTCATGTGTGTAGGCTTCTTCCAATCATTTGAAGGCCTGAATAGAACAAAAAGGTTAACCTCCCCTAAGCAAGAGGGAATTCTGCCAGCAGATGGCCTTTGGACTTGAATTATACCATCAGCTCTGGTTCTCCAGCTTGCTGAATGAAGATCTTGGAACTTGTCAGCCTCCATAATTGCATGAGTCAATTTATTATGATAAATTTCTTTCTATATCTATGTCTTTACCTATACCTGTTACCAATATTGACGTCCATATAGGCATAGCTATAGATATAGACATAGACAGATAGATATGGATATAGATTAGATATAGATACAGATATAGATATCTCCTATTGTTTGTTTCTCTGGAGAAGGCTAACACACTGTGACACATGGAACAATAGTGTATACTTAGTAACTATGGCAGCTAATTGTTGTTGTTAATTTTATTATGATGCTACAATGTGGCCAGCATACAGGGCCCCAGCCACAGCCCCTCAAACACTGTGGCAGCATCCTCATATTTTCCCCAAGTGTGGGGAAAATCAATGGCCTTTCTTTTTAAACTCTGAACCTGCTACCTCTCTCTTGCCTCTCCCAGCACATAGACAGGTGCATGTGCACACACACGGCATGCAATTCCTGGAGACAGTGCTGGATAAGATCAATGGAGGGGGCAGGAGTGGGAGGGGGAATGCTTTGAGCTCTCAAAGGTGCATTGCAAATTTCTGCTCTGGCATAGTAACCATTCACTCCCACAGCCCTGGGACATGGGGATGACATTCAGTCACCTCCTCCTCTTCACAAGATGCTAACCTGCTGCCTCCTAGACAAAAGAAAGCACATGAACCACCAAGGGCTGCCGTAGAGGCTGCCTTTCAGGGCTCTGGTAAGAGAAGAGAGAATGTGGCCAGTGGGAGGGTGTCCCTGGGGCCCATTGATGTAGATAATACCCACTACCCCCATCTCCCGCCCACTATGCCCATCCTAGAATGGCTTTCAAAGGGGTGACTCAAGGTCACCTGGCCATGGAGAAGGACTCAGCTCTGCCAAGTGGTACTGAGGCAGCCTGGACGCAGCTTGGCTGGATCAACTCACCCAGCACCCAGCCTCATGGCAGGACACCCATCAATTCCTGTCTTCTTCCCATCAAGGCTTTTGCTGTCCAAGTCTGACTGCCCCTTGGATAAACAAGAAGCCTGGAACAAGTCCAGACCAGGGTCTTGCTCACAGGCTTCAAAGCTGGACGTCAGGTATCAATGCCAACCAGGAAGTTTGCTGAATTGCAAGTTCCCCACCAACCACAGCTCAAAAACATAGCAACAGAACCCCTGGGGCTAGACCCTGAAGCTGCATTTTTTACAAGTTCCCCACAAATATGTCAGCAGGCACAAAGACCTGGGCAGAGGAAACAGCCTGAGCTGCAGGGGATTATCTTCCCTTCCTGGAGACAGATATCCTGGTTTCTTGGCTCATATGACTTTAGGCCATTCATTGCTTGACTTCTCTGGGCCTCAGTTTCCTAATCTGAAATATGGGAGACACTTTTTTGGGGCATATGTGAAAAAACGAAATATGCTGAAACAGGGAAACTTCCCTTGTCCCCCTCACAGGGCATGTGACGGGGGAGTGGCTCACTTCTTCAGTGCCCCACTGCTCAAAACTCTAGGGGAGCATACAGACAGGCAGGCTGTGGGGCTCTGACCCCACGGCAGTGTCTAGATGCGAACGTTTACAGCTAAAGGCCCAATGGGCGTGTGTTACAGGGTGCTTTTTTAGTTTGCCGTCTATAGGCGGCTTCTGTTAGCTCAATTAGACCCCTGCCTTATCGCAAGGACAGAGGGCTTTCTGTATGCCGGGGTTTCCTGCCTTGGTGTACTGGAAGAATCGGATCACAGGTGGGCTTGGAGAATGAGTACAAGGTTTTATTGAGTGGAAGTAGCTCCCAGCAAATGGGGGAGCCAGAAGGGAGATGGCTTTCCCCTGCAGTCAAGCTGGCCCGGGCTCTCCTCCAACTACCCCAGCCAAACTCAGTGTTATTCTGCTGGCCTGCCGGAGAGCAGGTGCCTATGGGTGTGTTGCTCCGGACATCCAGCCACCTGCGTGCTCCTCAACTGATGCGCTCCTCTCTATATCCAGCTATGTGTGTGTCTGCTTGCTGGGGTGTCAGGGCTTTTACAGGCACAGGATGGGGGCTTGGCAGGCCAGGGTGGTCTTGGGAAATGCAACTTTTGACAGAAAAGCAAAAATGCCTGTCCTCACCCAGGTCTGTGGGGGTGGAGCCCTACCAGGGACCACACCCTCCTCTACCCAGCATTTCCCTTCCCCTCTTCTGTATCATTTAAAGGGACCACACTCTTCCCATCCCAGCACTCTCATATCAATGGGAGCGATAATAGTTCTATCTCAATGGACTATTTAGAGAATTAACCCAGCATACATAAAAGATCAATAATTGTTAGGTGTTATTATTGAAGAAACAACTATTCCCTTGCAAACCTTCTTTTTCCCAGAAGTGAAATGGGAAAAATCATGTACTTCAAAGCAACTACTGTATCTTTTAGAGTATACAAGCAAGCCCAAGAAACACTCATTTGCAAAAGCAGCTTCATAATGTACCAAGGTATTTTACTTTTATTTATTTATTTTTAAAGCTGGGGTCTCACTATGTTGCCCAGGCTGACCTTGAACTCCTGGGCACAAGTGATCCTCCCACCTTATTCTCCCGGGTAGCCAGGACTACAGGCCTAAAATATTTAAAAATAAATGAATAAACAACTACAACTTACTGACCAACTTATTTGTGTCAGATTCCACAAACAATTCTGTCTGATGGGTAGTATTATTTCCATTTTAAGATAAGGAAGCTTATATCACCAATGGCAAAGTTGGGATTTGAACACAGACCTCATTCTGGAACGTGTGCTATTCTGTCTCCACAAAGCTGGTTAGTAACAGCCTATTCATTGGCAGGAGCTTCTGAAGCATCCTTGTTTTCCCAGTTATAAATCCACATTAGTATTGCTCGGCGAAATGGGGTTATATAAGTAAGCCCTGCAGTTAATAGTGTTTTTCCAATATAAGCAAAGAATGCCAGTAAGAAATGGCAGTAAATATTTTACAATTTTAACTCATTAATCTTGAACTGAACACATGCCTCTAAGGAAATGATGCTTTACAATTTGTAAAGTAAGAAACAGCCTTTCTTAGTAAGGATACTTTCACACTCTTCGGAGTTTTTGCTTCCATCCGCCCTCAGCTCTGTGATCTGCATCCTCCATTGATTTTGTCAACACCCTCAGGTAGGGTCAGAGTTTAAATTTACATCTCTTGGAAAAAAGTCACACCTTCGGAGGTGTGACCCAGAACTCCCACTGAACTCAGTTCCTGGGAAAGGAGGCTGTCTTGGTCACAACAACATGTAGCACAGGGCTTTTTGCACAAAGTGGATTCTCAATGGATGTGATCTGAAATAATGCAAATCACTGTTGTCATGGTTTTTCTAAAGATATGAGGAAAACTGAAGGCATCTATTTTGTTCAAGTAGCCTTTCTCTGGAGAATGTTCTCTGAGTTAAAGAAGGGGAAAGGAGGCCAGGTACAGTGGCTCACGTCTGTAATCCCAGCACTTTGGGAGACTGAGGCGGGTGGATCCCTTGAGGTCAGGAGTTCGGGACCATCCTGGGCAACATGGTTGTTGAAACCCTGTCTCTATCAAAAATATAAAAATTAGCTGGGTGTAGTGGTGCGTGCCTGTAATCTCAGCTACTTGGCAGACTGATATGGAAGGATTGCCTGAGCCTGGGTAGCAGAGGTTGCAGTGAGCCGAGATGGCACTACTGCACTCCAGCCTAGGTGACAGAGTGAGACCTCGTCTCAAAAAAAAAAAAAAAAAAAGAGGCCAGGGAGATGGTTGGGAAAGGAGCTGTCTCTGACAGTTTGACGAAGAAAACTCAGGATATAGATATATACCCCTTGTTATGGTTAATACTGAGTGTCAACTTGATTGGATTGAAGGATATAAAATATTGATCCTGGGTGTGCCTGAGAGGGTGTTGCCAAAGGAGGTTAACATTTGAGTTAGTGGGCTGGGAAAGGCAGACCCACCCTTAATCTGGGTGGGCACCGTCTAATCAGCTGCTATTGCAGTTAGAATATAAGCAGGCAGAAAAATGTGAAAAGAGAAACTGGCCTAGCCTCCCAGCCTGCACCTTTCTCCCATGCTGGATGCTTCCTGCCCTAGAACATCAGACTCCAAGTTCTTCAGTTTCGGAATTCAGACTGGCTCTCCTTGCTCCTAAGCCTGCAGATGGCCTATTGTGGGACCTTGTGATTGTGAGAATTAATACTTAATAAACTCCCCATTACATACATGTATCTGTTCTTTAGTTCTGTCCCTCTAGAGAACCCTGACTAATACACCTCTGTTCTCGTGAACAATAAAAAAATAACTTTAGGGACCCCAATATTTTTAACAGTTCAGCTTAGCCAATATTTTTGAGGATCCTGCTGTGTACTGGACACTTGAACAGGTGCTGTGGAGCTGAAGATAAATGAGGACTCACTCAAATCCTAACAGAGCTGATTTTCTACTAGAGGAGAAGTACACAAGAAGATCCAGACATGGGAGGCTTCTGGACATTTCATCTAAGATAGGCACATTTCTACTCTGTTATGCTGAAAACTGCTTTGCCATTGCAACCAAATCATGACTTCCATAGATTAATTTTTTTCTAGGGCCTTAGCTCAATTAATGGTGTTTGGAAAATAATCTTTTTTTTTTCCATATCACATCTTTCTTCCTAAGTGCCACAGTAGCTTGAAACTAATTTTAACAAAGTCTTTCAAAATATTCCACCTTTTGGAGAGGGAGTAAATGGTAATAACAGTTTATTAATCACAGAAAATATATTTGCATTGTAAATTTGAATTGGTAACTTTGCATAATGAGAAGTTGAAATCGCAACATATACAAGGAGCAAAAAAGCAATTCGAGCCCCAATTTATGACTAAACAGTCATCTTGTCTTTTTTATTTGCTCTATTGTTTACCACTGCCTTCCTCAGTATTTATTTTAATCCATTTCTCTAAACAGATATTAATAAACTTGAGAACTTCCGTTGTGCCCTTCGCCTAAACACAAGCAAAACAAATTTATTTTCTTCTATTATAATTGACTTATTTTTCCATTATTCGAGTTTGCTTCTCATGAGTTGCATGTGAAGTACGGAATGTTTGCAGGATGTACAATTTAGCCATTTTGGATTGCATCCATTTCTCCAGAACGACACTGATTGCAACATTAATTAAATCATTCTGCAGAGTTTTAAAGCAGAATCAGTGACTGAGCCTTGACCAGAAGGAGAATGAGTGCCAGCAGCGGAGGCCTGGGGTTTTCAGAGACAGATTTTCCCACGGAGGCAGGGATGGAGGAGGGAGGTGAAGTGGGTGGGGGAAGCCGCAGTCCCACCTCTCTCATGAGGATAGAGGTAAATTCTTGCACCGGCCGTGACACCTCAGAGGTAAGGCAAAACTATAGGATAAAATGCACAGATACTGTTCTCTCCACATCCACCCAAGTTTTTTTAATGTTCTACCCAATGTTCTGTCCAGTGTTTCAGGACTTCTGACCCTGCCTGCAAAATAATGACACCCATGGCTCTCTCAACTATGCCCTCCCCATTGGTGAGGGAAGGGGATGTTGGCTTAGAGCTCAGCTTCCCCTGTTAGGGCTTCCTTAGCACTCAGCCAAGCCCATATCCTCAGCTCTCTTCCCTACACAAATTCCCCATCTAACCGCCTTCCAAAAACTCCATGCTCACCTCTTCCATCTCCGGGGCTACCATCCCAGGAGCCTTCCAGATGCTCCCTAAGCACCATGCCATGATCTCCAAGAGACCCCACTGCTGATCAGCAGGAGGCCTGGGAAAGAGCGGTCACAGGCAACGAAGTTTCTCCATGACCAGCAAGCCAGCTCCTATGCCGGGCCAGTTTCAGGGACCAGACAATAAAGCTGGCCGTGAAGCCCTGGAGGCCAATTATTTATGATGCTGGGAGAGAAAGAAGACAGGGTAGGGTGCTTTCTGCTTGGCCCATCAGCCTGCCTGAGCCCACAAGGCTGTGAGTCCCTTTGAAATGGCCTTAGGACTCATCTTTTGACCCTTCTGATCCACAGCCTGCTCCCCTGAAGAGCTCAAGATGACTTTCTGTTCTTACCATTCACTCATTTGAAACTTGATCATAGGTGGCCTGGGGACATCTCTTGTCTTATTCTTTAGCTTTTAGATTATGATTTAACTTTTTCCCATGGGATGTTTGATCTCAGTTCCTTGAAGGCAGAGAAGCCCCTGGTGACAGGTGGCAGTCTGGACATGTTGTAGGCATGGCAGGGACTAGGAGAATCAGTTGTTCTTGGGTCTACACCCAAGATGCACAATGTTAAGATGCACGTCAGGAAGCAGAACAGATGACAGAGCTTTTGTTTCGAGAGCACGCAAACAAGGAGAATGTGAGGCATTTTTTAAAAGATGGAATCCAAATTAATATTTTATTTGGACACTCTTTTAGACATGCATTATCTAATTTTCTTAACCCTTCATGCCATTTTGTATAGGTAGACTCCCTTCAACTACAGGGAAAAGTGGTGCTGACATCACAGGTCTGGACAGAGCTGTCCTTTTGGAAGGGTAATGGTCTGTGATTGCCAGAAGCTGCATATGTCAGTCCCTTTCCACCACAGCTAATAATCTTTAATTACTCAGAACACCTGTCCTTGTCCTGCAGAAGTAACAATTTGTTTCATGGTAATCTCCCATCATTGACCCTTGGCACCATAAATGGTGCATTCATTCATTTATTCATTATATGTTTACTTAAAACTTACCACTCTATGGGCAAGCACTGAACTAGAAGATTGGAAGACAGGATCATAAAATGCAGCTACTGCCCTCGAGGGGGACTCCTTCTAATGGAGTAACAAATAGCTACATGACAGGGTTGGGTTATAACACAAATGCTCCAGGAATAGAGGAAGACCAGAGAAGGCATTTCAGAGCTGAATGTAGCATGTGACTTGGGTTTTTAAAGATGAGTTAGCAAGCCATTATGTGTAGAATCAGAAAAAATATTTGAGGCAAAGGGATAGTTTGTGCCAAGGCAGGAAGACATGAAAGAGCCTGGAGCAGCTGAGAAAGACAATCTGTTGGAATGGACTGACTGCTGGGGTGTGTGTGTTGGAAGGAGGGGTTGATAAGCCTGGAGAGGTGGTAAAGAATCTTGATGCCATGTCTCGTGTCTATCTTAACCAGTAGCTAAGGGGAAACCAGCTGAGTTTTTTATAGAAATAAAATGATTAGGGTTAGTTTTAGTAGCATTGTTCTGATGTGAAGAGACAATTAGGAGATGTCATTCTAGAAGGCAAGAAACATGAGTCTTGCCTAGATTCTTGCCTGCCAGTCAAAGGGAGGTCTAGATTAAGGGACAGTGAGGCTTTAGAGAAAAACAGGAGTGAGGATGGACATATCTGGTGCCCTATTGGAAGGGAAGAATTTTGAGGCAACTTTTGGGTGGTAGGGTCCACTTACTGACATAAGGAATACTAGAAAAGGGGTTGTTTTTTAATATGGGTAGAGTATAAACTTGCATTTGCACCAATAAATGTTACTCATGGCTTGTAACGTTTTAGCATCAGCTCACACCGTACCCCTTCCCTTGAAAATCACACAGTGTCAATTTCATGACTGGTGGCAGTGTCCCATTTAAAGACCTCCTGCCGTTATTAAAATCCCTCTCCTCCTCCACATACTTTCCTTTCTCCCACAACAGACTCCCTCTACATGAACTCCTCCCCACTGCGAGACACCAATCAGAGTTCAGACTGAGGGCAAGCATGGAGCAGCACTGGGCGCTGGTGCAAGTACAATTTCTATAAAAAGACATTGAGAAAACAATGAGCAATGTTGCCATTTTGCCTTTAATGGAAAAGTGGCCAGCAGTTACAGTAAAAAAAAAAAGTTATTTTAATAAAACAAAATTTTATCCAGCTTCTAGGCAATCACTGTTTGAATTTTCAGAAATACACATGTACTTGAAAATCAATTTTTTTATAAAAATAAACTCTGAATGTGTGATTAAAAAGGGAGAAGCCCAGTCTTTTAGCTGCACAAATGCGTATTAAAAAGGAGAGGCATCTGTCTGAGATAGTTCACCCCAGTGCAGAGGGGGCTTTGACTTTGGGAGACAGAGCCTGCTTGAAGCGTCTCTTCAGGTCCTGCATGTTGGGAGAGCGGGGCCGAGGGATGATGGAGGCTCTTCTTCTTTCCCCACTGAGGCCGTGCATCTTGCTCACTTCTTTGCAGAGATGCTGAAACACATCACAGACATCTTCGTAGTTTTCACTAGTGGAAATTTCAAGGAACAGGCTGCCCAGCTCATTGGCTAGCTGAATACCGTCCTGTGTCTGCACCTGCCGGGCATGCAAAAGGTCCCCCTTGTTGCCCACGATGATGACAGGGGCTTTAGAGTCAGGGTGGACCTTCCGGATGTGCTGATAAAGGGGTCGGATGGACAAGTAGCTGTCATAGTCTGTGATGGAATAGACCAGCAGAAAACCCTCGGCCCACTGCACGCATTTGGACAGGGAATCGACGACCTGGGGGAGGCTGTCTTGGATCTGAGAAAACATCAAAATGAGATCCAGTCAAGGAAACCCGCAGTGGGAGATAAACTCAAAACAACATCAAGGCAACCCTTGAAGAAACACTTGAAAAAGAAATCTCTAAATACAGTTTTCAGTTTCCACCCAGCTTCTGCAGAAGCAGGCTTTTGATATGGAAAGAACAGATTCCCAGGCAAACTCCCTGCCTGAGTTACTTTATTAGCTGTTATCCCTGCATTATTTTTAAACCCCTTGCTTGTCAGGCAGTCTCTGGTGAACCATGGCTGACTGAAGAATGACCTCAAACCAGAATGGCTCAAGTTTTAGGAAACACTAACTCATAATAAACAAAACTTTGAAAATAAGCCAAGATAAATATCTATTCCCAAACTCATAAAAACATTTTTAACATGCACTTCTTAAGAATGTTACAGAAAGAAATTCCTTTCTTAGGGTTCTTCCACAAGACCTTTCCTCTGGAGAACGGAGTAGCAATTAGTAACTGGTTAATAAACAAGTTACATTCTAGACCCTCTGCCAAGGGGTTATCTGATTGCAATTACTGACTTGAGGGAACAGCCATTAACAGCAGCAGTTCAGCAGTGCTTGAGCCGGGCGCTGTGGCTCATGCCTATAATCCCACCACTTTGGGAGGCCGAGGTGGGCGGATCACTTGAGGTCAGGAGTTCGAGACCAGCCTGGCCAACATAGTGAAACCCCATCTCTATAAATAAATAAATAAATAAATAAATAAATAGCTGGGAGTTGTGGTGGGTGCCTGTAGTCCCAGCTACTCGGGAGGCTGAAGCAGGAGAATCGAGGAGAATTGCTGGAACCTAGGAGGTGGAAGTTGCAGTGAGCTGAGATCCAGCCACTGCACTCCAGCCTGGGCAAGAGTGAAACTCCGTCTCAAAAAAAGCAGAGCTTGCCAGGGGAGAAGACTCTCTCCCATCAGAATCCTACCTCTTTTTTGGTTTTGTTTTGTTTTAAACGTTTTTTTCTTTGTTAATGGTTCCATGGCTACCTCCGGAAGAAATGGTGAGACCTGCTTAAGTAGTGATGGCCCACCAGGGTTGCAAAGTGAAGTTAAGTCAGGTGCTTAACAAGAGGAGGCTGCTTCTAACCATGCCTCCCCCTTAGGGAGTTTCTAACAACCCAACCACTGGCCCCACCTGTGGACAGCCCTTTCCTACCTCTAAACGCACAGGTCGGTTTAGATGCCTTGCTCAGACCCCTGCGCCCAGCATGAGCGCCCTACGTGCTGTGCCCACCGGGGTGGTCTCACGGGTGGGGGTGAGCTGTTTGCCCCTGGCGGTTCTTACCTGGACGCCCCCGGGAGTATCCTGGATCTGCAGGGAGAGCTGGTCCCCCTCGACATAGACCAGCCGTGAATACAGCTTGCCTGGAGAATGAAGCAGAGTTTGCTTTTTAATTCTCAAACTCCCATCCGTAAAAAGAAACATGCAAGCATAAAAGTAGGGAGCGTGAAAGTATTCTCACCTGTATTCGGTTCATAGTCTCCAATGAATCTCTTGGTCAGGAAGCGCACGATCATTGCTGAAAAGGAAATAGGAAAATCAACCGAAGGAGTAGAACAAGCCGGTCAAACCCAGGCACCTCGGACAAACTGGGGGGAGTGAAGGGTGCAGAACCGTGGGCACTGCTCGCTTCCAGAGGCTCCGCAAAGCCGTGGTGCCGCGGGCTTGGCCGCGAGTACGACTGGCGGGACACCTCTCCCGCACCCCATCCCCGAACAGGCGCCAATCCCGCCGAGAGCCCAGGAGTAGATGCACCAGGAAACGCCAGGGAAGCAGGCCGGGACGGACCGGGACCCACCGAGCGCGAAAGCAGCCCGATTCTACCTGCACCCGCGCCCTCTGCTTCGGCCGAGGCTCCCTCTCTCCGCAGCGCCCCCAGTGGTCGCGGCCGGAGCCGGGGAGCGAAGCCGCCCGGGGGTCCCCGCCGCACTCACCGCTCTTGCCCACGCGGCCGGCGCCCAGCACCGCCAGTTTGATGTCCTTGGGCAGTAGGTAGTCCGAGGAGGACTCGGGGATGGGTGCGAGCAGAAAGTGCCCGGACATGTTGAGCGGCCGCATGGAGCGCGTCCCGGGGTCCGGCGCGCAATCCGAGAGGGCTGGGCCTCGCCGCACCCGGAGCCGGCTCGCCAGGTGGGAGTGCGGGACTAGAGGTCCGGGACCGCGGCGGCTGCCCGCAGAACTGTCAAGGCCCGCGGCTTTTAAAGGGCTTGGTGCGCCCTGGAGCGCGGCGGCCGTCCCAGCTCCTCCTCGTCTCCGCCCCTTCCCGGAGCGGCCGGGAGGGGCGGGAGCAGAGGCCGCGGAGCTGACTATCGCCGAGGCTGTGCGCTTCGTCGTGCTGCTCGCTGCTCGCGGCTCCAGGCGCTCTGCGGCAGGACTGCGGCTCCGGGGCTCAGACCCTGGAGATACGGCCACCGTCCAGAGCGCGCGAGTGGCCTCTAGTCAGGCACTCTGCGAGTCTCCTCGCCCCGCAGCAGCCAGCCGGAGTCACTAGACCTGTGGGTGAACTTGAGACAGGAGTTACGAGTTGACGAGAGAAGAAAAAGTGCAATCAGTTGGATGTTTCTGCAACAATGGGACAGATTCCTGTAAAACGCTGCCCTTTTTATTTTTAAAAGGTGATAAGGGGCTGGGCGCGGTGGCTCACACCTGTAATCCCAGCACTTTGGGAGGCCCAGGTGGGCAAGATCATCTGCGGTCAGGAGTTCAAGACCAGCCTGGCCAACATGGCGAAACGCTGTCTCTACTAAAAATACAAAAATTAGCGGGGCGTGGTGGTGGGCGCCTGTAATCCCAACTACTCGGGAGGCTGAGGCAGCAGAATCGCTTGAACTAGGGAGGCGGAGGTTGCAGTGAGCCGAGATGGCACCACTGCACTCCAGCCTGGACCACAAGAGCGAAACTCCGTCTCAAAAAAAAAAAAAGAAAAGAAAAGATGCTAAGGGGTAACATTAATATGGGAAAAGGGAGGCGGGGGGCAAGAGCTCTGAATTAGTATCAGTGGAGGCAACTGCAGTCACTGTGACCTTGCTAGGGATAGATGAAGTCCCCTTAGGGGCAGTGATGGTTAGCAGCTCAGTATCCATGCCCAGCCCCTCCTCTGCAGGCAGGGGTTGCACTGGCTCATTCCTGAACACTCATGAGCACTCCACTGGCTGGGGGCCCTGGCCCTGCACTAAGTGTCCATCATTAATACTATCCTATGTGCTTGAGTCATGCATTTGCTTCAGTATCCAAATATTTACTTCTAGGTGCATGGTGGGGTCTAGGGTGTGGTGGGGGGCAGTGTGAGGAACAGGACACAGAGCTATAGACTGGTTCTTGGATTTCTGGAGCCCACCAGAAATAGCACAGCAGAAGCCTCAGGACTTTAACCTTGAACAGTTAGAAGACCTTCATGCCTCTGACCTCCTGTGTTCCAGCCTCACTTGCCTAATTGCCTATTAGACAGCCCCACCCTAATTCATACCTTTCTCTACCCTGGTTGTACCAGTTTTTGCTGCATGACAAGCCACACCAAACTAGATGGCTTAGAACAACAATCACTTACAGTTGTTGAGCCCTTTGATGCATCTGCAGGGAGCTTCCAGGTTCTGGAGGTGGGGGCTGGCTGCCCTTGGATAGCCTTACTCATGTCTGGCAGCTGTTGGCTGTGATGAGGGAGGGTAGTGACTGAGTTACATGTCTCTTCTCATTCAGCACGTTGGCCAGGGCCTGCCTTCATGGTAGCTGAGCAGAGTTCCAAGAGAGTGGGTGGAAATGGATAAGGCCTCTTGAGACCTAGGCCTTGAGGAGGAACCCATCCCTTCTGCTGCATTCTGTTGGCCAAAGCAAGTCATGGGGCCAGCCCATATTCAAGGAGTAGGGAAATACACTCTGCCCCTTTGTGGAAACAGCAGAAAAGTCACGTGTGAAAGGGCAAGGAAGCAGAGAGTGATGGAGAATGGGGTCCATTTTTGTAATTGACCATGCTAATGAATGTGTCTCCATCCACCCAGTGGCCCAAGCCTGGGAGACATCCTTGACTCTACCCACTCTCTCACTTCCACATTGATTAATCGCCAAGTTCCATCATTTCTCCTCCTATATTTCTTGGTGTCTCCCTCTGTATCCCTACTGCTCTCCTCATTTCTTATCTGCAGAATTCTGAATAATCCTGAAGTAAACTAATCTAGACTAGATGGTGACTTCAGTTTACATGTTCCTCCCTTGGAGAAGCCGTCTCTGATCACTGCCACTGTCCCCACCCCTATCTTGCAGTTACTCACTCTCAGGGCACTGATCTCAACTATCATTACTTTCTGGTGGAATATTTGTTTCATGTCTGTCTCCAGGAGGACAGGGACTCTAGCTTGTGACTCTAGTACCCAGCACATAGTGGCACCTGGGACTGGCAAGGTCCTTAATAAATGTTTGTTCACTGGCTGACTTTCCAAATGAATGAATGAATGCTGTCTTCAGTGTATGAACTGGAAAATACAGAAGTCATGTTTCTGACCATTTTCCCCTTGCCTTGGTTTTGAGAGCAGCTTGCTCTCAGGAAGACGTGTGCTGGGAGATGTCCTGAGATAAACTGCCATATTTAAGTTGTACTGACTTTTGACTGTTCATAAGGCAATTTTCTCTGTTAAACTGCAGTTTAATTGAAAAGACTTGAAGCAAGGCACCTTCCTCCCTGATGGGGGAAAAGGCACCATAAAGACAATGACTGTCTAGGGAACAACTGGAAGCTGTTAAGTTCCAGGGTCATGTGCAGCTCCGTGATGGGGGTCTGGGCTGTTGTCTCTGATTCCTTTGACTTCTCCTTTATGGATGCAGGGTGGCTCCTGCAGCATCAAGTCCTTACCCAAACAGGAAGGGAAGGAAGTACTCTCTTAGTTGTTCTCTTTAATTATGAAATAAAGCAGTTCTCACAAGAACTCAGCAGACTCTCTCTTACATCTCACTGGCCAGAACAGAGAAACTGGGAAACAGATTACTCAAGTATCTAGCAAAGAAGACTGGGATGGCCATGACTAGTTTAGACAATCATGATTCCTCCCTCTAGCTGGACATACCACCACCCCCATCCAAAATCAAGAACTCACAGAGAGAATGACTGCCAAGGAGATCTGCCATAAACCCTATTCACCTTCCTGGAGTGAAAATCCAGCACTTTCAAGGGAAAAGAGTCCTTTCTTAGTGGAATGCTGAGTATCTCTGTCTCTCCTCACCTCCTTCTCTGTTTTACATTCCCAGTCTGGAATAAGACCATTGTAGCTTAAGGTCAGCCAATAAGGAAGATTCCTAAGACTGTTCTCTGCCCAGTGATAATTATGTTCCACTTTGCATTTACATTGCACCTTTGCTCAGAAGAGCTCAACATGTTATTTCATTCTCCTTGGAAAAGCTCTTTGCATTTATAAATATACAAAATAATCCATGACCTTCTAGTGAAGACAGTAAGTGACTGAACTGTAGAATTATAAATAGCCTTGCCTAAATTGTTGCTGCTTGTGTTCTGCCATTTCCTTTTAAATTTGTGTCCAGAGTTATGTAAAACTATGGTGCAACCAATATAACAGGCGTGCTGAAGTGGTTTTAAAAAGATAATAGAAATGCGTAGGCATGGATACAGATATACAAATCTGTGGGTGTTTAGAATGAGTATAAAGGCCAGAGTTTGGTAATATGCAAATAATAGCACACTTGGGAAGTTATTAACTCTTTCCCAGTCAAATAAAAGCTTGAATTCTAGTCATCAGGCAAAATTTTGCCAAGGGTCCTCCTCTTGTTCACAAACAACTCCCCCACCCCAGCCATAATCCAACATCAACTCCCTCTCCTGTATATCCTAAGTGCTTGACTATTGAGTTTACCGGAGCCTCAGAGCCCCTGCCTTTGAGGTGTTCTCCCTAAACAGGAATCATGGCTCTGCCCTCTACCAGCTCCCTATTTTACTTCAACTCAGCAGGCACAATTACTGAAAATTGACTCTGTGAGGCTCCGTGATAAGTGCTTGCACAGAACACAAAGAGCAGCGAACATTTACTAAGACAGCAAAGTATAACACACTCCTACCTGCCTTCACAGACATCCCTGTAGTGAAGAAATTTATCAAATTCACTATCATTTATAAATTACTGTTGAGTTTACCAAGAAAATTCTCAAATATTATCTTAATTTTTAATTAATCCTGTGAAACAGGTAAAGAATATCCTCTAAATTGTGGTTTAGACAAATTGAGTAACTTATCCAGTCACAGAGCCATATAGTGGTGCAGGCCTCAAACCCTCTGAGTTTTAATCTTGGCACATTCCACGGGTATGGAGGGCAGGGTGCAGAGCCGGGCACTGTGGCTCCCACCTGTAATCCAACACTTTGGGAGGCCAAGGCAGGAGGATTGCTTGAAGCCAGTGTTCAACCCTGTCTCTACAAAAAAAGAAAAAAGAAGGAAATAAAAGAAAAGAAGGAGGGAGGGAGGGGAGGGGAGGAAGGAAGGAAGGGAGGGAGGGAGGGAGGGAGGGAGGAAAGGGGAAGGGAGGGGAGGGGAGGGGAGCAGAGGGGAAAGAAAAATTAGCCAGGCATGGTGGTGCATGCCTGTTGTCCCAGGTACTCAAGAAGATGTGGTGGGAAAATTGCTTGAGCCCAAATCAAGGATGCAGTGAGCTGTGATCATACCACTGCACTCCAGCCTGGGCCAGAACAAGACCCTGCCTCAAAAAATTCAAAATTCAAAAAAAAAAATACAAAATAAAGAAAGCAGGTTGTAGAACACTGTGTTGGTAATGGAAGGCCAGAGCAGGTCAGGATGCAAACTCCAACAGAGCTGCCACAGGGAGAGTTAGGTCTGATCCAAGTATCAGGGAAAGCTTCAGCATGAGCTGGGCTGCAGGTGAGTCAGGTGTGATCGGTGGAAACCAGGGAAGGGCGAAGGCCTGTCAAATTGAGGGAACAGCATGCGCAAAATCATGGAGGTACATGGCAAGTGTGAGGAATTCTGAGTAGTCTCAACAGTGAGAAGGATGTGGTAAGTGACCCAAAAGGCTGGGGGCCAGACTGTGAATGGCATGCTAAAAAGTTTATCCAGAGGCTATGGAAAGCCATTAATCATTTCTTGAGGAGAAGAGCTCCTTCTACAGTTGTTTCTCGGGTTATCTGTAGGGCTTTAGTTCCAGGACACACTGAGAATACCAAAATCCAGGGATGCTTAAGTCCCTGATATAAAAAGAGTGTTGTATTTTCATATAACCTATGCACATCCTTCCTACTTTATTTATTTTTTGAGATGGAGTCTCACTCTGTTGCTCAGACTGGACTGCAGTGGTGTGATCTCGGCTCACTGCAACTTCCACCTCCCGGGTTCGAGCAATTCTCCCGCCTCAGCCTCCTGGGTAGCTGGGATTATAGGCGTGTGCCACCATACCCGGCTAATTTTTGTATTTTTAGTAGAGACTGGGTCTCACCATGTTGGCCAGGCTGCTCTCGAACTCCTGACCTCAAATGATCCACCCACCTTGGCCTCCCAAAGTGCTGGGACTATGGGCGTGAGCCACTGCGCCCGGCCCTTCCTTCCTACTTTAAATCATCTCTAGATTACTTATAATACCTAATACAATGTAAATGCTATGTAAATAGTTATACTGTATTGCTAAGGGAATGACAAGCAAAAAGTTTGTACATGTTCAGAACAGATGCAATTTTTTGTCCCAATATTTTCCATCCCAGCTTGGTTGAGTTCATGGATGCAGAACTCACAGATACAGACACAAAGAGCAGACTGTACATACAACAGTATGAGTACTAGGAGCTTACAAATAATAGGATATGGGCCTGGTGTGGTGACTCATGCCTGTAATCCCAGCATTTTGGGAGACTGAGGTGAGAGGAACCCTTGAGCCCAGGAGTTCAAGGCTGCAGTGAACTGTGATTGTGCCACTGCACTCCAGCCTGGGTGACCCTGTCTCAAAAAACAAAAACAAAACAAAACAAAATGATATGGTCTCTGACCTCAAAGATCTTAAAACTGTTTACTTACTCATCTCCCATGAGCAATTAATTTAATCTGAACCTCTCTTCCTTCTTAGGTGGAACCAAAAAAATCCAATCATCTTCACTTGAGCTAAGCCATCATCTCATTTTACAGAGACAGTAAAGAGTACCCCATTTATTTTCCAACCCAAATGATTTCCATAAATCCAAGTCTTGCTGGAGAAGTGTGTACGACAGCATTTGTGTGCCTCTTCCATTAGTGGCTTTGTGTGGTGGCCTGTCAGCAGCTCCTCGCCACACACGGCTGTTTGAAAAGAAACACAGTGCAGGGCCTCGGCTGCTTATTCACTCCTCTGTGCACATTTTCCACCTCAGCAACAGCAGCTGCAGCTGCTGCCTCACTGTTATTATTCATAACCTAGCAACTGGTTGAACAGATTCTGTGGAGAAGGATTTTTGCTATCAATTTTTTTCTAAGTGGAGCTGGGGTGAAGAAACATGCTATAAACACTCATTCCAAATAAATCCAACCCAGTTTTAAATCCTTTGTCTTGTGCACAAAAAAAGAGTAAGATAAACCTACCTTGTTCATATTTTAGCAATTCTTTATATTTTAGCAAATTTTCCATCCTAGTACAGAGAAAATGCTACTACAGGAGTGGGAATATGGAAGAGACAAGAACCTGAGTGTGTGTTTCTGCCACAACATTCAGAAGAAAACTTCAAAAAACAGTGTGATATATTTTATCTAACCCTTTGAGACTGGTTTCAACTGAACAAAAATAGAAGGCCTTAGAAAATACCTGGCTAGATCAGAACAGACTTCAGTTCAAAGTTCAAGGAACCACACAGCCTCACTTACAATCATGGCTATTACTTAAAAATAGGGTGAAAAAATTTATAGTTAGGATATTTTTCTTCATTTTCACTGACAAGTGTAAGAAGGGAAATTGGACAGTAAGAGGTTAATTTATAAATTCACAATCTGTGGTGGTTGCTCAGGACCTGCATTTCAAGGCAGACATGTAATCTTATCAGCACACACACACATTACTCAAAGTTCGGAGGTTCCAATTTAATTATCTCCCCACTTATAAAACCTAATCTGCAGGACATCCAGATGGAGCTGCCCAAGAGGAAGATGGAACTACAGATATGGGGCTTCAGAGAATGTGAGCTCTGCAACTGAGCCTCAAGTATCAGAGAAGGCTAAAGATGTAGACCAGTGGTTCTCAAACTTGAGCATGCATCTTATTCACTCAGAGAGCTTGTTAAATAAAGAGTGCTGGGCCCCATCCCCAGTATTTCAGATTTGGAGGGTCTTGGGCAAGTCTGCATTTTTTTCTTTTTTTTTTTTTGAGACGGAGTCTCACTCTGTCGCCCAGGCTGGAGTGCAGTGGCACGATCTTGGCTCGCTGCAAGCTCCGCCTCCTGGGTTCACGCCATTCTCCTGCCTCAGCCTCCCGAGTAGCTGGGACTACAGGCGCCTGCCACCACACCTGGCTAATTTTTTGTATTTTTTAGTAGAGACGGGGTTTCACTGTGTTAGCCAGGATGGTCTCGATCTCCCGACCTCGTGATCCGCCCACCTCAGCCTCCCAAAGTGCTGGATTACAGGCGTGAGCCACCGCGCCCTGGCCAGGTCTGCATTTTTAACAAGATCTCAGATGATGCTGATGCTGCCAGCTGGGAGATCATACTTTAAGAACCTCTGGCTTAGATAACCCAGGAATAATTTATAAAGGAGAGAGAGACAAATGTGGAACATCTAGGAGGGGCCAGAATGAGGCTAGAAGGGGGTCAGATAGGGAGAAGAAACAGTAAAGTATGATGGCAGAACCCTCTGCAAGAGAAAGAATTTGTTGGCTGTGTCAATTATTATGTGGATAAAATTAAATTGGAAAAAAGTATCTACATTTGTTAATTAGCAAGCTTTTCGTAACCTTTAAGAGTACAGTTTCATCAGTGGTGGAGGCGGAAGCCAGATTTGCAGTGGGCGACCAGGAAATTTAGCTATGAAAGGGAGGAGGAAGGCACAACAGGAAGGGCTGCTTGGTTTATTTGCTGGTTTTTGCAAGCCTGCAGGCTGAAGTCAAAAAAGCAGCAAGTTGGGCTGGGCGTGGTGGCTCACGCCTGTAATTCCAGCACCCTGGGAGGCCGAGGCAAGCAGATCACCTGAGGTCAGGAGTTCGAGACCAGCCTGGCCAACATGGCAAAACCCCATCTCTACTAAAAATACAAAAAAATTAGCTGGGTGTGATGGAGGGCGCCTGTAATCCCAGCTACTCGGGAGGCTGAGGCAGAATTGCTTGAACCCGGGAGGCGGAGGTTGCAGTGAGCCAAGATCACGCCACTGCATAGACCAGGATAATCAGTGAAACAAGAGGGCAGAGGCAAGAGCCCTGTCAATACCAACTCTTTCCTCTTTTACCCTCCTTGATACCTTGTTTTATGAAGGGATTTAGGTCTTACTGTTCCTCCTATACTGTCACCTCCTTAATAAGGCTTTATGGTGTCTCTCTTTTCCCTTCATTCCACAGTAGAGTAGGTACCAGTAAACATCCCCTTACTGGCCAGGTGCGCTGGCTCATGCCTATAAATCCCAACACTTTGGAAGGCCGAGGTGGGCAGATCACTTGAGCCCAGGTGTTCAAGATTAAGTCTGGGCAATATGGCGAAACCCCATCTCCACTAAAACACAAAAATTAGCTGGGCGTGGTGGCATGCTCCTATAGTCCCAGCTACTCAGGAGGCTGAGGCAAGAGGATCACTCGAGCCCAGGTATTCGAGGCTGCAGTGAGCCTTGATCGTGTCACTGCACTCCAGCCTGGGTGACGAGGGAGACACTGTGAAAGAAAAAAAAATTCCCCTTGATAAAGATCTATAGATACAAGTTGATAAAAACTCAGACCACTAAATAAAACATATATTGGGTAATGATAAGTACTATAAGGTATAATATAGAAAATGAATAAAGTCTGTATAGGATATTGAGATAATCTTGATAAAATTCGAGCAGAGGCTGACTAAAGGGGACAAATCATGGGGAAGGATGAAGGAAATGCATTCCTTCATAGCGTAACACGCTCCTTCAAAAGCATTTCTTCATATTTTGTACTGCAACTTACTTACAAAATCCCTCAGGCACGAATGCACTTGGCATATTAAAGGCACAGCGAGAAGGCTTATGAAATTGGATCTGACTTTGGGGCAGGAAGTGGTACAAGACTAGGTCGCAAAGGTAGCTATAGTACAGATAATGTAGGGTTTTGTAGGCCACGATAATCATCAGAATATAAATGGTATTCAAAGCCATGAGGCTAAATCTCACCTGAAGTATAAAGGTACTTCAATATTTGGAGGTCAGAAAGACAGAACCAGCAAACACTGCAGATCAGGTAAAAGGAAACCAGGAGAGGGTTCCAGAAGCTAACTGAAGCCAAACTCAATAATAAGTATTTTCTCTCACCAAAGTAGCAAAGATTAAATTAAAATAATCAATGCTGATGAGAATGCTGTGAGACAAGCATGTTCCCTGGAAGGTGGAGTGCAAACTGGTATAACCCTTTGGTAAATCAATTCATCAGAGTGAATCAAGAATTTGAAAAACACATATTCTTCAACCCAGTATTGTGCTTGTGAGAAAATCTATTTTTGAAGATTAATCCAAAATACTAAAATTTTATGTATATTCATAATATTGCCACTGATTGTTTTAAAAATTGCTATGCTGTACATCAAACAGGAAGAGTTCATTTTCTGAATATCTGTGCTAAGGATAGTAGTTCCCCTAAGTCAATTCGGCATGTCATCGTTTTCTCTCATGCCCAACTTCATCAGCCCCTCTGAATTGACACCTCATATCCTCATTTCCTTGTTGACAAATCACAATTTACTTATATCATCTGGTTGTGTTAAAACATGAAATCATAGACCTAAATGCACAAAGGGCCTATAGGAATCATTTTATCCAACCCCTTATACTCAGGTAGGTGATACCACTTTACTGATGAGGCAACAAAAAGTGAAGGTAACATGACTTGTTGGAGAATGAACAAAAGAATGTTTAAGGTCTCCTGATCTTTGCACGTTACATGGGAGGTTTAACAATCCTACATACTCATATGCAAAATGGTTACAAGTCCTCAAAATTCAGAGAAACACTATAGTTTTGTAAAGATTGAACACAGACATATCTATCCTTTTTTTTTTTTAAAGAGCAGTCTTTTTCTCATTATCCTCTCATTAATTTGAAGGGCATTTATTGAATGCTTACTATTTTCCAGGCATGAAGAGTGCAAAATTTAGTAAGAGACAGTCCCTAAACTCAGGTGTAGTGGGGAAGACAGAACCTTACAAGTTAAAAACACTGTAACAGAAGCAAACACATCTGTCATGGGAACAAAGACGTGGGGGATTTTATTACAACCAGAAGTATCTCTCTTCTCCGATTCCAAGAGCTTTCTTCATTCCTCTCCTTAAAATACTTGCATCAGGGAAGGTATCATCTATGAGATAATACAGGGTGAGTGCTAAAGGACAAGCAGGAACTCATCAAGTGACCAAAGGAAAGCCTAAATGTTTCAGGCAAAGGCAAGTGCATGTGCAAAGAACTTGAAAAAACCTATTTCCCTAATATCTAAAGCATAAAGTAGGAAGGCAGTAACAGGAAGTGAAAGGGAAAACAAGCAGAAACCAGATTACAAAGGGTCACATACATGACGGTATCACGTGTTTGCACACTCATCCAATTGTCTAAACTCATCAAACTGTACACATTGAAGGTGCAGTTATCAATCATACCTCAACAAAGCTGTTACAAAAAATAATGTGGTCTTCCAGACACTATCTGGTACCCACCACCCACCCACCCACACACTAACTTATTGGAGTCTTCAGGGATCCACTTGGTAGTCAAACAGCACATCAAACAGAGTAACTCTTTGGCATAAGAGGATCATGGGTTCAAGTCCCAGCTCTGCCACTTTCTGGCAGTGTAACCACTGGTGAGTTATTCTCCCTTCTTGAGTCTTTTATCTTATTCATAAAACATGGTAGTCCCCACATCTCAAAGCAGCCAGGAAGATGAAACAGATCAAGTGGTCAACAAATGTTGTTACGCATATAATACCAATTCATTAATAGAGCTCAATTTTATGGATGCTCTCTCAAGCAGATAAATGGTAAATAGGGAAACATACCACACCCCCTCCCCCAACAAAAGGAGGCCACATATACTCTTAAAACCTAAATATTAGTAAATTCTAGATTCACTGGAAGGCAATGACTTAATTTTGGACATCCAAAATACTCCTGGCAGGCATTTGTAGAGAAACAACGCAAAATTCTCAATTAGCAACAGAATATGAAATAAAAGTTGGTCGTAACTGAATATTCACTGTAACATCATGATGTGCTTTGTAAGTATTCCCATCTAATCCTCAAAAATCAC
Source organism: Pan paniscus (assembly GCF_029289425.2). Classification (NCBI taxonomy): domain Eukaryota; kingdom Metazoa; phylum Chordata; class Mammalia; order Primates; family Hominidae; genus Pan; species Pan paniscus. Next base: position 26,855,659 of record NC_073263.2, on the reverse strand, counting down.
CCTTTTAGGGGCACTTTTATTATCCCCTTCCACGTAAGAAAACTTAAGTCATATTGGTCAATTTGCAATGTATTAACAGAATGAGTAAGTGTGGACTCTGGAAGCTGCTTTAATGAAGGGAACAAGGCAAGTGTGACTAAAGGGACAGGCTGTGAGGACTTCAACTAGATGCATTGTTGAGCCATGAACTATGATCGGAAAATACACAGGACTAATGTGATAATTATGTTTACATGCAACTCTCCACTACTAGAATGTGAATCCTTAGGGGCAGTTATTGAGAGATTCATATCCAGGTGTGAGGGATCCCAAAGCTGTACATACCACCCATCTCGCTTCATTAGAAAAAACTCAAGACCACCAACTAGACTTTTCTCTATTTACACTAAAAAATGGTTTTTTTTGAGACAGGGTCTTGCTCTGTCACCCAGGCTGTACTGCGGTGACACAATCACAGCAGACTGTTGCCTTGACCTCCTGGACTCGTGATCCTCCCACCTCAGCCTCCCAAAGTGTTAGGATTACAGGTGTGAGCCACTGTGCCTGATCTTTCATAGCATTTAGTAAATATTACTAGGTCTTTGCCTTACACAGCAAATACACCCCGAGAAGGTAGCAACAAGACTGACTGTAGAATCTCAAAGGTTAGATAAAATCAATTAGGGGATGAAATGGACTTACAGTCAGTAAGATTAGTGAGGATACATTTCAAGGACCCATGTTTGCTAAGTAAAGGTTTCCAATTGAATGGTACTGTTTTAATATGTCCTCTCCAAAATTCATGATGAAACTTAATCCCCATTGTTGCAAAGAAATTGCCATCAGTCATGCACTGCTGGTAGAAACGTAAAATGGTAGAAAACTCTCTGGAAAACAGTTTAGCAGTTTCTCAGAAACCTAAACATGCAACTACCGTTAAGACCCAGCAACTGCACTCTTGGACATTTATCCCAGAGAAACGAAAACTTACATTCACACAAAAACCTGTACATGAATTCTCCTAACAGCCTTAAAAACAACAGCTAAGAACTGGTAATAACCCAAATGTCTTTTAGCAGGTCAATGACTAAACAAACTGTGATACGTTCATACCGTGAATTGTACTGAGCAATAGAAATACACACAATACACGAAATAACTTGGATGCAACTTCAGGGAATTATGCTAAGTCAAAAAAGGCAAAGGGTCACATCTAACTTACATGATTCCTGGTCATTTCCATTCTTGAAATGACAAAGAAATGAAGGCTAGCTTGGTGCTTGCTAGGGATCAGTGAGGATGAGGGGAGATAGAGGTGGTCTGACTACGTAAGGCAACATGAGGTATCTTGTGGTGTTAGAACTGTTCTACATATTGACTTTATGCTTATCACTTTTTTTTTTTAAGATGGAGTCACTCTGTTGCCCAGGTTGGAGTGCAGTGGCATAATCTCGGCTCACTGCAACATCTGCCTCCCAGGTTCAAATGATTCTCTTGCCTCAGCCTCCAGAGCAGCTGGGATTACAGGCGCTCACGATGGCTGGCTCATTTTTGTATTTTTAATATAGACGGGTTTCACCATGTTGGCCAGGCTGGTCTCAAACTCCTGACCTCAAGTGATCCGCCCACTTCGGCCTCGCAAAGTGCTGGGATTACAGGCATGAGCCACCATGCCCGCCTATTATCAATATCTTGATTGTGAAACTGCACTACAGCTTTGTAAGATGTTATCATCGACAAACAGGATACAGTGTACAAGGGATCTCTATTATTTGTAACTCCATGTAAATCTGCAATTATCTCAAAATAAAACACTCAATTAAATAAAAAAAAGGAACTCCCATTGTGGCAGTTATCAAGAGGTAAGTTAAGGCCAAACCTTCATAAGACACCGAATCTGCCAGCACCTTTACCTTGGGACATCAGAGCCTCCAGAACCACCACATAAGCTTCTACTGCTTACCCAGGTCTGTGGTATATTGTTACAGCAAGACAATGGCCTGAGACAAATGCTATTACCACTATTATTTTCTGAGTCCTGTTCCATGCATGGTCAAAACAATTCCAAGCTAGTATATAACACACAAAGAATGGATGCTTTAAACAATCTTTTTTGTTTTTGTTTTTTTTTTTTTAGGATTCAAAAGCAAACTCTGGATCCTGAGCTTAACTGTTATGCAATAGATGACATCCCACTTATTTTTGTATATTTTATTTGTCCTGGCACAGTAGCTCACGCCTGTAATCCCAGCACTTTGGGAGGCCAAGGCAGGTGGATCACGAGGTCAGGAGTTTGAGACCAGACCTATCAACATGGTGAAACCCTGTCTCTACTAAAGATACAAAAATTAGCCGCGCGTGGTGGCAAGCGCCTATAATCCCAGCTACTCAGCAGGCTGAAGCAGAATTGCTTGAACCCAGGAGGCAGATGTTGCAGTGAGCCGAGATCACACCATTGCACTCCAGCCAGGTTGACAGAGCAAGACTGTCTCAAAAAAAAATATTTTATTTCTTCCTTGATGATTTAGAAGGACTATCTTCAAACCAGTACAAGTATTTCATATATAATACCTCGCCATTTTCTGAGTAATTTGTTGCACAATAAGCTACCTCATGTCCTTCAGCAAGAAATACATTAAATTTGAATAGCAAGGACATTACATAATGAATTAGGACACAACCAAAATTTGCTTTAAATATTTCTTTGGGGGAGAGGACACCACACTTCTACTCAATGAAGAGAAACATTTTTGTAGCCCAGAGGTCCTTTATTTTTTTTTTAACACCTATTATGCCATGAATTCATAGGGAATAGGTTCCAGCAGCTCAGGCTCCTTCCCATTGGTTCTCACAAAGTGTGCTTCTCTGGGTGGAGCAGGCTATTAAAGGAAAAAAAAAGGGAATAAAATAATTATGTGATGTGTTAAATCTCAACCTTAAAGTGCTCTCAGAACCAATGAAATATACACCAAATTCTCACCTGGCGCTTTAGTTGAACCCAGGTACCTTTCTCTTTGGCTTCTTTCTTTTTCTGATCATTTTCCTTCACACGTTTCAGGAAGCTATCTCGGCTCTTAGAGTGCTTAATGTGCTCAATACGCACATTAATTCTCTTGGCAAGAATCTTGCCCCTGGACAGAGCAGAAATTCTTTTAAGTGCTTTAACAAAAATATAACAGAAATGTAGAAAACTGATTTTGCAGTTTATTAAATAAACCATAAACCTTTTACCCAGATATGACAAATCAACAAAGTATGCCTTGATTGCTTAATTTACAATCAATTAATCATATCAGAAAAGGCCTTGCAGAGAACATCCCTACTTTTAACTCTTTGATGAGATGATGGCCTCTTAAACTCTAGTAATCTAAAACCAGACTGCTAATAAAATTTAAAGTTTACTAAACTTCTCTTTTTATTCTATAAAAACTGCTGGGCCAGGCGCGGTGGCTCATGCCTGTAATCCCAGCACTTTGGGAGGCCGAGGCAGGCAGATCACGAGGTCAGGAGATTGAGACCATCCTGGCTGACACAGTGAAACCCTGTCTCTACTAAAAATACAAAAAATTTAGCTGGGCATGGTGGTGGGCCCCTGTAGTCGTAGCTACTCCAGAGGCTGAGGCAGGAGAATGGCGTGAACCCAGGAGGTGGAGCTAGCAGAGAGCAGAGATCGTGCCACTGCACTCCAGCCAGGGCGACAGAGCAAGACTCCGTTTCGAAACAAAACAAACAAACAAACAAACCGCTTAGTAAACTGTGTAAGACTTTCCAGTAAATCTATTTCAATTTGTTTCCTCTGACAGGATACAGACAAACACCCAGTTTGCCTGAGTTTTAAAAGGATATTTCCTTTGCCCCACTTGAATGACCAATAAAGACATAAGTCCAACTGGCAAAGTGAAAAGGGGGTATAAGGGAATACTGGTTAGCCACAAAGAACTACAACACTACTTACTTAACTTGTTTGTTTACAACAATGCCAACAGCATGCTGGGTAACATTGTAGACTCTTCCAGTTTTGCCATGGTAACACTTGTGGGGCATTCCTTTTTGAACAGTACCCATTCCCTATTAAAGAGACCAATGTTATATACCAGCATTTCCCCTTCCTTTAAAATTCTGACTTTAAGTAACTGCAAGGTATTCTAAGATTTCTTTCAAATGGCAACTCAAGAGCTTTCAGAGCCGGTGAAATGTGTTTTTCACATTGCTTCAAGCAATCAAAAAAAAACAGTCATCATTAAGCTCGAGTGCCAAGATACATTTAAATCCAGGTCACAGAAGAACACAGCTTTCACTAGGAGGGTTTTTAATCATAGTAATAGTAATCTTCATCAATAATTAAACTTTGCACTAAGGCGTTCCTTTCCAACTTGGCAAACTCATAATTTCCCACCCTACCACCCAATTTCCACTAGCTGTTAACTCCAAGCGGGTAATGAGGAAAATTTAAATTCTGCTAAGAATAGCACTTTAAAAAATCCATTCTAGGCCGGGCACGGTGGTTCACACCTGTAATAATCCCAGCACACTGGGAGGCTGAGTATGGCGGATCACCCGAGGTATTCAAGACCAGCCTGACCAACATGGAGAAACCCCTTCTCTACTAAAAATACAAAATTAGCCAGGCATCATGGTGCATGCCTGTAATCCCAGCACATTGGGAGGCTGAGTCCAGCGGATCACCCGAGGTGTTCAAGACCAGCCTGACCAACATGGAGAAACCACTTCTCTACTAAAAATACAAAATTAGCCAGGTATCATGGTGCACGCCTGTAATCCCAGCTATTTGGGAGGCTGAGGCAGGAGAACTGCTTGAACCCGGGAGGGAGGCGGAGGTTGAAGTGAGATCGTGCCATTGCACTCCAGCCTGAGCAACAAGAGTGAAACTCTGTCTCAAAAAAAAAAAAAAAATTCCATTCTATACTCTTACAGATGCAATATACACTAGTATTTGAATTCCTACACTAGATTAAATCCAACTTTTCTATCTTCTGTAGTATTATTTTCCCAATTTTATGTTTACCTTGATGTCTACAATATCACCTTTCTTATAGATTCGCATATATGTGGCCAAAGGAACAACTCCTACAAAAATAAATTTGGTACAGTGAGTATTAAGGCTAAATGTCTAGAGTAAAAGAAATGCAATTTTACTAGCTTTTAACACATATATCATTTTTGATGGTTACATGCTTATTATCTTGCCAATGGACAATTTCTCCTGACAGCACAATCAGCCTACTAAATCACAACCTCTCTCCAAAGTTTAATCTTGCATCAATACTTAGTCACAAAATTACCATATAATTTTGGTAATTTATTTACCTTATCACGAAATAAGCTGGGTAGACGCTAGTTATTTAATTCTATTGATACACATTCTATGAACTACAACACGTTGAACACAACAGAACACAAATGTGTGCCATGCTTCTCTCAAGGAAGGTAAACCTACTTACCATGTTTTCTAAAAGGCCTAGAGAACATATATCGGGTGCCTCTCCTCTTTCCCTTTGTGTTCGTCATTTTGGCGAATTACTGAAACCAGAAAGCAGAACAGTCAAATACGACTGACAACTGGCATTTGCCCCAAACCCCTGTAATTTCAAATGTTCACATTTCAGTAGCAAAGTGAGAATTGCAAACTGAAAGCTGGATCACCAAGCAGTTAGTTCTGTTGAAAGGTTAAAAAATCATTATTTTAGCAAGTAAGGTCTTTTGGCAAAACTGCCCAAGTTCTATAACATCAAAACTCTTAAGGAGCAGAACTTGATATGAGAATCCAAACTAGAACCCTTTCTCTATGAGAATATAAAAACACAACAGGACTTCTACCACACTCTATCTGTAGAACCCAATTTAGAATGCCAAGGGCATGTAATTACTAACTAGAAGACAATTTAGTGGAGAACACAATAAAACAGCCTTACATTTTTATGTGAATTAAACCTTTCTTGTCAACCAAATTTTCCGTGATGGTGTATCTCAAACACCATCTATTTAACTATCAGAAATCTCAAGCCACTTCACATTTCTGATTATTTACTACGAACGTATATAGGGTAGAAGAGAGGGGAACCCAGGCTTTATAATCATTGACCTAAATTTGACATAGGCTCTGCCACTTACTAGCTGGGAAACCCACATTTCATCTCTCATCTTCATTTGTGAAATAGGGGTGAACACTTTCGTAGCTGAGGTAATGTCTACAAAGAACTCAGCAATGCTTGGCCCGTGTAAAGTGCTCAGTAATAACCGGCAGCTAATTTATCATTATCTAAGAATTCACCTACAGGCATTTAGAAATTAACCTTTCCTTTGTTTCCCAAAAAGGCCAAAACAATAGTTTTGATAGCTCTTTAGTCATTATAGGGCAGAAATGCCATTCCTGGTCATTACTCCTACCATAAGGTAAAATACAGCAGTCAGGCTTAACGTGTTGACAATATTCTAACACAATTTGGTTTCTAAGTTTACCAACAATCCTTTAAGAATGGCTCCCAAAGTACCATTTTTATAAAAATTGTATAACAAGAAGACATGTTTCACCTAACTCACCAGTCAAACCATTGTTACAATGGATGAACCCTTTAAATGCCAGGTACCCTGTTCCAATCCCCAAGGCCTTTAGATGTGTATAAAGTTCCAAAAACTTGTGCTAAGTTAGTACACAAAAGATGATACTGTGTAGATTCAAGTCACTTTGTGGAATCACCAAGTGGCATAATCAGTTAACTCATTCCTGATTCCAGAGCCCATAATCCTCCACTAGATCCATCTTTCTGAGTTTGGAATCCATTTTAAGCATGGACCCCATACACTTACAACTGAAGGCACTTTTCAAAACGATGCTTTACAATCTGTAAGAGTATTAAAATCATGGCAACTAGGATCCACCATAAAGAGCAACCTGCAGTTTGCTCGACTCTGTTAACGTCCACAAACTAGACAAAATGATGAACTATGGCTAAATGTTTCCCTTCACTCAAAGCATGCTGCCCTAGAATTCGCAAAACAGTATCTCCTCTTGGTCAAATATTGGTGTTGCAACCTCAAAACACTTTCCCTTCGTCCGATCACCATGTGGGGTCAAAATTTTAAAAACAGTCGGAAATCGTCTTATGCATTAACTAAGGGCAGTGAGGGTTCATCACCCAGGACGACTCCGGGACCCACTCTCCGACCAAGAGCCCGGCTTTTCACACCTGTAGGCTTCACAGGAGATTAAAGCCGACGCCTGACTTTAAACCCATTCCTACTACCCCTTAAGTCCTCACCCAACATCATCACAAGATTAGGAATAAAAAAGCCACACTGAAAGGAGTTAGAAAGGCATCAGGCCACGCGGCCCCCACACAGCCTATGTGAGAGGGGCCACCCACAGTACCGGAGATGCAGCCACGGGAACATAAAACGAAGTCTTTTAAAGATTAACTCGAGTCGCCTCACCCCAAGCGACTCAGTCTCGTCTTTCTCGCAAATGTCCCCCCGCAGGGCCGCAACATCGCAGTCCGGTTCTCAGCCCACGGCCCAGGCCCGACCCGGCGCACGCTGCTCCCCGTCTGGCAGAACATGGTTTAACCCGCCCATGCCAATGGACCTCAAACAGGTTAGAGAGTCTCCCCACGGTCCCAATGAACGACCTCTGAGGCCACAAGGTCGCGGTTCAAGTCTGTCGAACACCTAGCGCCCGGGAGCCACGCGTAGGCCCTACCTGGAAGATGGCGGTTCCGGCCGAAAGGAAAGAGGCGGGGCCGCGGCGCGCGCCTTACAAGGGCCTGTGGGCTGCCCACGGCGCTGCCTGAGGGAAACGCCAACCGTAAGCGACTTCTTTCTAGGGAAGAAGATCGTCTCTGAGAACACAGAAAGTCTGTGAGGATATTTTCCCCTCTTGCGAAAGAAAGGCAACCGGCCAACACAAACTGACACTTGCAGCGTGTCAGACAGCCCGGAAAGGGGCCTTCAAGGGCGATCAAGAGGACGCCGTCGTCCCGAGCGTGCTTACGCCATCCTTTGCGTCACCGCCTTCGCCGGAAGCTGCCTTGTATCCGCGTCTCCCCAAGGAAAACTGCGGCTGGCGGTTCGGGAAGTGCTAGTAGTAGTTGCTTATTTGTTTGTTTGCAGAAATAATTGCGTGGGTACGAAGGTCAAACGAGAATGAAGCAAGTATATTATCTAGTTTGTATGTCTTTAAATAGTTTCTCCTCCACACGTCTGAACATACGCACCTGCTAGTAGGTGCGCAAATGTTAAAACCTCTTTGGGAAAGCAATGTGGCAAAATCTAGTAAAAAAAGGTTTTCAATTACTAAACCCCAGCACTCTGCTCCTACCTATATGTCTTGTAGAAACTTTGGTAAGTGAACAAGGATGTACGTAACAGCGCTGTGGGTAGAAGCAAAAAATTAGAAACGTCCATCAATAACAGAATAAATACCTTATGGGATGTTAGTTAGGATTATACGCCAATAAAAGAAGACTGAACTCAGAAATGTGATGAGGCAAAAAGAGAAAGATGTAGAAAAATAAATAGTATGACAATTCATATACATTCAACTCTAAAACTTGTAAAACAATGCTGTATATTGCTTAGTTATGCATACATATGTAGTTAAAGAAGTCAAGAAATACGAGAGAATGAAAATCAAGTTGAGAAAAGCGGTCATATCTGGTAAGGAGGGGACAATAAAGGGAGGCTTTACTGTATTGACCATTATTAAACTGGGTGTTAAATATATGGGTGGCCATTGTTTTATTCACTACACCTTTAAAAATAGATATTATTTTCTTAATGTAGTTTATTTAAATTGAGATAATCCCATATACCCAGCATCCAGTTTCCCCTATTATTAACATCTCATGCTAATATGGTACATTTGTTGCAATTAATGAACCAATATTTTACACTGTTATTAACTAAGGTTCACATTTTATTCAGATTTCCTTCGGTTTTACCTAATACCCTTTTTCTGTTCCAGGATTCCATCCAGAATACCACATTACATTTAGTTATGATGTCTCCTTATATGCCTCTTGTGGCTGTGGCAGTTTCTCAAACTTTCCTTACTTTTGGTGACCTTGAGAGTTTTGAGGAGTACTGGTCATGTATTTTGTAGGATGTCCTAATCATGGAATTTGTCTCATGTTTTTCTCATGATTGTATGTATTTTTAGGATGCATTTTTAAAAAGTCAGCTAAGTTAACAAAATCCCTTATCAGACTGAATGTAAGTAATATCGTCCAGTCGCTTTTGAAATTTGCATGTCTTCGACTCACTCTTCTGATGCACCTGAAAGTTGTAATTTCTAAGAACTGCGTCAGCACCATTTTTTAAATGTGTACATTCTGTGACCACCGTCATCAGCACTTACATCATTTGCTGAAGAACTTGAGGAGGAATAGGATTTGGTATTGATTCCTTCAATACGTTGACTCCTCCAGACCTTCACTGTAACCATTAGCCCTTGGCTTCTAGATTGTCTTTAACTTTTCTGTAGTTCATTATTACAATCACTCTATTAGCACTCACTTCCTCAGGTCACTTTTCCTTTCCCATTACTTTCTTTCTTTGAGAGGGAATTTTGTTCTTGTTGCCCAGGCTGGAGTGCAGTGGCGCGACCTCGACTCACCACAACCTCTGCCTCCCGGGTTCAAGCGATTCTCTTGCCTTAGCCTCACGAGGAGTAGCTGGGATTACAGGCGCCCGCCACCACACCTGGCTGATTTTTTTGTTTTTAGTAGCGACGAGGTTTCACCATGTTGGCCAGGCTGGTCTCCAACTCCTGACCTCAGGTGATCCACCCGCCTCCACCTCCCAAAGTGCTGGGATTATAGGCGTGAGCCATCGCGCCTGGCCCCCATCACTTTCTTAGCACATATCGAACCTTGGATAAATGCAACCATGACAGTACCTCCACAGCTGAGCATCGTTGAAGAAAATCTTGTAATCTGGTGTGATGACAAATCAGAAACTAGTCATCCACGCACTATATTTTTTTGCACTTGGAAATATTTTTTTGAGCCCATAGAGTGTTTTAAAAATTAACATATCAAAAAAAATAATAAAGAATTCTGGCTTCCCTTGAGAAATCAGGAGATCTGGCAGCATAGAGCTGATAGTCTTGATGGCCACTCCACTGGCTTCCCCTTTAGATGGGGCATTCATTCTTGAGTTCCTTCGTCACTCAGCCTGCTTCAGTCATTTACCTGCCTGGCTCCTGTTGGCATTTGTGTTTTTAGCCTCTCCCATAAATTCACGACCAACCCTTAACAAATGGGTACTGTACTGTTTAGCATCCCCACTACAGTTCCCCAGTTAATTTGCTTACCTGCCGTCAAAAAAAAAAATTAAGCTTTTACATAATTAAAGTTAGTTTTATTCAGAAGTCTCACTGAGGACTGTAGACCAAGGTTTATACCCTGAGGGCAGTTCTTTCACAGGGCTCCAAAGTGGTCCTTCAGCCCATTGCTTCTATGTAGGTTGTGGGGGTTCTGTATGTGTGAAATCTCATTAAAGTTTGGGTGTAAGAGTACATCAGTTTATAGATTACTAAAGTAATTTGGTTATAGATTGTAGAAGCATAATCACTAACCCTGTCAGACATCTTCATGTAGGAAAAGGCAAGGTCAAGTTCATTCACTGTTTCAGGAACATTGTAACTCAGGCAAGTGACACGGCGGGCCGTGTACTCTATCCTGTTTTAAGATTCTTCCTGAGGAGCTGCGTTTCATCACAGTCAGGGGTTCAAGCAGAAATAAGCAAACCTTTGTCTCACATTATTCTATTTAAAGATTATTTCATGTCATTTCTTTGATTATCAAACCTTCCTTTCTCCCACCTTTCTTTCAGCTGATGACTGCCTCTTTTTTTGAGACAGAGACTCTCTTAGTCCCCAGGCTGGAGTGCAGTGGCATGATCTCGGCTCACTGCAACCTCTACCTCCCGGGTTCAAGCAATTCTCATGCCTCAGCCTCTCAAGTAGCTGGGATTATAGGCGTGTGCCACCACACCCGGCTAATTTTTTTATTTTTGGTAGAGACAGAGTTTCGCCATGTTGGCCAGGCTGTTCTTGGACTCCTGACCTCAAGTGATCCACCTGTCTTAGCCTCTCAAAGTGCTGGGATTACAGGTGTGAGCCACCACACCCAGCCAACTGCCTCATTTTTATCAGTGTACAAACATGCTCCCAGCCAACTCCATCATTTTTATCCATGTACAAACACGCTCTGGTGTTCCCGACTAAAAGCGGCAACTCTCTTCTTTCTGACTCTGCTTGATCTCATATTCCTTTATAACTACTGCCCCATATGTTCATTTTTCTTCTGTCAAATGTAAAAAAAAAGGAGTCATGAAATTTTTGGTTTTGTACATCAAAAATTGTGAAAGTTTAGCAGTGTCATACGGTTTAATACATAAACACTATTATCTCTTCCTCATCTTTCATTCAGCTTCAGTTTCATTTGACTTCTGTTCTAGTCATGTCACTAAAGCTGCTCTTGTCAAGGCATCAACTGCTTATATGTTGCCAAAGCCAAAAGACATTCCCTGTTCTTTCCTTTCTTGATCTCCGCAAAGCACTGGACTCTGTTGGCCAGCTCTTCCTCCATGAAACACTACCCTTCCTCACCACTCCACAGTCTAATTTGCTGATTTTCCCTCCTCTCCCTGTCCTATAAAGACTACATTTCCCTGGGTCTTGGAGCTAGGCCCCTGCTCTTCTCTTTCTGTACTGCCTTCCTGGTTAATTCCATTTACTCCTATAATTTTAAATTTCATCTCTGTGTTGCTTACTACCAGGTTGATTTATGTGATTCCAGCCTTTCCTCAAGATTGCTATTCAACTTGATATCTATTCTTGGATACTCTTTAGCATCTCAACATGTCCAAATCTTTTATTTTTCTTTTCTTTTTTTTTTTTAACTGCTCCTTGTGGAGCAGGGCTATCCCATAGGCAGCGTGCCTAGAGTAGCCAAAATTAATTGTATGTGGGTACTCTACTGTTTAGCATCCCCACTATAGTTCCCCAGTTAATTTGCTTACCTTCTGTCAACTTAAAAAAAAAATTCAAGCTTTTACATAATTAGTTTTATTTAGAAGCCTCACTGTGGACTATAGACCAACGTTTATACCCTTGGTATAACCTTATGGGATGTGTTGTAAGTTTTTATGGGATGTTTTTAAGTTTTAGATAATACTTTTTTTTTTTCTTTTGGAGACAGGGTCTTGCTCTCTCTTGCCCAGGCTGGAGTGCAGGAACATGATCATGGCTCACTGCAGCCTCAACCTCCTGGGCTCAAGCCATCCTCCTGCCTCAGCCACTGATGTAGCTGGCATCACAGGCATGCACCACCACACCTGGCTAATTTGTAAAAATTCTTTTGTAGATATGGAGTCTCCTTTTGTTGCCCAGGCTGGCCTTGAACTCCTGAGCTCAGGCAATCCTCCCACATTGGCATCCCAAAGAGCTGGGATTGCAGGCGTGAACCCCTATACCTAGCTCATAAAACTTTTTATTTTCTGCCAGATGCGGTGGCTCACACCTGTAATCCCAGCAGTTTGGGAGGCTGGGGCAGGCAGAGTGCTTGAGCACAGGAGTTCGAGACCAGTCTGGGCAAGATGGTGAAAACCTGTCTCTACAAAAATACAAAAATTAGCAGGGTGTGATGGTATGTGCCCATAGTCCCAGCTACTTGGGGGGCTGAAGCAGGAGAATCACTTGGGCCCAGAGGTTGAGGCTACAGTGAGCTGTGTTCATGCCACTGCTCTCCAGCTGGAGCGACAAAGTGAAACTTTGTCTCAAACAAGAAAACAACAACAACAACAACAAAAAACTTGATTTTTACCCTGAAGCCTGTTTCTGCTCCAATATTTTCCATTCAGTACATAGCATAATCAAGAAACCTTGGTTTTGTCTTTAAGTTTCCCTTTATCCCTTCCATATGGAATCAATTGGAAAGTTTTGTTCCAGTTCTGATTGTAAAATATTAATATATTAATGTATCTCCAGCTGACCTACCTCTTCCCATCTCTGTGGGAATACCTCTTATTCTGAACTACAGCAATGGCATCTTTATGGTCACTTTTTTTTTCCTCTCTTGCCCCTGTTCTATCCATTTCCTATATAGTGGCCAGGATGATCTTTTAAAAATATAAACCTGATTATATCACACCCTTGCTTACAGCCCTCCACAGGCTTCTTTTGCTCTTAGAATAAAGTCTAAATTCCTTACCTTGTCTTAGAAAGTCCTGCATAAACTAGATCCTGCTTATCTTTTCAGATTCCTGTCTCCCTCACTTTCTTGTGTCTCTCTCTGCCTTCTTCAATTCCGTAAATACTTCAAGTTTTTTCTAGCCTTGGGATCGTTATGCATGCTGTTCCCTTTGTTCTTCAGTAGCTTGATCTTTCTCATCTTCTTGATTCCCGAAAGAGGCTTCCTAAGAGAAGTGATGCCCAAGAAATTAAAACATGAATGGGCGTTAGATGAAGACAAAAGAGCATTCCATCGTAGAAGACAATGTAGCATGTGACGGTGAGTACAAGCAGTGTGGTGTTGCCCATGCAAGACAAGAGTGATGGGAAATAAAGCCAAAAGGCAGATGGTGAAGGTTCTTACCAAGGTGCCAAAGAATGCTGAATCGAGCCTGTGAGGCTGGAAGCAAGATGGAGTCAGCTATACTAGACTTCTCTCACTTTCTTTTTTTTGTTTTTTGAGATGGAGTCTCACTTTGTCACCTAGGCTGGAGTGCAGTGGTGCAATCTTGGCTCACTGCAGCCTCTGCCTCCTGGGTTCAAGCAGTTCTCCTGCCTCAGCCTCCTGAGTAGCTGGGACTACAGGCGTGCACCGTCACGTCCTTCTAATCTTTTTGTATTTTTAGTAGAGACAGGGTTTCACCATGTTGGCCAGGATAGTCTTGATATCCTGACCTCATGATCCACCCGCCTCGGCCTCCCAAAGTGCTGGGACTACAAGCATGAGCCATCACCCCTGGCCTGACTTCTGTCACTTTCATAATCTTTGTAAAGGTGGTTTCAACCTCATGTCACATACCTTAGGGGTAAAATCAGTCTTGGACACTAAACCTCTCAAAGGTTTTGGTGAAGATGTGTGTTTTCACAAGTTTATCAAATATGGAGTTCTTAGCACTAGTATTCTGATTGAAGATCTCCCCAATTGGAATAACTTACACATTACTGGAGGACTCCAAAAACTGGTGAAAATTACAGCAGTGAATGAGAATTTCACTCTCACAGATCAGCCCTTGATAGAATTCTGGAGTTCTGTGACCACTGCTTTCCTCATGCTCCCTGAAAGCTTTTCTGAAGGAAACCTCTCTACAGAGATTGCCGGACTGTCCTATTCAGATTAGTATGATTGGTGCCCAAATGTTCTGCAAGGAGGAGATTTGTTATTTGAAGACTCTGCAGATAGCCTGTCCTCACTCAGCACTGGAGTGGCAGCAGTCTTAGTTGTAAGTTACATCACCTCATGCATGGTTCCTGTGTTAACTCTGTGATTTGCTTTCCTACCTCCCAGGTCTCCTTTCCACATGTCTACACTTATTGTACCAGGGTAATTTTGTTTTTAATATTTATCTTGAAACAATTTCAAACTTACAGAAAAGTTTCAAGAATATTACAGAAGACCCCTGTATGCCCTTTCTCCGCATTCACTGATTGTAACATTTCACCACATTTGTTTTCTCATTCTCTCTGTATCAGTGGTTTTCAAAGGTTAGCATGTATCTGAACGACCAGGAAGGCTAAGGTTAAAACACAGACTCCTGGCCCCCACCCCAGACAGGTGATTTAGTAGGTTTGAGTTGAGCCCAAGAATTCGAATTGCTAACAAGTTCCCAGGTGACACTGCTGCTCCTCCAGGGATTCCACTTTGAGAACCACTGTTTTCTCCATCTATGTAAACACACTGTATATGTTTTTTTCTAAATCGTTTGAGAGTGGGTCACACATCTTTTCCTCTTTAGGCCATATACTGTACTGATTTGTGTCTCCTAACAATGAGGACATTCTCTCATATAACCACAGTACATTTATCAAATTCAGGAAACAACACTGATACAATGCTTATATCAATTTTTTTTTTTTTTTTTTTTTGGACAGAGTCTTGCTTTATGGCCCAGGCTGGAGTGCAGTGGCATGATCCTAGCTCACTACAGTCTCCACCTCCTAGGCTCAAGCCATCCTCCCACCTCAGCCTTCCAAGTAACTAGGACCACAGGTGCCACCACACCCAGCTAATTTTTTAATTTCTTATAGCAAGGGGGTTTCACCATGTGGCCCAGGCTGGTCTTGAACTTCTGAGCTCAAGTGATCTGTCTGCCACAGCCTCCTGAAGTGTTGGGATTACAGGCTCCTGGCTGGTATCACATTTACAATCCACATTTCAAATGTCAGTTGTCCCAATAATGTCCTTTATGGCATTTTTTTTACATGATCCAGTCAGAAATCATATGTTATATTTATTAATAGTCTTTGTGTCTCTCTTAGCTTTTAATCTGAAGCACTTCAGCCTTTTCTTGCCTTAGGTGACATTCATGTTTTTCAAGTCTGCAGGTCAGTAATATTTGCCTTGGTATAAGCAGTGTTTTCTCCCTTATGTGCCATCTGTTTGCATGAAGATCACGCAAATATCTTGCTTCTAAACAAACTTTCCCTCCTGGATTAAGTATTCATCATGATTCTTGCAATTTTTACTGTGATGGTTACAAAGCGGTGATTTTCCAGCTCCACTTCTACCTCCACATTAAGGAAAGGCTTTCCATTTTTCCCTACTCATTTATTTTATTCGTTCATTTATATGTCTAAATGTTAACCTCTTTTCCCTTTTCCTCTAAACCAGTTGTGTTCCTCAGGGATGTCAGAGTCTCCTTTAAAGGACAAGGTGGAAAGTGAGAGGGTAGAGCCCAGGCCCCTCACCCTTGCTGCTCCCCGAGGAGTGCCACATTTATCTGCTTCCTATAGTAAGGTTCATTTACAAAACAAGCGGTCTGCTACTTTTTTAAAAGTTTGAAAACCACCATCTTAAATAAATATCCTCTGTGCCCATTACAAAAAAAGAATGCTTAATCTTTTTCTATAGACAGTTGAGAATCTGACTCGTTTTAACCAAAGGCATGACAGTGGTAGTGATAGCTGATATTTCCTGAGGGCTCATTCTATGTGCCAGTAAGCACTTACAAATATTATCTTACTTAATTCTTACGAAACTCCTAGGAGGTAATGGGTGGTACCTATTCCTATGCATTTAGAAGATTCTACAGTGTACAAAAAGTCGCTCTTCAGGTTTTTCCATTGCTGTTTTGGGATAGAGCTTTCTCAAGTCACCTACGTCAGCTGGCATTTGTCCATCTGTTTTTCAGCTTTCAAAATGTTGCTGTTATTTTTTATCTTCCCCATGCATATGGTTTAGGTCTTTAGACACATACACACACACACACACACACACCCCCAATGGGATTCTAGGAGGGAACAAAATTAGATGAGGGTATTTAATCTATCATTTTAATCTGGAGCCCTTAGGGATGAATTATTTAGATGCAGGATACCTAATAATTAGTATAACTCATATTGTTTTAGCTGAATTGGATGTTGAAGGCATTCCAATACTAAATGAGGAGTTGGGTTACGGAGTGGACATTGGGACATTGTTTTTTAGCTACTCAAACTCATTCCTTCTTCCTACTAGACCTCTGTTTACTTGGGGGCCTTAACTCCTGTCCCATGTGCATATTCTTAGGAAGGTACTCCCTACCCACATCAAAACTAAGGGGACCAGAATTGCACTCTCCCTGCTCCAACAAACACAGGGTAGACATCCCTTCCAGTCAACCCCCTCCCTGACTAAAAACAATATTCTGATTTCTGTTTGACTCATTGATTGAGATGGGAGCTTGCTATGTTATATAGGCAGGTCTTGAACTCCTGGCCTCTAATGATCCTCCCACCTTGACCTCCCAAAGTGCTGGGGTTACAGGCATGAGCCAGCCTGCCTGGCCAATATTCTGATTTCTATAACCATAAGTTAGTTTTGCCTAATCTTGGATTTCCTATGAATGGTACCATACAGTTTGTACTTTTTTTTTCCTGTGGCTCTTTTTGTTTAGCTGAATGTCGTTGAGAATCAATCATACTGCATGTACTAGTAGTTCAATTCTTTTTATTGCAAAAGTAGTATTCCACTGTATGAATATATCACAATTTATTTTTCTGTTCTCCTCTTGATGGCAGTTTGGGTTGTACATAATTTTTGTGGGTCTCGCTGTGTTGCTCATGCTGGAGTTCAGTGGTGTGATCATAGCTCACTACAGCCTCAAACTCCTGAGCACAAACAATCCCCCTATCTCAGCCTCCAGAGTAGCTGGGACAATGGATGTGCACTACTGAGCCCAGCTTAGGAGTTACATTCCTTGATCGTAAGGTAGGTGTATTAGTCTGTTTTCACGCTGCTGATAAAGACATACCTGAGACTGGGTAATTTACAAAAGAAAGAGGTTTACTTTGACTTATAGTTCCATGTGGCTGGGGAGGCCCCACAATCATGGTGGGAGGTAAAGGCACGTCTTACATCACAGCAGGCAAGAGAGAGAATGAGAAAGATGCAAAAGCGGAAACTCCTGATAAAAACAGATCTCATGCGACTTATTCACTACCATGAGAACAGTATGGAGTAAACCACCTCCATGATTCAAATTATCTCCCACCAGGTCCCTCCCACAACATGTGGGAATTATGGGAGTACAGTTCAAGATGAGATTTGGGTGGGGAACGTGGAGCCAAACCATATCAGTAGGTGTATGTCTAACTTCATAAAATATTGCAAAATGGCTTCCCAAAGTAAATCCCAATTTTATTAGCATTTTTCTCTCAAGAGGATAAGGAATTTATTTTTACTATAGCCTTTTAAAATAGGTTTGTGTCATTAGCTCCAATGTACAGATCTGAAAAACAAAGTGGCTTCCTGATTCACTAATGGTCAATGTGTCTCTAGTTTGAGACCTTTAATATAAAGAGAATAAGAAAAGAATTGAAGCTTTAAAAGAAATATGAAGTAAATTACATGTAGAAAATAGGAAATATCAAAATTCATTCAATATTTATGAGCTTCTAGATTAAATCAGATACTGTACTAAGTGATGAGACCATGAAAATGAATAAAACATGATCCTTGCCCTCAAGGAACCCACAAAGAGTCTGGTAGAAGAAAAAAGCAAGTTCATTACAATATTCTAAGTGATTTAATAGAGGACACTGAAAATGAGTGACATGGGAGTTCTGTGGAGGAAGTTACTGCACCTAGATTGGAGGAAGGGGATGGGAAGAGAGAAGAACCCCTGAACAAAAAAGGGAGCTTCACAGAGGTTTGACTTGATAAGAGTAGCACTTTAATCAGAGAACGAATAGTAAGGGCATTTAAAGTAGAGGGAACAGCTTATGTAAAGGCATAGAGATGGATAACAACTTTAGGATGTTGGAGTAGTGAAAGTTGTCCAATAGTCTTAGAAAATAAGAGCAACAAATGAACAGGGATGTGGCTTATTAAAATAAGGGAAACATAATTTTCTGCTAGGCTTGAGTAAAACACTACACAAAACACAACTTTTGGTCATTAAGCTGAATTTACATCTATGTATTTCTATTTTTGTGTTTTCCCTTGTGAAGGGATTTTAACAAAGTAGATATTTTGTTTTATTTTGGTTTTCAGAAGACATTGGCTGATTAATTCCAGGAGGACAAATTTTCCAAGCTAGGAGAAAAAAAGTTCTGTCCTTTATGTGAGAGGCCCAGTTGGTCACCTCTTTTGAGTATCTCACCACTCACTTATTTTTTGTCCTTTGTCCTGGTAGATTGACAGGAGAACAATTTCAAGTAAGAACTGATGAGGAGTTTCTAATGTAGAAAGTATATAATGAGAATTCTTGTCTCAAGAAAAATGTCACTGCAATGACAGCTAAAGTAATGAGGGTTAGAAATACTGTGAATAATTGAAAAACATATCATGAAGAATAATTGTGTAAAATAATCTTTTCCATCAAACTTTTTTTTTTTTTTTTTTTGAGACAGAGTCTTGCTCTGTCACCCAGGCTAGGGTGCAATGGCGCCATCTCGGCTCACTGCAACCTCTGCCTGTTGGGTTCAAGCGATTCTCCTGCCTTGCCCTCCTGAGTAGCTGGTGGCACCCACCACCATGCCCAGTTAGTTTTTGTATTTTTAATAGAGACAGGGTTTTGCCATGTTGGCCAGGCTGGTCTCAAACCCCTAACCTCAAGTGATCCACCTGCCTCGGCCTCCCAAAGGGCTGGGATTACAGGCATGTGCCACCGTGCCCGGCCCCATCAAACTTTTTATTTGAGATCCTGAAAAACAGCAGAATGAACAAGACAAAAATCTATTTTTTATTTTATTTTTATTTTTTGCCACTTATCCTGAAGTTCTAAAAATCTGTTTTTTTAATTGAGCAAGGCAAAGATTGTGTTCTTCCTTCCAAAATCTGATTCTTATCTGAAAAGCGTAAGGCATAAACAGGCTTGTAACCATGTAATTGGACATTCAAATTGAATCCTAACCCCCTAGTACACGTCCTCATTGTCCGCAGCCAGACTTTTCTGTCTCAATCCTGATTTTTGTTCCAGACTTCAAAAATGTCTTCAGCTGCTCTAGACTCTAAGGCCAGTACAACATGAGGCAGAACTGAATCAAATACTAGAAGTATTCAGATGGGAAATGTGTTGAAGTGGTGAAGCAGTTGGGGAAGTCATTGCAGTGGTTTATAGAGGCCAGTTATATTTCAAGAATAAAGCACAATTTGGAATGTGGAAACTGCTTCACTGTCAATATTAGACATTTGACGTAGATGGGAAGTACTTAGTGGACTGTTAGGACTTGTAATGAATTCAGAGAGACCAGCTGGTCAGTTGAAGTCAACAATGTTCACTCCTAATAATTATATTAGTTTTTCTAGGTAACGCCACCTGGAGCTATGCACATATTTTCCTGGCAAAGTTACTTTTTGTATTTGTAAAGAAGGAAGGAAGAGGTTCACCCTCTGATCCCACACAATTGCTTCTTAATAATTTTAGGTGAAGGCAGACAAACAAATTTCACTTCTGTTGCTAGCCTTGATTGATTGGTTGATTATGGCTACCTGGACCTCAGTTGAGAAGCTTCTAAGGTTAATTTCAGGCTCATTGAAAATTGAAGATTATGAATACCTGATGTGCTCCCTGGGAAGAAAAGCACCTGTATATTCTGTATTTTTGTCACCTCTGATTTAGATAACTAGTAGTAGAAATAATTTTACTCAAAGAGGCAAGGGCCTGCACAGGAATGGGAACAGTCCAGGAGATTGGATGGGGGACATGGCTTGTAAGGGGGTCCTCTGGAAGAGAGGGGTCCCTATACCAAAGCTAGTAAGAAAGAAGATATCTTTTTCCATGGTGGGAAAAAAGCAAGAGTTTTGGAGCCAACAGACTAGTTTCCAGCTCTGTTCTACAGCTTTCTGTAAGCCTATTTCTTTGCCTTTAAAATGGAGGCACAAATAATTGTTTAGAAGGGGTTTGGATTTATACTACCACATGAGACAATGAATGTAGAACATCGTTTCTATTTTGTCCGGTACCTGGCAGCTGGTGGATACAAAGTGTATCTTGCTGTCCTTGGCCATTTCTCTCCTCCTAGCCCAGCCAAACTCAGAAGTCTGGTCTGTGCAGTCCTGAGTGTCGCAGACTTGCAAGGGATCTGTGAGTCAAAACTGTTTTCATAATAATGCTAAGGCATGATATACTTTTACTTTTTTACCCTTGAGTCAAAATTTTTTTTTCTTTTTCCATTTTAGAGCCAGGGTGTCGCTATGCCGACCAGGCTGACCTCAAACTCTTGGGCTCATGTGACCCTCCCGTCTCAGCCTCTCTGGTAGCTGGAACTACAGGCAAGAGTCATAGAGCCCAGCATCCATATCTTGTTAATGTATTTTATGTGACAAAGCAGGAAGTATGCATACAGTGCTGTAACATTGTGCTTTCCGATCAGTATGATGGTTGGCTGGAGGAAAAGTACTTGGCTATTGTTTGACTTGACAGCTGAACTTAACCACCACTTTATTCCATTGAACAGTTTTTACGTGATAGATTGACACACTGTGGTGCTTCAGATTTGGATATTTGGCAGACATTTTTGAAAAATGAACTAAACCAGATTGCCACTTCAATGAAAACAACTGATGATGTTTGTTGCCAATGAAAATTTGAGCTTTTAAGTGAAAATTCGTATTTTGGAAAACTTATATCCACAACTGTGAGCTTTAGGGCTCCCCAAAACTTAGATACTTTTCTGATGAGATCAGTGATGATATTAACAAATATGTTTTGTTTTACTTTGTATAAAAAATGTGTCAGTATTTGGATGATCTGTATAACTGAGTGAACCCTATTTTCCAAATGACCAATACGTAATGTTACAAAATAATAAATGAGAAAACATCCATTTGAAGTGTAAGATAGATCAATAGGTTTTAATGTAACACAGTAGGAAAACTTCATTGCTAGGGTTTCAGATTTCACACTAATCTTCTTTAAAAATATGACACTTAAGGCCTGGTGCTGTGGCTCACGCCTATAATCCCAGCACTTTGGGAAGCCGAGGCGGGCAGATCACCTGAGGTCGGGAGTTCGAGACCAGCCTAACCAACATGGAGAAACCCCGGCTCTACTAAAAATACAAAATTAGCTGGGTGTGGTGGCACATGCCTGTAATCCCAGCTACTCGGGAGGCTGAGGCAGGAGAATTGCTTGAAGCTGGGAGGTGGAGGTTGCAGTGAGCTGAGATGATGCCGCTGCACTCCAGCCTGGGCAACAAGACTAAAACTCCATCTCCAAAAAAAAAAAAAAAAAAAAACCTGACACTTGAGCACTGGAATAGGATCAAATAAGGATAGATGCAGTTTTCTGGAAAGGTTATTCAAATACCTTTGGTTATTAAAAAAAAGGTTGTAAAAAGGTTATTCTCCTTTTTATAACATCTGTGTGAGGCTACATTTTCTTCATATTCCTGTACTTCAGCCAAACGGCATATGGCAATAGATTTGGTGCAAAAGCAGACACGAATATCTCGTTATCTTTGATTAAGCTAGACATTAAGTAAAGACATTGGAAAACACTAAACATTAAAAACAACGCCACACTTCTTAATGTATTTTTTCTGGAAAGTATTGTTATAAAATGTTATTTATGTTAACATGTAGGGTTTTAAAAATTATTTTTATGTAAGTTAATGAGTATACAAATTCTTCATTTTAACTTCTGATATATGGTAAATATTGATAGATAAAAATCACACAAGCCAAAGTTGTCACTGATCCTCAGTAATTTTTTGACAGGTAAAGATTTCCCAAGACCAAAAAGCTTAGGAGCACTGCCCCATTCCAGTGTTCTGCTGCTGGTTTTGCTTTGACTCTCCCAGAGGAAAACCAGGGTTGTCACTGGAAGTTCCTGAAGTAATCTCCTTTTTTAGCAAACTTTTCATTATTACACTATTTGGGTGAGTCCCAGACCAAAACATGCACGTTCTCATGGTGATCTTGATTCTGCTAAGTTTTCCAGGAACACGGACTCATGGGATTATTTTCATTTTGCTTTGTTTCTGGGCAGGTCATGGTACAACTTTGCTGAATTGCCTTGAACTGAAGTATTGGATTTTTACTTTAATTTATCCTGTGATTATGCCGATTTTGCTTCACTAATATTCTGTCATGTCCTTAGATTTCTAATGAAACTGCTTACAAATCAACCAGGTTAAATTTTATGGGAAAGTTAGGTAGGGAACTAGCACTTGGTTATGCTTGTATAAAAAGAAACCCACAAAATTTTTTCTCAAAACAGTCTTTCTGGTTGTCAAATGAAATAGGGGAGCAATTAGGCTTATGTCTGGTGAGTAGATTAAAATATTTCTGCTGACTGCTATTGTGTCCTTTCTGTACCTCTGAGGTATCATTCAGATACTTGGCTGTCCTCTGATGGAATAAGAAGAATCTGTGGTTGAAATATTTTGACTATAGTACTTGCTGACAAAAGGCAAAAACTCGTTTAACAATTAGAAAAATTACTCTGGCTGAAGTTTCATATATGCCAGGAATATTTGAAATAGACCTTATTTTTTTGAAAACTGACAATATAACCACTATAATGAACCACAATGCCATAAAAATATTTCTGCATAATAGTTGATATGAAATGCCTTTAAAAGTTTTAGTACTGGGATTTGTAGCGGAAGCATAAAATGCAATGTGAAGAACATTTCTCAGACATTAGTTTAATGCTATTAATTTGTACTTAGATTTCAAAATCTATAGATGCAATTTTACTACCAATTATTTTCTTCAAACTATTTTTAAAATACCTATGATGCTTAAATTTTCACTTCTGTAGTACAGTCCTCTCTCTATATCTGGGGGAATTGCTTCCAGAACTACTCAGATACCAAAATTCATGAATGCTCAAGTCCCTGATACAAAATGGCATAGTATTTGCATATAACCTACACACATCCTCCTAACAGTTTAAATAATCTCTACAGTATTTATTAATATGATACCTAATACAATGTAATGTTATATAAATAATTGTACCGTATTATTTCTGTTTTTTTAATTATATTGCCTTTTAAAAATTTTTCTCTTTTTTTTTTTTTTTTTTTTTTTTTTGAGATGCAGTCTTGCTCTGTTGCCCAGGCTGGAGTGCAATGGTGCAATGCAGTCTCAGCTTACTGCAACCTCTGCCTCCGGGGCTCAAGTAATTCTCTTACCTCAGCCTTCCAAGTAGCTGGGATTACAGGCACGCGCCACTGCGCCCAGCTAATTTTTGTATTTTTAGTAGAGATGGGGTTTCACCATGTTGTCCAGACTGGTCTCAAACTGCTGACCTCAGGTGATCCACCCACCTCGGCCTCCCAAAGTGCAGGGATTACAGGTGTGAGCCACCGTGCCAGGCCTAAGTTTTTTTTTTCCAAATATTTTCCATAAGAGGTTGTTTGAATCCACAGATGTGGAACCCATGGATATGGAGGGCTGACTGTGTTTGAAAGCTGACTTATGTGCATGAATTTGGCAAGGTTCAGTGTAAATTGTTTGCTAGAATTCTATTTAATTTTGGTCTATCTGGGAGAAGATTATTGAAACTGGAAAGTAAACTGCATAAGGAACGTCTAGGGGCAGTGGTCTGATTAACTTTGGCATGGTGAGTTTCAGATAATTATACTGCAGAGTTCATAAGGGCATGGGCTTTGTCACTATAGGTTTACCACTTCGTATCCAGTGCTTGGCATATAGCAAATGCTCAATAAATATTTGGGAAAAGATGAAAATGGAAGGGAGCAATGAGCTAGCTCAACCAAATCAGCATTACTACAGATAATTTTAATATCAGTGACAGAATTCTAAGAAAACGATCGTTCACAGTTGCAGAGTCTTACAGAAGGAATTAGTGTTTAGGGTTCATTTGAGATTAACCAATGAATCTGACTTAGTTTACTTCCCAGCTAACTGGTTTCCTCAAGCAGTGCTCAGGGCATTCATTTGTTCATGAAGCATACATTTATTGGTCACCTCTGTGACAGGCACTGTGCTGAAGATACATGAGAATAAAACAGGCATCCCTATGCACTTGAAGTTTACATTCTAGTGAAAAAAGACAGTTAATAAAAAATTATTTACATGATTACAATATATACATTATGACAGATGGAGAAAAGTGTTATGGAGAAAAAAATGAAGAAAGACATTACAATTTAACATAGAGTGAGCAGAGAAGACCTCTCAGGACATTTGAACAAAGATCTGAAGAAAGTGAGGAAGGGAGCCATGCAGGTATCCGAGAGAAGAGCATTACAACAGAACAAACACAAAGATCCTGTGGACAAAGTGTTCGATACATTTAAGCAAGGGGCCTGGGGGGGTTAATGGCTGGGTAACAGGAGAGGGAGGGTAGTGCGGAATGCAGGGAGAGGTAAGCACATTTTGTGAGACATTTAGGTATTGCAGGTACTTTGGTTTTTATTCTGGGTGAGATATGAAGGCAGTAGAGGGTTTTGAAGAGGAGTGATGCAATCCTTATTTTTGTAAAAGATGACTGGAGCAGCTGTTAAGAACGAAGAGAAGGTAGTTGAAGGGAGAAACAGAAAATTCAACAATAATAAATGAAGACTTCAATACTCTGCTTTCTCTCTCTTTTTTTTTTTTTTTTTTTTTTTTTTGAGTCAGAGTCTCACTCTGTCACCCAGGCTGGAGTTCAGTGGCATGATCTCGGCTCCCTGCAACTTCTGCCTCCTAGGTTCAAGAGAGTCTACTGCCTCAACCTCCAGAGTAGCTGGGATTACAGGTGGGCACCACCATGCTCGGATAATTTTTGTATTTTGAATAGAGATGGTGCTTGACCATGTTGGCTAGGCTGATCTTGAACTCCTGACCTCAGGTGATCCACTTGCCCCGGCCTCCCAAAGTGCTAGGATTATAGGCGTGAGCCACCGTGCAGGCCACTCCACTCTCTATAATAGATAAAACCCAGACAAAAAATTAAGAATGTAGAACACTTGAACTGTATTATCAAATAACTGGCCCAACTAACGCCTATAGAACATTTTAACAACAATAGAAGACTAGACATCTTCTTAAGTGCATATGGTACATTCTCCAGGATAGACCATATACTTGGCCATAAAACAAGTCTCAAAAAATTTAAAAGAATTAAAACCATACAAAGTATTTTATCAGGCCACAAACAAACATAAGAATTATTTTGGAAAATACAAATATATGAGAATTAAATGATGCACTGTGTTACCAATGGATTAAAAAAGAAGAAATAATAGAAATTAGAAAATTATTTGAGATGAATGAAAATTAAATACAAGAGCGTGGTGTGGTGGCTCATACCTGTAATCCCAGCACTTTGGGAAGCTGAGACAGTAGGACCACTTGAGCCCAAGAGTTCAAGGCCAACCTAGAAATATAGACCCCATCTAAAAAAAAATTAGTCTAGCGTGGTAGCACATGCCCATTGTCCTAGCTACTTGGGAGGCTGAGGTGGGCAGTTCACTTGAGCCTGAAAGGGCAAGATTGCAGTGAGCCATGGTCATGCCACTGCACTCCAGCCTGGGCAACAGAGTGAGAACTGTCTCAAGAAAGAAAAGGGAAAAAAAGTATAGAAATTTCTGGGATACAGTGGAAGCAATGTACAGGGAATAGCTGTAAGCTCCTATATTAGAAAAGAAGATCTCAAATCAATAATTTGACTTTGTACTTTTGGAAAGTAGAAAAAGAAGAACAAACCCAAAGCAATCATAAAGAAGGAAATAATGAATAGAAAGGAAATAAATAAAATAGAAATCAATAAAACCAAAAGTTAGTTTTTTGAAAAGATCAAGAAATTGACAGACATTAATGACACTGACCAAGAAAAAAGTGAAGACTCAAATTATTAAAATGAGGAATGAAAGCATGAACATCACTACCAATTTTACAGAAGTTACAAATATTGTAAAAGAATACTATGAATAACTGCATGCCAACAAATTAGTCATGTGAAATGAGCAAATTCCAAGAAAGACAAAATGAAACTGACACAAGAAGAAATAGAGGGCGAACACAGTGGCTTACATCTGTAATCTCAGCATTTTGGGAGGCTGAGGCAAGCAGATCACTTGAGCTCAGGAGTTCAAGACCAGCCTGGGCAACACGGTGAAAACCTGTCTCTACAGAAAAAAGTACAAAAATTAGCCAGGTGTGGTGGCTAGCTAGTTGTCCCAGCTACTTGGAAGGCTGAGGTGGGAGGACTGCTTGAGCCCAGGAGGTCAAGGCTGCAGTGATCACACCACTGCACTCCAGTCTGAGAAATAGAGTGAGACCCTGTCTGAAAAAGAAGAAATAGAAACCTAAGTAAATCTAAAGCAAGAGATTGAATCAACAATTTAAAATCTTCCCCAAAAGCAAAACCTAGGCCCAGAAAATTTCACTGGAGGATTGTACCCAACATTTAACAAAAATTGCTTACAAATCTTTCACAAACTCTTCCAGAATATAGAGGAAAGAAAGCTTCCCACTTGATTCTATGAGGCAGTATTACCTGATGCCAAAACTAGACAAAGACATTACAAAAAAACTACATACCAATATTCCCCATACGTTAAGATGCCAAGAAACCCTTAAGAAAATACTAGCAAACCAAATCCAGCAACATATAAATACGATTATACAGTTTGACTAAATAAGACTTATCTTGAGAATGCAAGGCTGGTTTAATATCTGAAAATCAGTTACTATAATACATTTTATTAATGAAAGACAAACACATGCTCATTAGACATGCTCATTTTCAAAAAAGCATTCGAAAAAATTCAATACCTATTGATTTTTTAAAAACCTCAACAAACTAGGAATAGAAAAGAATTTCTTCAACATGATAAAGAGCATCTAGAAAAATTTTATAGCTAACATCCTACTTAATAGTGAAAGACTAAATGATTGTCTCTTAAAATCAGAAATAAGATGCTTACTCTTACCGCATCTATTCGACATTATCCTGGAGGTTCTATCCAGGTTGTTGAGGCAAGAAAACATAAAGGCATCTAGAAAAGTAGGAAGTAAAACCGAAATCCACCTTTGCAAAAATTGTAACTGAGAAAATTATTACAGTGAAAGAGATCTGACTTAACCGACTCCATCTTGCTTCTAACCTGCAAGAGCTGTCCTTGCTCATTCCTGGATGTAGGCTGAACTACCTTTAGAAGGAACTTAGTTTATAGTTTAACTTTGAAACAAAGATAATAACAGCCCCTTCCCAAAACAAACCCCCTTCTTGCCTGGAGAGTAGACTGCCTTTGCAGGACTAACAAATTGGCCACAAGATTAGAAATTATGATTTAGGAGTCACTGTTGTAAAACCTGAGATCAGTGCTTGGGGTATTTTGCAGACCCTGCATTCCAGTGCATCACCCAGATCGGTAAATTAGTTTGCCTGGTCTTGTCCCCACCCAGGAACTGATTCAGCACAAGAAGACAGCTTTGACTCCCTGTGATTTCATCTTTGACCCAATCAGCACTTCCTACTTTCTGACCCCCTACCCACCAAATTATCCTTAAAAACCCCAATCTCCAAATTTTGGGGGAGATTGATTTGAGTAATAACTCTTTCTCCCACAAGGTATGGCTGGCCTTGTGTCAGTTAAACTCTTTCTTTACTGCACTGCTGTGGTCTTTATCGTGCAGCAGGCAGGAATAACCATTGGGTGGAGGCAGTTACAAAACTCTTCATTTCCAGATGACATAACTTTGTATGTAGAAAATTATGCACAGTTCGGCTGGGTGCAGTGGCTCACGCCTGTAATCCCAGCACTTTGGGAGGCTGAGGCGGGTGGATCACGAGGTCAGGAGATCAAGACAATCCTGGCTAACACGGTGAAACCCTGTCTCTACTAAAAATACAAAAAAAAAAGAAAAAAATTAGCCAGTCGTGGTGATGGGCGCCTGTAGTCCCAGCTACTCAGGAGGCTGAGGCAGGAGAATGGCATGAATCCAGGAGGCAGAGCTTGCAGTGAGCGGAGATTGTGCCACTGCACTCCAGCCTGGGCAACAGAGTGAGACTCCATCTCAGCAAAAAAGAAAAAGAAAAAAAAATTATGCACAGTTTACTATAAAACTGCAAGAACTAATAAGTCCGTCCAAGTCACAGGATACAAAATCAATATACGAAAGTCAAATGTATTTCTGTATACCAGCATTTAATACTTTGAAACTTGGTCGGTCACAATTGCTCACACCTGTAATCTCAGCACTTTGGGAGGCCAAAGCAGGCAGATCATGCGGTCAGGAAGTCAGGTCCAGCCTGGCCAACTTGGTGAAACCCAATCTCTACTAAAAGTACAAAAAAAAATTAGCCAGGCGTGGTGGCATGCGCCTGTAATCCCAGCCGCTCAGAAGGCTGAGGCAGGAGAATTGCTTGGAATCCTGGAGGTGGAGGTTGCAGTGAACCGATATCACACTACTGCACTCCAGCCTGGGCGGCAGAGCAAGTTTCCATCTAAAAAAAAAAAAAAACCCTAACAATAAGAAAAACATTCCATTCACAGTAGCATCAAAAAAGTATGCAATACTTAGGAACAAATTTAGCAAAAGCGCAATGCTTCTACTCTTAAAATTAAGAAACATTGCTGAAAGAAATTAAAGAAGACCTAAATAAATGAAAGAACATAGTATATTTGTAGAGTGAAAGACTTAATATTGGTAAGATGGCAAAAATCCCCCAAATTGGTTTGCATATTTAATGCAAATCCTATCAAAATCTCTGCTGACTTTTTTGGGGGACATTTTTTTTTTTTGAGACAGCACCTGGCTTTGTTACCCAGGCTGGAGTGCAGTGCCCCAATCTTGGCTCACTGCAGTCTCTGCCTCCAAGGCTTAAGTGATCCTCCTGCCTCAGTCCCCACAAGTAGCTGGGGCTATAGGCATGCGCCACCACACCTGGCTCATTTTTGTATTTTTTGTAGAGATGGAGTTTTGCCATGTTGGACAGGGTGGTGTCAAACTCCCAAGCTCAAGCGATCCACCTGCCTCAGCCTCCCAAAGTGCTGGGACTACAGAGCCACCACATCTGGCTGGGCATAAATTGATAAACTAAAATTCTTAGGAAATGAAAAGATCCCAGAATAGCCCAAAATAATCTTGAAAAATTGACTATAGTTTGAGAACTTAGACACACCCTCACTTCAAAATGTAATGCAAACCTATGGTAATCAATACAGTGTAGTATTGGCATAAGGATAAACTATAGACCAGTGAAATAAAATTGAGAACCCAGAAATAAACCCTTTCATTACAGTCGATTGATTTTTGACAAAGATGTCAAAAATCAATCGGAGAGAGTCTTTTCAAAAATGGCGCTGGGACAGTTAGACATCCATATGCAAAAAAAAAAAAAAAAACGTGAAATTGGCCTTCAGCCTCATACCATACACAAAAATCAACTCAAAATGCATCACACACCTAAATTTAAGAGATATAACTGTAAACATTAGAATAAGACATGGCGTGTAAATCTGTGGTCTTAAGTTAGGCAATGATTTCTTATAAATGATACCAAAAGCACATTGGTAAAAAAAATAATAAATTGGACTTTTGAATTTCAAAAACCACAAGAAAGTGAAAGATAACCCACAGAATGAGAGAAATATTTATAAATCATATATCCACTAAGAGACTTATATCCAGAATATATAAAGAACTCTTAACAACTTAATTGTTTTAATGGGCAGAGGACTTGAATAGATATTTCTAAAAAGAAGATATGTAAATCGCCAATAAGCACATGAAAAGATGCCTAATGTTCTTAGTTGCCAAGGATATACAAATCAAAACCACAATGAGATACCACTTTATACTCACTGTAGTGGCTGTAATAAAAAAGACATAATAACAAGTGTCAGCAAGGATGTGGAGAAACTAGAACCCTCATGTTGCTGGTAAGAATGTAAAATGGTGCAGCCAGTTTGGAAAATAGTTTGAGAGTTTCTCAGAAGGTTAAACATAGAGTTACCATGTGACCCAGCTGTTCTACTCATAGGTATCCATCAAATATAAATGAAAACATTTTCACACAAAGATTTTTATGTGAATGTGCAGAGCAGCAATATTCACAAAAGTAAAAAAGTGGAAACAACTCACATGTCCATCAGTTGGTGAATGGATAAACAAAATGTGATATATCTATACAATAGAATACTATTTGACAGTAAAAAGAAATACTGAGACGTACTACATGAATGAACCTCAAAAACATTATGCTTAGTGAAAGAAGCCATACACAAAACAAAATGTACTGTATAATTCTATTTATATGACATATCTAGAATAGGTAACCATATAAGGACAGGAAGTATGGTTGCCTAAATGTGAGGTGAGGTGGGAGTAAGGACTGACGGCTACTGGGCACAAAGTTTATTGTGGGGATGATGGAAATGGTCTAAAATTAGATTGTTGTGATGGATACACAACTTTGTGAACATAGCAAAAACCACTGAAATGGGTTAATTTTATGGCATGTAAATTATGTCTCAATAAATCTATTTAAAACAGATAAACACTGGCTCTTGTCCTGGGAGGGCTGTGCTCTGAATGACAGCAGGACATAACAGTGAGGTAACAATATGCCCACTGGGACCTTGGAAGCAGAGTGTTATGATAGTAGGGTAGTGGATTTCAGCATTGCCGTTTTTTATTTTCCCTCAAATGTTTTAATTCATTTTTGTGAAAAGCATGGAAGAGGTATTACAAATTTTTTAGCAGTACCTCTCATCCACATTTCAAAAAAAAGTCCTATTCTAGAATTTTGAATGGGTGGCATTTTATGTTAATGACCAAAGAATTTGTCTTTAACCTCTGTTGGCAGAATTTCAGGATTTTGTTACAAGGGGTCACAAGGTGTTGGGGAAAGGACTTTGGCTTACAGGTCTGGAGACTGTCATCAGCCAAGTGGCTGGCTGTGGGCAAATCTGCATTTCTCCACTATGCTCCAGCCTTTTTAGGGGAACTTGTGGATTTGGCTCACCAAGGTTCCTTTATCATCTACAATTATATGCAATAGGTAGCATTGTTTCTGTTCTCAACAGCTGAAGTAGCTATTAATTCTAGAAGGAAGTTAGAGCCAGTGTAAATTTCTGGTGGGAGCGGGGTCCTGCATGCAACCTTCCTCCAGGTGCTCTTCCTTCCTGGGTGCATCCACCCTCCTAGGGTGCATCTGGAAAAATGCTCCAACCTTTCAAGGTTTGGGGCTTTCCTCTGTCAAACTTAGCAATCTTCTTTTTAAAATTTTTAAAAATTTCTGTTGACTTTTTATTTTGAGATAATTATAGATTCACAGGAAGCTGCAAAAATAGAACAAAGAGGTATTTTGTGCCCTTCAACCAGTTTCCTCCCTGTGGTTACTTTTTACCTACCTATAGCACAATATCAAAATCAGAAAACTGACTTTGGTACAACATATGTGGATAGTTCTATCCACATAGTTGTAAGGTCCTTTTCTTATATAAAAAAAGTTCTGTGTGTAACATATTCATTCATCCATTTCTTATTAAGTGATTCATTGTGTGCCTCTATGATACTGGGACCTGCTCTTAAGATGGGAACAAGTCCATGCCTTTGGGGAAATTATATAATCTCTAGGGAGACAGACACTAAACTAAGAAGATTATTTTAAAAGAATTTCATATGTGGTATGAAGGACCAGCTGAGGCTACCAGAACATCAACAACATGATCTTTAATCTGAAAGATCAGGACAAATTATCCAGGGTAGGAGGCATAAAACCATAGGAGTGAGTGAGAGAACAGCACAGGGGCATAAGATTCAACACATTTTGAATCATTACCTGAATTATGACTACATACCCTTGGAAAGTACTCGTTTTATCAGAAGATACAAAATTGTGAACAAGTTATTTATACAGACCAATGATATATGGTGTAGGAAAAAGATGTACAAATTTCTATAATGCACTGGCAGATTTTTAAAAAGAATTTTTTTTTCTTGAGAGGGAGCCTCACTCTGTCACCCAGGCTGAAGGGCAGTGGTGCGATCTCGGCTCACTGCAACCTCCACCTCCCGGGATCAAGCGATTCTCCTGCCTCAGCCTCCTGAGTAGGTGGCATTACAGGTGACCGCCACCATGCCTGGCTAATTTTTGTATTTTTAGTAGAGATGGGGTTTCACCCTGTTGCCCGGGCTGGTCAGAATTTTCTGTATAAACAATAAAAGTTGACTTTTCAGTTTTAGTAATAAAAATATTTTCTAATTTGTTAATCATTTTTTATCCTTATTTTTGGTATGTTTAACAAAATTTTAAGTGTGGGCCTATTCTTATTGTGTGTGTGTATATTTATGTTTAGAGTGAAATACAGGACTGCAAATTAAAGGAAATGTATTTTCCTGTTCAACATAGAGCACACTATACTTCCTTAGGCACTTTCTACACAAAGTAGGTACCAACTAGAATTTTGTGTGATGATTGAATAAATGTATATCTTACAAAAGTACTAATCTTGGAGTCCTACATAAGTTGGTGAATTCCCTGCCTTGTTTTTTCATTTTTAATTGAGGTAAAATTAACATAACTTAAAATTTAGTATAGAAATCTAGCCAGGTATGGCGGCCCTTGCATGTAGTCTCAGCTACTTCAGAGCCCAGAGTTAAAAGTTACGGTGCACTGTGGGAGATTCGTCAGGGTGGTGGGAGAAATTATAGGAAAAGATGCAAACCTTCTTGGAAGGCCAGGAGGTTTTGCAAAAGCTTCGAAAGAGGATTTGGCTGAAGGCAGGCAAATTATCTTATCCAGAGCCTGACAGCAAAGGTTAGATAACAAGGGGATGTAAAGAAATTAATCTAGGTAAATTAGTTTGCTTCGGGACCTGGCCTTTAATCCGCAGGATTGCTTTTTGGGGCGGGGTGGGGGTGGGATGGGGTGGTGACCATATTAATTACCCACAAAGTGTGTTGACTCAAGGCCTTTGTTATTAAATCTGTACTGAATAAATGCCTGCAGTGCAGGCTTGTCAGGGCTGCGGCTGCTACAACTCTTTAGGACACCCTCCTCGGGGTCTGTGAGCGGCCCGGTCCCCTAGCCCGCTCTTTCACTGGATACCTACACCTGAGTACTCCTTTCATCCATCGCTGGGCCAGACCCAGCAGTGCACTCCAGTCTGGGCAACAGAGCAAGACCCTGTCTCTAAAACAACCACAACAAAACCATTTTAAGTGTACAATTCAGTGGGTTTTAGTCCATTTGCAATGTTGTGCAACCATCACTATCTAGTTCCAGAACATTTGCATCACCACAAAAGGAAATCTTTTACCCAATAAGCAGTCATTCTGTATTGTTCCCATGACCCAGACCCTGGAAACCACTAATAGGGGATTTGCTTATTCCAGATGTTTCATATAAATGAAATTTATATAGCCTGTTGTGTCTGTCTTTCATGCAGCATAAATTTTAAAACTTCATCCATGTTATAGCGTGTATCAGTACTTCAGGGTTTTGGGGTTGTTTTTAGTTAAAGAGCATATTTACCTTTGTAAATTTACCTTATTTCCAGACACATTCATTTTTAATAAGCTTACAAAAAGTCAAATATCTAAATAAGCATTTTATTCTTACAAGTTGTTGTTTTCTAAAGTTATACACTTATTCTAATAACATTGCCATTTCTTGAAATGTTTTTGAGGTTTTTTCCAAAAGAATTCTCCTAATTTTTTTGGGAAAAATTTAAAAGATTTTTTTTAATTATGGCAAAATTTATATAACATAAAATTTACCATATTAACCATTTTTTAGTGTACAGCTCAATGGCATTAAGTACATTCATATTGTTATGCAACCATCACCACCATGCATCTCCAGAACTTTTTCATTTTCCCAAACTGAAATTATAACTTTTAAGCAATTAACTTCCCCATTACTCCCCTCCTGCCAGCCCCTGGCAACCACCATTCTATTTCTCGTCTCTATGCATTTAACTACTCTAGGTACTTTATGTAAGTGGAACAACAGAATTTTTGTCCTTTTGTTTCAGGCTTATTTGACTTAGCATAATGTTTTCAGGGCTACCTGTGTCTCTCAGAATTTCAGTTCTTTGTTTTAACTTTAGGTTCAGGGGTATATGTGCAGGTTTGCTATATAGGTACACTGTGTTTCACAGGGGCTTGGTGTACAGATAATTTAATCACCCAGGTAATAAACATAGCTACCCGATAGGTATATCTTCTGATCCTTTCCCTCCTTTTACCCTCCACCCTCAAAAAGGCCCCAATGTCTGTTGTTCCCCTTCTAGTATCTGTGTGCTCGTTGTTTAGCTCCCACTTAGAAATGAGAACTTGCAGTATTGGCTTTCTGTTCCTGTGTTACTTAGCTTAGGATAATGACCTCCAGCTGTATCCATGTTGCTGCAAAGGACATGATCTCATTCTTTTTTATTGCTGCATAGTATTCTATGGTGTATATGTACTACATTTTAAAAATCCAGTCTATCATTGATGGGCATGTAGGTTGATTCCATGTCTTTGCTATTGTGAATAGTGCTGCAGTGAAATGCACGTGCATGTATCTTTATGGGAGAGCAATGCATATTCCTTTGTGTATATACCCAATAATGGGATTGCTGCATCAAATGGTAATTCTGTTTTATATTTTTCAAGCAATCTACACTGCTTTCCACAATGTCTGAACTAGTTTACACTCCCACCAGCAGTGTATAAGTGTTCCCTTTTCTCTGCAACCTTGCCAGCATCTGTTATTTTTAGACTTTCTTTTTCTTTTCTTTTCTTTTTCTTTTTCTTTTTTTTTGAGACAGAGTCTGCCTCTGTTGCCCAGGCTGGAGTGCAATAGTGTGATCGCAGCTCACTGCAACCTCTGCCTCCTGGGTTCAAGCGATTCTCATGCCTCAGCCTGCTGAGTAGCTGATATTACAGGTGTGTGTCACTTTGCCTGGCTAATTTTTGTATTTTTAGCAGAGACAGGGTTTCACCATGTTGGTCAGGCTGTTCTTGAACTCCTGACCTCAAGCAATCCACCCACCTTGACCTCCCACAGTGCTGGGATTACAGGCATGAGCACTGCGTCTGGCTTTTTTTGCTTTTTAATGATAGCCATTCTGACTGGTGTGAGATGGTCTCTCATTGTGGTTTTGATTTGCATTTCTCTAATGATTAGTGACATGGAACATTTCTTTATATACTTGTTGGCCACATGTATGTCTTCCTTTAAAAAGTGTCTGTTCATGTCCTTTGCTGACTTTTTAGTGGGGTTGGTTTTTTTTTGCTTGTACATTTGTTTAAGTCCCTTATAGATTCTGTGTATTAGACCTTTGTTGGATGCATAGTTTGCAAATGTTTTTTTTCCATTCTATAGGTTGTCTGTCTACTCTTTTGATAGTTTCTTTTGTTGTGCAGAAGCTCTTTAGTTAGTTAGTTCGTTCGTTAGTTAGTTATTTAGTTAGTTAGTTTATTTTTGAGACAGAGTTTCGCTCTTGTTGCCCAGGCTGGAGTGCAATGGCGTGATCTCGGCTCATCAAAACCTCCGCCTCCCGAGTTCAAGCTATTCTTCTGCCTCAGCCTCCCAAGTAGCTGGGATTACAAGCGCCCACCATGCCCAGCTAATTTGTTTTTTTTTTTTTAATTTTTAGTAGAGATGGGGTTTCACCACGTTGGCCAGGCTGATCTAGAATTCCTGACATCAGGTGATCCACCTGCCTTGGCCTCCCAAATTGCTGGGATTACAGGCATGAGCCACCGCACCTGGCCTAGTTTAATTATTAATAGGTCCCATTTGTCAATTTTTGTTTTTGTTGCAATTGCTTTTGGCATTTTTGTTGTGAAATCTTTGCCAAGTCCTATGTCCAGAATGGTACTTCCTAAATTATCTTCCAGGGTTTTTATAGTTTTAGGTTTTACATTTAAGACTTTAATTCCTCTTGAGTTGATTTTTTTATGTGGTGTAAGGTAGGGGTCCAGTTTCAATCCTCTGCGTATAACTAGGCGGTTATCCCAGCACCATTTATTGAATGAAAGTCTGTTCACTATTGTTTGTTTTGTCAGCTTTGTCAAAGGTCAATTGTTGTAGGTGTATGGCATTATTTCTGGGCTCTCTTCTGTTCCATTGGTTTATGTGTCTGTTTTTGTACTAGTACCGTGCTGTTTTGGTTACTGTAGCCTTGTAGTATAGTCTGAAGTTGGGTAGTGTGATGCCTCTGGCTTTGTTCTTTTTGCTTAAGATTGTCTTGGCTACGTGGGCTCTTTTTTGGTTCCATATGAATTTTAAAATAGTTTTTTTTTCTAATTCTGTGAAGAATGTCATTAGTAGTTTGATAGGAATAGCATTGAATCTGTAAGTTGCTTTGGATAGTATAGCCATTTTCATGCTATACTATCCATGAGCATGGAATATTTTTCCATTTGTTCATGTCATTTCTGATTTTGTTGAGCAGTGTTTTGTAATTCTCATTGTAGAGATCTTTCACCTCCCTGGTTAGCTGTATTCCTAGGTATCTAGGTATTTTTGAATTTTAATCCTTTTCTTTTTTTTTTTTTTTTGAGACAGGATCTGGCTCTGTCACCCAGGCTGGAGAGCAGTGGTGCTGTGTCCAGAATTGGTGGGTTCTTGGTCTCGCTGACTTCAAGAATGAAGCCGCGGACCCTTGCCATGAGTGTTACTGTTCTTAAAGATGGTGTGTCTGGAGTTTGTTCCTTCAGATGTTCAGATGTGTCTGGAGTTTTTTCCTTCTGGTGGGTTCGTGGTCTTGCTGACTTCAGGAGTGAAGCTGCAGACCTTCGCGGTGAGTGTTACAGTTCATAAAGGTGGCGGTCCAGAGTTGTTCGTTCCTCCCGTCCAGAGTTGTTCGTCCCCCCTGGGGGGTTTATGGTCTCACTGGCTTCAGGAGTGAAGCTGCAGACCTTCACAGTGAGTGTTACAGCTCATAAAGGTGGCATGGACCCAAAGAGTGAGCAGCAGCAAGATTTATTGCAAAGAGCGACAGAACAAAGCTTCCATAGCATGGAAGGGCACCCAAGCGGGTTGCCACTGCTGGCTCGGGTGGCCTGCTTTTATTCCCTTATCTGGCCCCACCCACATCCTACTGATTGGTTCATTTTACAGAGAGGTGATTGGCCCGTTTTACAGAGAGCTGATTGGTCCGTTATGACAGAGTGCTGATTGGTGCATTTACAAACCTTTAGCTAGACACAGAGCACTGATTGGTGCATTTACAATCCTTTAGCTAGACACAAAAGTTCTCCAAGTCCCCTACCCGATTAGCTAGACACAGTGCACTGAGTGGTGCATTTACAAACCTTTAGCTAGACACAGAATGCTGATTGGTGCATTTACAAACCTTTAGCTAGACAAAGAGTACTGATCAGTGTGATTACAAACCTTTAGCTTGACAGAAAAGTTCTCCAGGTCCCCAACCGACCCAGAAGCCCAGCCGGCTTCACCTCTCAATGGCACTTGCCACGGGACTTTGCAGCACCTAGCCCGGGCACTCCGGCAGCCCAGAGGGAGCTCATACCCCAATCAAGCCCAGCAAGTGCCGGCCGGCCGTGCAGAGTGTGAGGCCCTCCGAGCCTGCGCCCACCTGGAACCCATGCCACCTGCGAGTGCTGCATGCAGCCCCGGCTCTTGCCCACACCTCTCCCTCCACACCTCCCCACAAGCAGAGAGAGCTGGCTCCAGCCTCAGCCAGCCCCAGAGAGGGGCCCCCACAGCGCAGCAGCAGGGTGAAGGGTTCCTCAAGTGTGGCCAGAGCAGATGCTGAGGCCGAGGAGGCACCGAGAGCGAGCAAGGGCTGCTAGCACGTTGTCACCTCTCAATCCCCCCTCTAAACAGGACACCCCAACTGCTGTTGGGAATTTGGCTGATGACCACTGTAGCTACTTCCTGCTGGATAGGGGCGAAGAAGCGGCCCTGCAGTTGTAGTCTCCTCCAGAAGGGAACTCTTTAGGCTAGTGGAAGGGCCCAGCAGGTCAGTCCAGGGGTCCTTGGTAGAAGTTGTTAATTGAGCTCATTTGGGGTTCCATTTGTAAGACCATCTGTAGCTTGATGGCCTCGATTCTAGAGGAAACAAATTTGACAAGTAGGTTAAAAATAAAGAGTCCAAAGGTGAGTAACAGCAAGATGGCTGCCACGGGACCTAGAAAGGGGAGAAGCCATGTTGCTCAACTCCAGAGGTTGGTATAAGAGTTTGAAAGGCATTGTCTGATTTCAGAAGCCTTTTCCTGTAAACACTGGATGGCATCTCGTACTATCCCTGACTGGCTAGTGTAAAAACAACACTCTTCCCCTAAGAAGCTGCAGAGTTCTCCTTTCTCAGCAGTGAGGAGGTCTAGGCCTCAGTGGTTTTGGAGAGTCACTGCTGCTAAAGAGTCTATTTGGGATTGTAGAGTAAGGATAGATTTCATCACTTCCTGCAAACTGTCTGAGAAATCCTTTGAGAGTGTGTGGCAGTAAGATAATGCATGTTACACTGTTAACTTTTAGCAAACTTTACTTTAGTTGAAAACCTTGTAAGTTTGGGATTTTAATTTTTCTTTGCTATTAATAAAACCTTGTTCAGTCCATATTAACTTAGAATTGGTATAGATGTCTCCCTCCTGATTCTGTAAGTACTTTAAGATTTGGCTGAGTGCAAACAACTCGCACATTTGAGCAGACCAATTATTAGGCAATTTTCCTAACTCTGCTTCTATAAGAATTTCCTTATCACTTACTGAATACCCATTGTGTCTTTTTCCTTAATCGCTCAGGAGGAACCATCTATCATCCTGTCCTGAAGGGAGTTCCTACTATGTCTGGTCAGACCTTCAAATTTAGATCCCCTGTTAGGAAACCTGCTGGGTTAAGGATATTTGATAGGAAGGCTACGGGTTGTCAGTGGCCTCAGTGCTTTTCGGCTGTGCCCTTGTTTGCGCTGACAACAAGGTGGTATTGGAGTGTTATAGGGTCATGGAGAAGACCTTCAATTATCAATTATAGGTTTTAAATTTATCCTGGCTTTTAAAGGAATAGGGTACACTGTTTTTTCTTTACTACTTCCATCTCTCTTTCTCTTTGACTCCTTTGTCTCTCTCTTTCTGACTCCCTCTTTGTCTGTCTCTTCCTCTCTTTCTCCTTCTTTCTTTGACTTTTGTCTCTCTGTTTCTGTCTCTCTGTCTCTTCCTCTCTGTCTCCTTCTTTTTGTCTGTTTCTTCCTCTCTTTCTTTTTCTCTAACTTCCTATCTCTTTCTCTCTTTCCTTTCTGCTGGTCTTTCCCTGTCTCTGCTAGCTGCTTATGCTACTGTTCTCCCCTCTCCTTCCCCTTTTTGATGGCTTCAGCAATGTAAGACCGCCACCTCCTTGGGTTTTTGCACTGTGTGCAATGACTCCATAATTTCCGTGTGGTATTTAACAGGGGTTCCCCCAGAGGTTAGGAACTCCCTTTCTTTCCATATTGCAGCATGGGCATGTAGGATTAGATAAGCATACTTGCTATCTGTATACACATTTTTTCTTTTTCCCTTTCCCAGTTCTAAGGCTCGGGTAAGTGCCACTAGTTCTGCTAACTCGGTGCTGGTCCCTGGGGGAAGAGGCTTACTTTCAAGTACACATCACTAACTATGGCATAACCTTCCCTTCATATCCCATTCTCCACAAATGAACTTCCATCGGTATATAGGTTAAGGTCAGGATTAGCTAAGGGGATGTCTCAGAGATCATCTCGGGTGGCATAAGTCTCGACTATAATTTGTTGGCAGTCATGCTCGATTGGTTCCCCATCCTCTGGGAGAAAAGTGGCAGGGTTGAGGGCCATGCATGTACATATTTGAAGCACCAGTCCCTCAAGGAGTAGCGCCTGATATCTAAGTAAGTGATGTCTGATAGCCATAAACTTCCTTTGGCACCTAGTGTGCCATTTACATCATGAGTAGTCCAGACAGTGAGATCCTTTCCTTGTATTATTTTGATAGCCTCGACACTAAGACAGCCACTGCCGCAACTGTCTGTAAACAGTGAGGCCAGCCTTTTGCTACTACATCAGTTTCCTTACTTAGGTATGCCACTGGTTGTGAGGTTGTCCCACGAGTCTGAGTAAGGACTCCAAGAGCTATCCCTGCTCTCTCTGTGATGTTTAAAGAGAAGTTTTTTCCTGTGGGAAAGCTTAAACCTGGAGCTTGTATTAGGGCCTGCTTTAAGGTTTTGAAGGCTGTTTCTGCCTCTGGTTCCCATTCTACTAGATGAGTATTTGCTCTCTGGGTCTCCTTGATTAGAGTATAGAGGGGCCTGGCTATCTCGCTGTATCTGGGGATCCATAGTTGGCAAAAGCCAGTGATTCCAAGGAACCCCCGCAACTGTTTTAATGTCTTAGGGTGAGGATAAGCCAGTATAGGCTGTATTCGTTCCTTGCTGAGGGCCCTGGTCCCTTTGGCAAAGATTAGTCCTAGATATTTGATCTGATGTAGGCAAAGCTTGGCCTTTGACCTAGACACCTTGTACCCTTGATCAGCTAAAAAGTTCAAGAGATCTACAGTAGCCTGCTGGCACAAGGCTTCCGAACTGGTAGCCAAAAGTAAGTCATCCACATACTGAAGGACCAGAGTGCCTGGACTTGAGAAGTGACCTAGATCTTGGGCCAGGGCCTGACCAAACAGGTGAGGGCTATCCCTAAACCGTTGGGGAAAGACCCTCCACGTAAGTTGGACATGTGGTCTGTGGGATCCTCAAAGGCAAAGAGAAACTGGGAGTCAGAGTGCAGGGGAATACAGAAGAAGGCATCCTTGAGGTCCAAAACAGTGAACCATTCTGCTTCCTCTGGTATTTGAGAGAGCAATGTATAGGGGTTGGGTACAACTGGATATAGAGGAATTACTGCCTCATTGATGAGTCTAAGATCTTGCATTAGTCTCCACTGACCGTTCGGCTTTTGTACTCCTAGAATTGGGGTGTTGCAGGGACTGCTGCATTTCCTTACTAAGCCTTGAGCTTTTAAATGTTTAACAATATCCTGTAATCCTTTATGAACTTCAGGCCTTAAGGGATATTGCCTTTGATAAGGAAAGTGGTGGGTCTTTTAGCCTGATTTGGACTGGGTGGGCATTTTTTGCCTTTCCAAATTGTCCTTCCAATGCCCAGACTTCAGGGTTGATTCCCTCCTCAAGTAGGGGACAACAAATGGGTAACTTCTTCCCCATATTCATGTAGATAATAGCTCCAGCCTTGGCTAATATATCCCTCCCTAATAAGGGTGTGGGACTTTCAGGCATAACAAGAAAGGCATGTGAAAAGAGCAAAGTCTCCCAATTACAACTGAGGAGGTGGGAGAAATACCTGGTTACAGGCTGTCCCAGGATTCCTTGGATGGTAATGGACCTTGAGGACAGTCGTCCAGGACAGGAGATTAACACTGAGAAGGTCGCACCAATATCCGGGAGGAAGTCAATTTCCTGACCCTCAATGGTTAAACATACCCAGGGCTCAATTAGGGTGATGACATGAGCTGGCGCTTGCCCCAGGCACCCTCAGTCCTGTTGTTGGATCATTTGGTTGGGGGCTTCTGACCCAGAGAATCTTTGTCCTCTGGGGCAGTGCACCTTCCAGCGATTGCCTGGGCATAGTGGACATGGACGAGGGGGCAGCTTGTTTCTCATTGGACAATCTTTTTTAAAGTGTCCTTGCAAACCACACTGGTAACAGGCCCTACAGGGTGATTGGCCTGCTCCATTTTCTGTCCTCTCTGAACTACCAAGGTTTGTCTGTCTGAGGGCCATGACTAAGGCTGTGGCCTTTCCTTGATCTTGCTTTTCCTTTTGGGCCTGTTCCTCTTGGTCCCTATTATAGAACACTGAGGTTGCCAGGTTTAATAATGCCTCCAAATTTTGCTCAGGGCCCAGGGCTTGCTTTTGGAGCTTTCTCCTCATATCTGTGGCTGATTGGGTAATAAACTTATCTTTTAGAATCAATTGACCCTCGAGTGATTCAAGTGACAGGGAGTATATTTCCTTAAGGCCTCCCGTAGCTGCTCGAGGAAGGCAGAAGGATTTTCTTCCTTTCCCTGAGTTATGGTGGACATCATTGAACAATTCATGGGCCTTTTTCCTAATTCTCCTTAGTCCTTCTAGAACACAGGTCAACAGATGTTTATGACTCCAGTCCCCATGATCTGAGTCAAGGCCCCAGTGGGAATCCATACGGGGGACGGCTTGCTGACCGGTAGGGAATTTATCCCTCTCTTTGGCTATCATTCTATCATTTACTTGACTAAGACACCAGGTATCTCCAAACTCTCGGGCTGCAGCTAAAGCCGCATTCTTTTCATTAAAGGCCAGGGTTTGATCTAATAGTAGCATGACATCTCTCCAAGCAAGGTTGAAGGTTTGCCCTAGACCCTGTAGGACATCTATGTACCTATCAGGATCTTCTGAAAACTTCCCAAGGTCTGCCTTGATCTGCTTTAAATCAGAGAGGGAGAAGGGGACATGTACCTAGGTTGGGCCAAATTCCCCTCCCCCTACAACTTGAAGGGGACATAACCAATAGCCTAGGGGTTTTTGTGGTCCTTTGGAGATTTCTTTGCTTATTTCCTTCTTGGTAGGGGAGATTAGAGGAGGATTATCATTAATAGGAAGGGGAGCTATAGGGAGGCTAGGATATGGGGGTAAGCTGAGAGGTCCTCCTGTGGAATGTAAATTGCAGGCTTTGCATAGTTGTGTATTCTCCTTCAGTGAAAAGAAAGCTTGGACATAGGCATTTCACTCCATTTGCCTTCCCTTTTAGAGAAAAGGTCAAGCTGCAGGATAGTATTGTAATTTGTACTTCCCTCAGGTGGCCATTTTTCCCCATCAGAGAGAGAATATTGGGGCCAGGCCATAGTGCAGAAAAAATTAGCCGCCTCTTTTTCAGGGTTTGTGGGTCAAATTGGTCCCAATGATTTAGGATGCATTTCAAGGGTGAGCCTGTTGATACCTGAGTGTTTCTCATCTGAAAGACAAAACTGCCCATGGTTTTGTTTTGTTTTGTTTTGTTCTGTTCTGTTCTGTTTCTCCCCCTGCCCAAGAACCCGCAATGG
This sequence comes from Pan paniscus, assembly GCF_029289425.2. Taxonomy (NCBI): domain Eukaryota; kingdom Metazoa; phylum Chordata; class Mammalia; order Primates; family Hominidae; genus Pan; species Pan paniscus. The sequence continues at coordinate 26,812,041 of NC_073263.2, read as the reverse complement.
TCTTTGGACCCTGCTGACTGGAATAGTTGCGCTCACCAATGCAGCAGCAAAAACAACCCCTGCCCAAGAACCCACAACAGTCCCTGGACCCTGCTGATCAGAATAGTTGTGCTCACCAACGCAGCAGCAGAAACACTAGTTTTCCTCCCAGACCACAAGGAGGACTGAGAAAGGTCGGATTTAGTGGCCCTTACTGATGCATTCTCAAAAACCTGCACCCTTGCCTGTCCTCCTAGACCACAAGGAGGACCGAGAAAAATCGGATTTAATGGCCCTTACCGATGCATTCTTCAAAACTTGTTAGAGTCCTAAGCATTCTCATGTTAGTATTGGGACCTTACCCATGTCCTATAGAGATGTCATGCCCCAAAAATGAAGTGGAGGCCCATACCCTGAGGGAGGGGAGGGATCTCCAGAGTTGGAAGAGTGACACCTTTTGTCCTCATTTATATGAATAGGAAGGATACAATTTCTGAGGCTTCCCATATCCTAGCTTCAGGAATAGCTTTTGTTAGGCCTGCTAGTCTGAGGAGGGATCCTAAAATTCCAGGTAGTCCCCCCATGATGGGGCTTTGGGCAAAAATTATGTCTTTCTGATTGGTGACCCCAGGTGCCGAAAGAAGGTAACAGAGTCCTGGAGTTTATACTAGAAATCATTCTTATAAGAGAAACTAGAAAAGCACCAGAGACAGGGAGTGACTTTTAGAAGCGGGACTAGCTTCAGAGAAGAGAGGCGAGAGGAAGTTTGTCTGGCAGGCATTAGGACCCAGGAGGCAAGGGTCAGGGTAGATAGAATAGATGGGCGAGTCTCGCTTGGGCGACATGACTTTGAGAGTTCCACTCATGGCTACAGGGTCAACCAGCTTGCTGTTGGGACCCCAGAGCTGAATGGCTTTCCTCTCTGTCAACCCTCAGCTCAGCCCAGAAGTACAGGAAAAGTGGAAGCTGGTTCCAGGCAAACCAATGCTCCCAACTCCGAAGAGTCAGGGGTTGTTAGAGAGCCCTTTCCCAGAAAGCCTGACACCCGTGTCTTTAGTCCGGCGGTCGCGCTAGTCGCTATTAACTAGCCAACAGGTGCCCGTTATTTAGCCCCCGAATTCTAAGGAATAATAGGACAGAATAGCAAGTGAAAGGGGTTCAATAGTACTCACCGCTTGGCGATAGGCAGTGGTCTCACTGCTTGGTGATAGTCTTACTGCTTGGTGATAGGCGATAGTCCCTTCATGGTCACCAAAATGTGTCCGGAATTACTGGGTTCTTGGTCTTGCTGACTTCAAGAATGAAGCCGTGGACCCTCGCAGTGAGTGTTACAGTTCTTAAAGATGGTGTGTCCGGAGTTTGTTCCTTCATATGTTCAGATGTGTCCAGAGTTTCTTCCTTCTGGTGGGTTCGTGGTCTCGCTGACTTCAGGAATTAAGCTGCAGACCTTTGCGGTGAGTGTTACAGCTCTTAAAGGCGGTGCGTCTGGAGTTGTTTGTTCCTTCCGGTGAGTTTGTGGTCTTGCTGGCCTCAGGAGTGAAGCTGCAGACCTTCGTGGTGAGTGTTACAGCTCATAAAGGTGGTGCAGAGCCAAAGAGTGAGCAGCAGCAAGATTTATTGTGAAGAGTGAAAGAACAAAGCTTCCACAACACGGAAGGGGACCCAAGCGGCTTGCCGCTGCTGGCTTGGGTAGCCTGCTTTTTATTCCCTTATCTGGTCCCACTCACATCCTACTGATTGATTCATTTTACAGAGAGCTGATTGGTCCATTTTACAGAGAGCTGATTGGTCTGTTTTACAGAGAGCTGATTGGTCCGTTTTGACAGAAGGCTGATTGCTGCATTTACAAACCTTTAGCTAGACACAAAAGTTCTCCAAGTCCCCTACCCAATTAGCTAGACGCAGAGTGCTGAGTGGTGCATTTACAAACCTTTAGCTAGACACAGTGCTGATTGGTGTGTTTTTACAAACCTTTAGCTAGACAGAAAAGTTCTCCAGGTCCCCACCCAACCCAGAAGCCCAGCCGGGTTCACCTCTCAGTGGCACTTCCCATGGGACTTTGCGGCACCTAGCCCGGGCATTCCAGCAGCCCAGAGGGAGCTCGTCCCAGATCAAGCCCAGTAGGCACCGGCCGCTAGGAGTGCAGGGCCCGCCGAGCCCATGCCCACCCGGAACCTGCGCCTGCAGCCCTGGCTCCCACCCACGCCTCTCCCTGAAATCTCCCCAGGAGCAGAGGGAGCCAGCTCTGGCTTTGGCCAGACTCCAAGGGGGGCCCTCACAGTGCAGCGGTGGGCTGATGGGCTCCTCGAGCGTGGCCAGAGCGGACGCCGAGGCCAAGGAGGTGCCAAGAGTGAGCAAGGGCTGCCAGCACGTTGTCACCTCTCAGTGCAATCTCAGCTCACTGCAGCTTCTGACTCACTGCGGCTTCTGACTCACTGCAGCCTCTGCCTCCCAGGTTCAAGCAATCCTTCCACATCAGCTTCCCGAGTAGCTGGGACTACAGACATGCACCACCAGGCCTGGCTAATTTTCGTATATTTTTGTAGAGACAGGGTTTCGCCATGTTGCCCAGCCTGGTCTCGAACTCCTGGGCTCAAGTGATCTACCTGCCTCAGCCTTCCAGGATTACAGACATGAGACACTTCACCCAGCTGAATTTTAACTCTTGTTATGGCTGAATAATATTGCATTATATGGACATACTACTTTTGTTTATCCACTTATCAGTTAATGGGCATTTGGGTTATTTCTACATTTTGGCTATTGTGAATAATACTGCTAAGAATATGACAATATTCTTAGTATTATGACAGAATATGACAATATTCTTAGCAGTATTTTTGAGTTTGAGTTCCTATTTTCAATTCTTTTGGGTAAACACCTAGGAGCGGAATTGCTAACTCTTGTGTGTAATTCTTTGTTTAACTTTTTGAGGAACCACCAAACTGTTTTCCACAGCAGCTGCACCATTTTACATTCTCATCAGCAATGTACAAGAGTTGCAGTTTTCTCCATCCTTGCCAACATTTATTTTCTGGTTTAAAAAATGTTTTAGTCTGGGCACAATGGCTCATGGCTCATGCCTGTAATCCCAGAGCTTTGGGAGGCTGAGGCAGGTGGATCACTTGAACCTAGGAGTTCAAGACCAGCCTGGGCAATATGGAGAAACCCCATCTGTACCAAAAATCCAAAATATCTAGGCATCGTAGTGCATACCTGTAGTTCCAGATACCTGGGTGTCTGAGATGGCAGGATCACCCTCCTGAGCCCAGGAGGTCAAGGCTGCAGTGAGCTGTGATCATGGCACTGCACTCCAGCCTGGGCAACAGAGCAAGACCCTGTCTCAAAAAAAAAAATGTTTTTGACTGGGCATGGTAGTTCATGCCTATAATCCCAGCACTTTGGGAGGCAGAGGCAGGTGGATCATGAGGTCAGGAGACCGAAACCATCTTGGCTAACACCCTGTCTCTACTAAAAATTCAAAAAATTAGCTGGGCATGGTGGCACATGCCTGTAGTCCCAACTACTCGGGAGACTGAGGCAGGAGAATCTCTAGAACCCGGGAGGCAGAGGTTGCAGTGAACCGAGATCACGCCACTGCACTCCAGCCTGGGCAATAGAGCAAGATTCTGTCTCAAAAAAAAAAAAAAAAATTAAAACCATCGTCAAAAACAAAAACACAAAAAACAACAGCAGAAAATTATAACCATCCTAATAGGTATAAAGTGATATCTTGTGATTTTGATTTGCATCTCCCTTGTGATGAATGATGAGCATATTTTTATGTGTTTATTGGCCATTAGAATATCTTATTTGAAGAACTATTCATATCCCTTGCCTATTTTTTATTTGGCTTGCTTGTCTTTTTTCTTGTTGAATTATAAGGGTTCTTCATGTATTATAGATACTAGACTTATCAGATACATGATTTGCCAATAATTTCTCCTATTCCATAGGTTGTCTTTTCACTTTCTTGATAGGGTCTTTAGATGCACAAAAGTTTTTATTTTGATGAAGCTCAATTTATCTACTTTTTCTTCCTTCCTTTCTTTTTTTTTTTTTTTTATTTTGAGATGAAGTTTTGCTCTATCACCCAGGCTGGAGTGCAGTGGCACAAGCTTGGCTCACTGCAACCTCCGCCTCCCGAGTTCAAGCAATTCTCCTGCCTCAGCCTCCTGAGTAGCTGGGATACAAGCGTGCACCACCACTCCTGGCTAATTTTTGTATTTTTAGTAGAGACGGGGTTTCACCGTGTTGGCCAGGCTGGTCTAGAACACCTGACCTCAAGTGATCGCCCTAAGTTGGCCTCCTAAATTGCTGGGATTACAGGCATGAGCCACCATTCCCAGACAATTTTATTTATTTTTGCTTTTGTTGCTTGCAGTTTTTATGTCAAACTAAAAAACTGTTGCCAGATCCAAGGTCATGTAGCTTTATCTCTATGTTTTAGAGGTGGGGGTTCACTTTCTTGCCCAGCCAGAGTGAAGTGGCTATTCACAGGTGTGATCAAAGCTAACTGCTCAAATCCTGGCCTCAAAGGATCCTCCCGCCTCAGCCTCCCAAGTAACTGGGACTACAGGCACTGCTGCCTGGCTCTACTTTATATTTTTTAGTTATTTTCTTAGTGATTACCCTGAGGATTACAGTTAACATTATAATTTATAACAATCAAGTTTGAATTTATACCAGGTTAGTTTAAATAGCATACAGAACTTTGCTCTTACATAGCTCCATCCCTCCTTTATGTTGCTATTGCTGCAAACTACATCTTCATGCATTGTGTGCTGATTAACATATATTTATAACTATTGTTTATGCACTTGTCTTTTAAATCATATAAAAAACAAGGAGTTATGAAGCAAAAATATAGTAATACTGTTTTTTGTAGTTATAATACCTTTACCTATGTAGTTGTAATACCTTTACTGAAGTTCTTTCTTCACATGGCCGCAAGTTACTGTATATTGCCTTTCATGTCAGCCTGAAGGATTCCTTTTAGCATTTCCTGTAGGGCTGGTCTACTAGTACTAATTTCTGCAGTTTTTGTTAATCTGGGAGTGTCTTAATTTCTACTTCATTACTGAATATAGTTTTGCCAGATAAAATTTTTTGGCCAGGCTTGCTGGCTCATGCTTGTAATCCCAGCACTTTGGGAGGCTGAGGGGGGAGGATTGTTTTGAGCTCAGGAGTTCAAGACCAACCTGGGCAGCATGACAAAATCCCAACTCTACAAAAAATACAAAAATTAGCCCGGCATTGGTGGCTTGTGCCTGTAGTCCCTGCTACTCACGAGGCTGAGGCTGGAGAGTCACTTGAGCCTTGGAAGCGGAGGTTGCAGTGAGTTGAAATCATGCCACTGCACTCCAGTCTATACTCCCCTGTCTCAAAAGAAAGAATTTTTTTTTTTTGGTTGACATTTTTTCTCTTTCAGTACTTTAAATGTGTCATCCACTAACTGTGGCTTTCATAGTTTCTAATGAGGAATCAATTGTTAATTTTATTTAGAATTTCTTGTAAATAATGAGTTGCCTCTCTCTTGCTGCTTTCAAGATGCTCTCTTTGGCTTTTGACAGCTTGGTTATAATGCGTCTCTGTCTGATTCTCTATACTTGAAATTTGTTGAGCTTCTTGGGTGTGAAGAGTCATGTCTTTCATTACATTTGAGAAGTTTTGGCCATTAATTCTTCAAATATTGTCTCTGCCCCTTTCTCTTTCTCCTCCTCTTTTAAAACTCTCTCTCTCTTTTTTTTTTTGTTTTTGAGACAAAGTGTCACTCTGTCACCCAGGCTGGAGTGCAGTGGTGTGATCTCAGCTCACTGCAACCTCTGCCTCCCAGGTTCAAGTGATTCTCATGCCTCAGCCTTCTGAGTAGCTGGGATTACAGGCGTGTGCCACCATACCCACCTAATTTTTGTATTTTGTATTTTTTTAAATTTTGTTTATATATTTATTTATTTATTTTGAGATGAAGTCTCATTCTGTTGCCTAGGCTGGAGTACAGTGGCACAATCTTGGCTCACTGCAACCTCCACCTCCCAGGTTCAAGCAATTCTCTCAGCCTCCCAAGTAGCTGGGATTATAGGCATATGCCACCATGCCAGGCTAATTTTTGTATTTTTTGTAGACACAGGGTTTTGCCATGTTGGCCAGGCTGGTCTCAAACTCCTGACCAGCCCTCCTTGACCTTCCAAAGTGTTGGGATTATAGGCGTGAGCCACTGCACCCGGCCCAGTTCCCTGGGATACATGTGTTTTAATTCATTTTCTGTTGCTAGTAACAGAATACCTGAAACTGGGTAATTTATAAGGAAAAGAAATTTATTTCTTACAGTGATGGAGGTTGAGAAGTCCGACTTCAAGGCACCACATCTGGTGAGAGCCTTCATTCCGATGACAGCCTTCATGCTGGTAAGATTTTCTTCAGAGTTCCAAGGTGGTGCACGGCATCACATGGCGAAGGAAATGAGCGTGCTAGCTCAGGTGTCTCTTCCTCTTCTTATAAAGCCACCAGTCCCACTCCTGTGCTAGTAACTCTTTAATCCATCAACCCATTAATCCATGAATAGATTAACCCATGAGGCCTCTGCCCTCAGGACCCAATCACCTCTTAAAGGCCTGACCTGTCAATATTGCCATACTGGGGACTCAGTTTCAACATGAGTTTTGAAAGGGACAAACATTCAATCCATAGTAACATGAGAGCTTTTCAAAGCCCTTCTTTGTTGAAGTATGTCCTTCTCCAGCCTCTTTTTTCCCAGGCTTTTTGTTTTTTCTATTGCTTGTGCAGCTGTTATCCTTTGCTACAGGTGGCAATAGCTAATACATTTGCCTTTAAATTTGTTTGACAAACACCACCCTGGAAGTAGCCTCAACTCTGGGGAAGCTCCAAGACAGGTAAAATACAGGTAAGCCCTTGAGCAGATCCTTCAGGAAGCTACCATGTGGGTCAAAACACAGAACCACAATTCTTTAATTCTTTGAGAATAAGGTCTGTATTGTTCCCTCTGTTACCAGCAACCTGCAGCAGGAAAATGGGCTTCAGTTTTCAAGTCTGCAGCTGAGTTGGGAAGTTGCGGACAGTAACCAGGTAAGTTAAAATTCACAAAGCTCTGTTACTGACACTCAGCTTTTTTTTTTTTTTTATCATTAAGCTTTCCCCTGGTTGTTGTAACTTTTTTATTGGATTCTAAAGTTCTGAAAAAGTTCATTGTGATAATTTTTGCAAGCTTTTCATTGCTTTTGTGGAGACATAATGTTTTGGAGCTCTCTACTCTGCGATTTTCACTGATATCTGTCCAAAGGAGAGAGTGGGAGAGATGGATCTTATATCACTCCATAAAAGTGCAGCCTCTAGTCCAGATCCCATTAGATTTGGCTGGGAGTCTAGGATAATTAAACATTCACATACTCTGTAACCCAGAAATTTCACTAATATATATCCTACAACAACTTTTGCACATGTGCATAAAAGAAATTCATAAAGGCATTCATAGCAAGATTGAAACTTTGTATTCTACCTTCTTTTCTGAAAGCATTGGATACAAAGGTCTACGTCTCTGGCCCACTGCTGAAGTCACCTAGAATTTTAATTATATGGATAATTATTTGGCAGAGTGCTTAAGGAGAAATAAAAAAGGGTTTCAAAAAACTACTGATTTTTTTTTTTAAGAGAAATCTTGCTCTGTCACCCAGGCTAGAGTGCAGTGGCACGATCTTGGCTCACTGCAACCTCCACCTTCCGGGTTCAAGTGATTTTCCTGCCTCAGCCTCCTGAGTAGCTGGGATTACAGGTGTCTGCCACCACGCCTGGCTAATTTTTGTATCTTTAGTAGAGACGGGGTTTCACCATGTTGGCCAGGCTAGTCTTGAACTCCTGACCTCAAGTGATCCTCCCACCTTGGCCTCCCAAAGGCGAGAGCCACCGCACCTGGCCTCATTCCTTTTTTATTCTGGGTAATTTTAACATATCATCTGACTGACAAGCTACTGCTAAGAAAATATAAACTGAAAATAGATTTTTTTCTTCCTTGTCTAGACTATTTAATTTTATTCTTCTTTGCTATTGTCTAGTTCTAGAAAAAGCAGCTTAGTGTGAAATTTGTGGGAAAGATGCTGTTCAGAGTTTAATTTCATTATGTAGTTAACCAATGAAAATCCAGCAGAAAAAAAAGGTAAACATTTTTAGGAGATGGTAAAAACTATTTAAAAAGTGGAAAGTTCATAGACATAATTTTTCTGAAATAGAACATTCAGTCAATAGAGTTGAAAACTGAATAAATGAATACATGATTGAATGGTTGATTCAAATGCATCATTAATTAATTGGAAATAATTGACTGTGTCACTTGGTCCTAAAAATATTCCTCTAAGAAATCATTAGCATTATCTGGAAAACTTTAAAAAGTGATACCCAAAGCCCAGTTTAATTGAATCAGAATCTCTGGAGGAAGGGCTTAGCCATTAGTATTATTATTATTTTTTTTTTTCTGAGATGGAGTTTCACTCTTGTTGCCCAGGCTTGAGTGCAATGGTGCGATCTCAGTTCACTGCAACCTCCACCTCCCAGGTTTAAGTGATTCTTCTGCCTCAGCCTCCCGAGTAGCTAGGGTTATAGGCGCATGCCACCGTACCTGGCTAATTTTTGTATTTGTTGTAGAGATGAGGTTTCACCATGTTGTTGCACAGGCTGGTCTCGAACTCCTGAGCTCAAGTGATCCACCTGCCTCTGCCTCCCAAAGGGCAGAGATTACAGGCATGAGCCACTGCACATGGCTCTTTTAGACCTCTTTTAATTTTTGGGTTTCTTCAAAACCATTTGCTTCCCTTGCAATTTATTTTTGGGATAAACCAGTTGATACTGTAGGGCTTCCCACAGTTTAGATTTTGCTGATTATAACTTTATGGTGTTATTTAACATGTTCCTTTGTCCCCTCTATTCCCCATAGATTGTTCGTCTGGTAAGGATATAATAAACTTCTTAAATGTTAGCCCATTGTGTCATTCCTCCTTAGTAGGGGTTAAGAATTATTCAGGAAGGGGTCTGCATGTTGAGGTTGCCCAGGTCTGAGTGCAACTAGGATACACAATGGGAGTTGAGATCATCATTGTGGGGCAGGATAGTGTAGAAAATGGCAGGGAAGCTGCTCTTTGCCTCACCTCCTCACAGCCTCTGTTCTTGACATCTGCCTCTCTCTTAGAGTGGTGTGGAACATGTCTCTTCTCTGAACTCCCTCTCCTTTAGTCCTGTCACACTGAAGACATTGCTGGAGGCATTTCTGCCACCTGGGTGAATCAAAGAACCAACTAATTTGTGAGGATGTGAAGAGGAGGCATTCCTAACTTTCCACTTATCTGTTAAGACCCAGTTGAAATCTTTCATCTTGGAGCGGGGGACAGTGATCCTGTTCCCCCGTGCCCACCCCCATCTGGAAGCACAGCTGATCACTTTCTCCTTCGTAGAACAGCATGCCTCACATATACCCCTGTTATGCATTTTGTTACGTGTCGTTTGAATTATGTATTTCTCTACATAATTGTTTCAACTATAAGATGCACAAATTCCTTGAGGTTGAGAACCAGGTCTTCTTTATTTTTTTAACCCCAGGGCCATGCACAGGCCCTGGTTGTATCTGGCACGTTCCTGGCAGGAAGCAGATGATGCCTTCAAACTGGGTAATCAAGGGCAGTTTAACGATATTATAGGCCATGTGCAGTGGCTTATGCCTGTAATCCTGGCACTTTTGGAGGCTGAGGCAGGAGGATCACTTGAGCCCAGGAGTTCCAGGCTGCAGTGAGCTGTGATCATGCCACTGCACTCCAGCCTGGGTGACAGAGTGAGACCCTGTCTCAAAAAAAAGAAAAACAGAAAACCCCAAAGGTACTATTACAAAAGTGTAGGCAGGGTTCTGTGAAAGTAACAGGGAATGGTGTGGTATACCCAAGTTAATAACAGAATGGTGGAGGGGCAAATGGAGAGAATGGTCACCAAAACCCAGGGAAAAGCTTTTAGTAGAGGGCACAGTCAATCCGTAGTGACCCAGCAAGGGAGGAATTGGAAATAGTGACCTCAACTTCGTTTTTCTCCATCCTTTGATCTCCTGCCCATGTTTTCTATTGGCTGAATCTAACCAGAATGCAGAGGGCAAGAGAGCCCATTGCTGCGGTCCATACAGGTCTGCCTCCCTGGTCTGAAGACAGCTAGATGGGGCAAATGGAAGTTATCCAGTATGGGATCCCCTCAAGCATTCACCCTTATCCTTTTGCCAGGTGAAATACTTATGTTCCCAGCAGAGGGCACCCACAAAATTCCTATTAACTCCTGTACCATTGCATGATGACTTCAATTCAGTCATAGTCTAACCTCGAGTCTAAAATGGTAGCCATTGCCAGTGCCCATCATTGAAGGTATGAATGAGGGGGAGATTCAAGGAGACTGGAGTGAGGGGGCAATTAAAATAATTACAATGAAATGTAACTCTGACTGAGCACATTTCTGGAACAAGTCATGAAGGCCACGCTGATAATCATAGCTTCCTTCTTCCACCACCCATTACCTCCTTCTGGCTGAGTGGGGTTTGTTACTTGGCAGGGTGATCCATACCTTCATCTGTGATCTGAGTCCTCGGTGAACCTGCCTCTCTGGGTTGCACCACTTTCCACCGACTGCTAGAATAAGAGATGCCTCAGTGAATCTCTTGGATGAGTCTCTCCTGTCGGGTAGCTGCAAAGGAATTTCCTTCTAGTCAATGGAGACAGCCAATACAGTGACTGCTTTCTCTGCCTTTTGGTTTAGCAGCATGAGGAGGCTCAGATGGCTTAGGGTCACACTCAGTTTCAACTTCCAATGGGATGTTACTTTGTGTTCCTTGATGGAAGTATTTCTTCTAGGTCAGCCACTGAGCCCAAGGTCAAACAAAAAGCAAGAATTCTTTCCATGGTGAATTAGTGTAATAGTGCGAAGAACCGCTCCTGCCTCCACCCCTCGGTTCCCAGGCTGATGCAATCTGATTACGGGGGAGGTGGCATCCTGGGCTGCTGCTGGTTTGAGGCAGTTACTGCATCTTACAGGAAAGCACCCCACCCTGCCAGGCATTGCCCCTCAGCTGTCACTGTGTCTGTGTCTTCAGCAGGCCATTCCGCCATCCAATTAATCCATTTATATATTTATTTTTTTAGATGGCGTCTCACTCTGTCACCCAGGCTGGAGTGCAGTGACTCGATCTTGTTTCACTGCAACCTCCGTCTCCCAGGTTCAAGTGATTCTTCTGCCTCAGCCTCTCAGGTAGCTGGGACTACAGTGCATGCCACCATGCCTAGCTAATTTTTGTATTTTTAGTAGAGATGGGGTTTCACCATATTGGCCAGGCTGGTCTCAAACTCCTGACCTTGTGATCTGCCCACCTCGGCCTCCCAAAGTGCTGGGATTACAGGCGTGAGCCACCGCGCCTTGCCCAATTAATCCATATTTTTCTAGGGAATAAATCATGATAAAACCTGTGAATTCCATGGTTATGAGCCCACTGTCACATTGCCACCTCTGAAAAGTGTATCCCTGCAGGGAGATGTTTGAGTTTTGACACCATTTGGGATAGACAAGACATTCTTTAAGTCCATGAACTTTGGTGCTGGCAGACATACTGGGGACAGGAAAGGCAAATCCATACTTGGAGCAAATATTTGTCTCTGTGAGGCTAATTCTGCCTCCTACCTGATGAAAGGGATCCAAAGTTATCTACCTGCAATCAGATGTCTTTGCTGGGTCTCTTTAAGGAGCGGTGTCATTTTAGGGTCTTAGTGTTGATCTGCTGTGGCTGATTGGACATTGAGTTCTGGCAGAGGCCAGATCAGTCTTGGTGAGAGTGTGCTACTGAGCCCATGCATAGCGTCCATCCCTGCCATATGTGTGCTTTGTTCATGGGCCAATTAAGCAAGTACATGGGAAGTGAGGGAAAGAGACTGATAGATATCCACAGATTGGATCATCTTGACCACATGATTATTGTTAGAAACAGAATTGTGGCCCCCAAATTCATATAGTGAAGCCCTAATTCCCCCATGTGACTGTATTTGGACACAGGAGATAATTGAGATCATAAGGGTTGAGGCCTAATCTCATAGGATCGCTGTCCTTATAAGAAGTGGAAGAAACATCAGAGAGCTCTCCCTCTCCACACACACAGAGGAAAGGCTACATGGGGACAAGAGAGGGCAACTGTCTACAAATCTGGAAGAGAGACTTCAGAAGAAACCAGCACTGATGGCACCTGATCTTGGACTTCCAGCCTCTGGATCTGTAAGAAAATACATGTCTGTTGTTTATGCCATCCAGGCTGTGGCACTTTGTTAGGGCAGCCCAATGACCAAAAGGATTAATGAGAGGCTCCTTCACAGTGGATGCTGTGGGGGACATTTACATGGTATAAAAACATCCTCACATTCTGTGCATAGTCCACACACCTCTCCCCCAGCCCTCCATGTCACCAAATATGCAATTTACTCTTTCCCAAGTTGCTGACTAATCTGATGAATCTGTCAATGACTACCCATGGATTAGAGGGTCATTGCTCAGACTATCTTCCCTTCCATGCAAATAAACCAGACCTAATGCCTGAAGCCCGCTGGAAAGATTGTCTTTCACCCCTCTCTTTCAGGCCATTCCTGGGTGGGGTATAGTTCAACACCTCATCATTTCTGGCTGGTTCCATCTTACCATGAAGATCCATTAATAAAGCTGACCCACACCTTTCCCTCCTCTATTTAGTGGGGGCAGGGAACTCCCCATAAGGCCATGGGTATGTGTTGAGAGAGGAACAATAAGACAGTGGGAAAGGTACCACGGGAGCCTGGACCACCATGTGTTCCTGAAGTTTCTGTGTCATTTCCAGATCTGCCAGAGCCTGATCTCATACACACTGATGTGGTACAGGAAATGCCACCTGAAAATATGGTACCTTGGCATTTGAGGAAACAGTAGAAGGAGGTCATAGAAACTAGAAAGAATTCCTCCTTGCTCTTTGTCCCCCAAAGGAGCCATAAAACCCGGGCCGAGTTTCTTCTGAAAATAAGTTATAAGATCCTTATTCCAGAGGGGTCCTGCCCTGTGCCTGGAGGAAAAGAATGAAGACACAGAGATGCCTTGAAGAATCTGAACAAACAGGCCTTGCTAAGTTCCCCCCAGTTTATTGACATTAGATTAGACCTTTTGTCCTCCAATTATACTTATGTGTTCCTGAAAATACACATTTTCCCGTTTTTTCTTTTGTTTGCTTTTTTTTGATCTTCATTTCTGAAGATTCCCATGTCATGTAAAATATATGTTAAACAAATGTGTATGCTTTTCTCTTGTTAATCTGTCTTCTGTTATAGGATCTCAGTCATGAGCTTTGTCCTGGGTGAGGAAAAGATACTAGAGTACATTTACATTTTACAATGAACACTGCTGAGTGGGCCCAGGTCATCAGGTGCAGTTCACATCACACAGTCATTTGTGACCCAGAGTCAGATGCCCAGTCTGTATTTGGGCCCTGTAAGTCCAGGAACTGCTTTTCAGGTGAAAAACAGTTGTCAGTAGAAGAGGTCACAGCTTTATTCGGGTTGCACTGGGTCTTGCTAGGGTCCCCATATAGCAGCTCTGTCTGCCACAGATTCTTCCACTCCATTGGGTCTGCTTGTGATGCAGCCTGGACTTGTCAGAACCTCTTTCTACTCTGTGCCCACTCAAAACTGTCAGTCTTATCAGGTGAATAATCCAGTAATGAGATTAGAGGAACACACCAAAGTATGATTCATGTTGTCTTTAAAATCCAAAGAAACTCACTAAGCATTGTGCCTCCTACATGACAGGTGGGGCAAGGGGTAAGCATGATCTCTCCCTTTTTCTTTTAATGTTTGTTTGTTTGTTTTCTTTTTGAGTCAGGGATCTCTCTCTGTCACCCAGGTTGGAGTGCAGTGGCACAATCACAGCTCACTGCAGCCTTGACCCCCAGGCTCA